>NW_006159609.1:2909353-2959554 GCF_000334495.1 Tupaia belangeri chinensis
CCTAAGAGGAGAATGGAGGAGGAGGGATTGCAGCATGGTCATCCCCCCTGGAGGGGGGGGGGGTGATTTTTCACTTTCTCTCTGTCTCTCTCTCTGTCTTTCTGGCTAGCACACATGCCCTATAGCAAAAACCTCTCTAAAATTATAATAATAATAAAATTTTAAAAAATACCTGACTGCAACAGGTAGACCCGCTCTGTGATGTGATACTCCTCCTTTGTTAGCTGAGATGACAAATTCTGTGAATCAAGTTTGGATGCTCTGGACAATACTGAGAGTCTAGTAGCCTCTCTACTATCTAATCCTATATCTAATCTATATCCTATATCAATGGTTACTTGATATGAAGTTCTCAACTGTGGCCTGTATGCCAGAAATGCCCAAGAAACTTTTAAAAAATCTAAATTCCCATAACTGAGTACCACTGCAGTGCTGTCTCAGGGTTAAGGATCTAGATCCTGCTCACTACCATGTCCTAAACATCTACAATGTTTAACACATCGTAGTTACTCAGTAAATATTTATGGAATGAATGAATGAATGCCTGTACTCTCCCTTATTGTTCATTGCACTTACCATTACCTGAAATTATATTACACATTTATTTCTGTATGTGTCTATTGTCTTAAATCCATGAAAAAAAGGACTTTTTGTTCATTATTGTATTTTGTTTCACTCTCTCTCTTATTCCTAGTACTTAAAACAGTACTTAACAAATACTGTGTGGAATGAATGAATGAATAGTTATAGAGTCAGAGACTAAGTGAATGAATGAATTAATAAAAATTGTTGATAAGATAATTACTTATGGAGCTAGCAGTTTGTGTAGTAGTTAAGGTGCTGATTTCCCACATGACTGACCATGGTTCAAGTTCTGGACTCAGTGGTTAGAAAATCACGCCAGGTACGTGTACATGTGTGCATGCCCAGAATCCCAGGAGAAGAATAGAGAAGGGATTATGGAGTGGCCATCCCCCCTAGGGGATGATTTCTCACTTTTCCTCTCACTGTCTCTCTGTCTCTCTCTCTCTCTCCAGCAAGCACACTATAGCAAAAACCGGGACCAGCAGTTAGCGTAATGGCTATGTTGCTAGACTCCCACGTAGTCAACTGTGGTTCGAGTCCTGGACCTGGTAGCTTAAACTCACTCCAGGTGCGTGTGCGTGTGTGCCCAAGATCCCAAGAGGAGAATGAAGGAGAAGGGATTGTGGCGTGGCCATCCCCCCTGGGGGGTGATTTCTTGCTTTCAGTCCTTTTATCTCTGTCTGGTGAACAATGCACCCTATAGCAAAAACCTCTCCAAAAAAAAAAAAAAAAAGATAATGACTTACTAAATAAAGAATAAATAGTGAATGATGAGGTGATTAATTAATAAACAAATAAGTGAATTAATCAATGATAAAATGATGTCTGAACCCCAGAGAATAAGTAAAAAAAGAATAGAAGGGAGAGGGGCCAGCAGATGGCATAGTGGTTGTCGCTGGACTCCCACATGGCCAACCATGGTTAGAGTCCAGACCTGGTGGCCTCAAACTCCCGCCAAGTGCATGTGTGTGTGCCCAAGATCCCAGGAGAAGAGGAGATTGCAGTATTGGCCATCCCCCCTGGAGGGTGATTGGGTGATTTCTTGTTTGCTGTCTCTGTCAAGCGCACACACCCTATAGCAAAAATCTCTCAAAAAAAAAAAAAAGAGAGAGAGAGAGAGAGAGAGAAGAGATAAAAAGAAAACTACAAGTTAGGAACAAAATAGATACCATCCATATTTCATTGCTTTGCTTTACCGAGGATCTATCACTCTATCACTTCAGAAGTATCACCATGAGCCCTGATGGATTATAGAAAGAAGGCGGAGAATTTGAGAGTTCCTCAATTTGTGTAACTATGAGAGAGGAGCGTAAAGAAAGCATGGATGTAGGAGGGAGCTGTCTGCATGGTTTTAATGTCCATTCATCAAAACCATCTATAGAGAAGGTCTCCAGAATGAGTTCAGGAAGCACAGGATTAATGTTTGACTGTGACATTTCATTCCATGGCATTGACAGGTTTTGTCTGGGCACTTACTCATGAAATGGTGAGAAAACATGAGTATCCTTGATGGCAAAACTGAATTCCCACCTAACTTTGTTTTTGGTGGGATTAAAAAACTATTTTGGGGGTCAGCTGATGGTGTAATGGTTAAGTCATTGTACTCCCACATGGCTGACTACAGTTCAAGTCCCAAACCTGGCAGCTTAAAACTCACGCTGGCTGCATGTGTGTGCATGCCCAAAATCCTAAGAGGAGAACAAAAGAGAAGAGATTGTGGCATGGCCATCACCCCTGGGGAGTGAGTTCTTGCCTTCTGTCTTTCTGTCTGTCTCTGTCTCTCCAGTGAGTGCACGCACCCTATAGCAAAAATCTCTAAGAACAAAACAAAACAAGAAAACACTTATTTTGTAAGTCACTGTGGTGAGCGGAAAATGTTAGTGCCCTGCGTTTAGGTCGTACATCTAACACTAATCCTCCTTTTACCCATTGTTGAATAAGAACTATCAGTTAAAACTGCATCTTTAGCTCTGAAATAATATTGGTTTTTTTGCCTATGAGTGCGTTTTCCTGGAAGGCTGTTGTTTGTCTGTATCCGTTTCCCTTCCCCAGAAGGATTATTACTTGGCTTTATCTCCAATAATAAGATCAGTTTTAAGGTACTGGGTTGTCAGGAAAGTCATGACACATTTTTGCTTTAAAAAAACATAGGAAAATATGTCATGACTCTCCTCACAACCTAATACTTACCCTTGCTACCAAAGATAGAATGGATATAAACCCATCTAATAGTATATTTGACTTTTTTTCTAAGATTGGTAAGCAATTCAGTAATGTGAAGATTTTATTTCTTGGAGGCCTGATCCACAGACTCATTTATATTGAGCTCTTAAAGGAGTCCTTCTTGATCCTGTAAGATCCTGGATTTATTCAGATCAATGTTAGTAAAAAATAGTTTCACTGGGACATCAAAATGCCTCACACTTAGACAGGAATACTTGTGTTTGACAAATCTGTGGCATTAACTGTGGTAACAATTGACAACTATGTATGCTCACGAGTAATATTTTACTTAAAAAAAAATCTGACTGAAAGACTTGGCTTAGCTTATTTTCTAATTTGCTTTCCTCACTTCATCCCTGCATCATTTCTCCATTTGTTTACTTGTTCGTTCAAGCTACACTGAGTGCCAGCATGGGGTTTGTGGGGCGGCGGAGAGAGGGTGAGCAATGAGGCAGCATGAGCCCCAGGGAACTCACAGTCCCAAAGGAGAGCTCAAAACCACAAAAATATGTGAAAAAAAAAAAGTCACTTGCAGAATTTGTTTCTGGTTTTATAAATGGATAGTATTTAAGCTGAAAGGTACTTCAGAAGAAGGTATTAGAGGCCTACTGCTATTTTTAACAAAAAGAATGGCTGGTTATGGTTTAATTTTTTTTTTTTTTTAAATTACTGCATATGCCTGGGAACACTTTATGGCTGGATATAGAAGACAGATGGAGGGCCAGCAGGTGGCATGATGGTTAAGGGCACTAGACTCCCACGTGGCTGACCGTGGTTTGAGTCCAGACCTGGCAGCTTGCTTTCTCACTTTCCTTCTTTCTCCCTCTCTCACTCTGTCCCTCTCTGGTCAAAATTTAAAATAAATAAAATTAAGTTAAATAATTATTAAAAAAAAAAAAAAAAGACAGATGGAGTATCCAGTTGCCTGTGTGGTATGATTTTTTTTTTTAAGAGGTTTTTGCTATAGGGTGTATGCGCTTGCCAGACAGAGAGAGAGAGAGACAGAGAGACAGAAAGCAAGAAATCACCCCCCGGGGGAATGGCCACACCTTAATCCCTTCTCCTCCATTCTCCTCTCAGAATCTTGGGCACTCATGCACGTACACCCAGCGTGAGTTTTAAGCCACCGGGTCCGGAACGTGAACTGCGATCGACTACATGGGAATCCACTGACATAGCCATTATGCTAACTGCTGGTCCCAGTTATGATTTTTTTTAAAGAAAAAATTAATTATACATTATTTATTCACAATTGATCTTTGGAACTTATCTTCGAAGTATGTATTATTCTCCTCATTTTACTTGTGAGGAGACTGAGGTTTGGAGAGGTCGAAGTAACCTGCTTGATGTCATAAAGTTAGTGAAAGAGGCCTAGCCATAGTGGTACAAGCGGGGTGGAGCTGCTGCTCAGTGGCTGAGGCTGCATGGGAGAACTGCATTCATGCCCCACCCAATCTGAACAGGCTGGGCATAGTTATAGGTGCCTACTTGTAACATAAGATATCAGAAGTAGTGTAGCCTAACCACTACCTTGTTTGGTTTTGGAGTCAGACATACCTGGGTTAAAATCCCCATACACTGGTGATTTGTATGCAGTATGGTGATTGTCCAGTGAAAGACAGGCAAGCAAAACATTATAGGATTCTTCCAGAGAAGCAAAGTTACTAGTTGTATTTTCAGACAGAGTTTGAGGCTTAGGACTCTGAATTTTTCCAATTAAGAAAACTGAATTATAACGAACTATCTCACCCTCAGCCCATTTTTTTTAACCCAAGCTCATCCACAAAGTAACCCAGTAATATGGTGTTTTTGGTATTTTATTGTTCGGCCATATATTCTGATTGCTTTGTGTCTTCCTCTCTTTTGTTTTCTTAAGAGCAGGAACAAAGATGTTTTGCTGAGTGCCTAAATAATATGCCTCATTGTAGCTTAGCTAATGACATTGATTTTTTTTTTTTTATTTTTAATCCAGCCACCTGTCTGCTTCTGTCTTTCCTGTCTCTGACTCATTTGACCTTTATTCAGTTTTTCATGTGTTAAACATCAGGCACTGTGCAAGGCACTGAGGGGGCTGTAAAGATGGGCAAGATACTCTTGAGGGATCTCCCAGTTTACTATGAGAGATAAGATATGTATTCATAGAATGCTATTGCATAGTAGACATGACATGAACGCCATAGCTGGTTAGAGTTCAATAAGAGGGAAGCTGGTTTCATCTTGAGGTAGGGGAGCCAATATGATGTGCAGTTTGGGGCTGGGGGCCTGGAGACCCTGGCACTAGATTTCTAGAAACAACAGAATACTGTAGAGCCTTCACTTATTCTTTAGGCATAGTGATTGGGGAAGGTAAAGGAGGAAAACATAAGAAGCAGCTAGGGCCTCCATGAACACTCCCAGCCATCAGCACTTGGCTTAGGTCCTCTGATTATGTGACTGCTTTATTTAATAAAGGGGATGGTACTTAACACTCTAAGAAATTGAGCACAGCATCTGTTGTAAGGGCGCTGCTCTTCACATCACCCATTGGTGCCTTAAACTGGCACTCGGGTAAGTTGCTGTGTGGATCTGAGTTATTGGCTATTTTTATTGTGTGGGCACTGAATTCTGTCAGTATCAGCTTTGTTTCCTCACCTCTGCTGCTAGATAACTTGATTCAATCTGTGCCCACTTACTGCAGAAGCAGAGGACTCGTGGAATATGTCTGTTAGCCTTCATTCTGGCTCTGTTAGTTCCTCTATTCTCTTTCCTTCCCATTTTTTTTTTCTCCTTTCTTATCCCCATGTGATCAGGCTGTATTTTATATACACCTGCCTCTTCTGCTGGAATTCCTTTTTAGAACAATGAGAGTAATAAAAGGAAGACTTCTTTAAGAGTTTAGGCTTTTCATGGGACTCAGTGTAGAAAAATATCAATTGAAGTGCAAAGGTGAGGAGAGGAAAGGAAGCTGCAGGAATAATCCAGGCTTTTAGTGACAATTATCTTGGTCAAGGTTCTATGGCCTTGGGCAAATTGCTCTCCTCCCCAGGTCTCTGATTCCTGATTCCTTTGCTGCCTGGGGAGAGCCAGCACACCATGAGATATTTTCCAACCTCCAGACTCTGTGATACTGCTAAGAGAACTACTGGTGGTTAACAGGACACAGAAGCTTCAGCCAGTAGCAACTTCACCCCTTATGCCTGAGTCAGGGGCCATGGGAGCAGGAGGTCTGAGCAGGTTGCTATCACCTTACCTTCTCCCCAGGTCTTTTGCCCCGGTAGCCAAGGCAGTGGTTGCTCAGGAGGGAGCCTGCTCAACTCACTTTTCTCATTTATTCTTAACTCACTCTCACTCTGGGCCTCTTCTGTCCCTGGGGTAGGACTTATCACCTGGAGAATCCTCACTCCTTTGAGCCAGCTCCAGGTCTCTACCCTCCCACCTATTTCTGGATGCTTGACTTGTCTTTATCCCTCTATATTTGAACAGGAATTCCCTCAGCCATCCTGGATAGTTGGATTAGAAGGTCCCAAACCCAATCAGAAGTTAGCGTATGGCTATGTCGCTGAACTCCCATATAGTCGACCGCGGTTCAAGTCCTGGACCTGGCGGCTTAAACTCATGCCGGGTGCATGTGTGTGTGTGCCCAAGATCCCGAGAGGAGAATGGAGGAGAAGGGATTGTAGGGTGGCCATCCCCCCCGGGGGGTGATTTCTCACTTTCTATCTCTCTGTCTCTCTCTCTTTCTGGCGAGTGCACGCACCCTGTAGCAAAAAAAAAAAAAAAAAAAAAAATCCCAAACCCTCCATCCTTTCTTCCTGCATAGCATCTCTCTCTCTCTCTGTTTTTTTAAGGTTTTTTTTGTTTTTTGGTTTGGTTTTTTTTTTTTTTTTTTTTTTTTTTTTGCCATAGGGCGTTTGCGCTTGCTGGAGAGGAAAGAGACAGAGAAACAGTGAAAAGGAAAGTGAGAAATCGCCAAATGGGATGGGGGTGAGGGGAATGGCCATAACTCAGTTCCTTCTCCTCTATTGTCCTCCTGGGATTTTACACATGCACGCACATGTACCTGGTGTGAATTTCAAGCTATGAGGTCTGGGACTCAAACTGTGGTTGGCCGTGTGGAAGTCTAACTCTGTAACCACCATACCACCTGCTGGCCTCCACATCATCTCTTATCTGTTTTTTCTCTACCTCGGCTAAGTTACTTGATTCACCTGACCTTTTTCTTCGGTTATTTCCTACCCAAGTTAAAATAATCACTGCTATTCTGGCCCTGTTCTATGGAGTCAAGCCCTAAAACCCAGTTACTTTCTAGTCTGCATCTGATTTAGCTTCGGACTTTGAGAGGAGTTTATTTCTACAAATTTAAATGGCAAATCCTGTGTGCCTGGTACCTCCGTAAAAAGCTTCAAGCTTCTGATGGATGGTTTTGTCTCCTCTCCTGCTGTTTTGCCATTGCCTCGGCTTTACGTTTAATCATTTCTAGACCCCAAATCCTTCTCCCTTCCCGGCTATATGATTTTACAAATTTCTCGTCTCTTGCCTTAATAGTTTTTTTTTTTCCTTGAGAAGCATCATTTATACTTCTTCAGTGGGTCAGGTTTTATTCTCTGAATAATTGTTTCTTTTACAGTGCCAGTGTGAGAAATCCAGCTTCCACTGTGATTGATACGTCACAGGAAAACACAAAGAAATCAACTGCGTCTCCAGTTAAGGTAGACTGAACCTAGATTTTTTAAAAAATCTTGAGCATGGTGGTTAAAGGTACTGGACTCCCACATGGCCGACCGTGGTTCAAGTACTGAACCTGGTGGCTTGCTTTCTCACTTTCCCTCTCTCTCTCTGTCTGATCAAACTGGAAAATAATAATAATAATAAAGTTAAATAAAATTATTCTTTAAATAATCTTATTATTTTCCTATACTGTTCTATTTTTGCTATTTACTATTCTTTAAGAAGTCACTCCTGTGGTACACAAAGTATGTTACTGCACTGCTGAAGACCTAAATTTCTTGTCCCAGAGCGTAAAAAGTCAGAAGCTATTGGGGGCTGGTTCTTTTGAGTATATGGAATATGGCTTGTTAGTTCCATGTCAGTCCTTATTCCTACTCATCACCTCTGGAATTTCTGATAGAGGTGTGGGAGGAAATTGGCAATATATGAAGCTGTAGACAGTAAACATTGATAGTTTAATGTTAATAGAAACTATTTATTGATACCTGCATACCTTTTCCATCATTAGGATCGATAATCATAATAATGACTATATAACACCGAAGATACCATAAGTGTCTTCTGAATCTTTAGCAAAGGTCCATTGCAAGTGTATTTTGCACATTTTTATCTAACACAATTGTCTTGTGTGGTAGAAAGAGCACTGGGAGGAATCTGACCTGATTAGAGACCTTTACTGTGACCTTTATCAGGTCTTTAATATACTCAGGACCAAGTTTTCTCACCTGGAAATGGTGGGATTTTTATTTGAATGCTTCTTTCTTTTTTTTGGGGGGGGGGGGAATGTTTTCACTATAAGGCACATGTGCTCACCACACAGACAGAGAGAGACAGAGAGACAGAAAGCGAGAAATCACCCCTTCCAGGGGAGATGGCTACGCCGCAATCCCTTCTCCTCCATTCTCCTCTCAGGATCTTGGGCATGCACGCACCCGGCGTGAGTTTTAAGCCACCAGGTCCGAGACTCGAACCACGGTTGACTACATGAGAGTCCAGCGACATAGCCATTACGCTAACTGCTGGTCCCCTGAATGCTTATTTCTAATCTAATTTTGTAGGACTCTAGCATTAAGTGTATTTTCTACCATTTTTTTTGCTATGGCATATATGGTAATTCTGTCCTCACCAGATTAATCAAGACAACCATTTTTGAAACATTTCAGATAATTGAGTTTATTGGATAAAACTATCAAATATTAGAGATAATAAACATTTACTAACATAAAGTTGCTGTTATGACATTTAAAATAAATTTAATAAACATTGTTTTTCTCCAGCAAAGGAAGAATCCATTTAATAGCTCCAACTTGCCAGAAGATCACTTATTGCAACAAACCAAAAATGAACAGCCAAAAAATGGAAGAACTGGTTTACTTCAGACTTCAAAAGAGGGTAAATATTATTTTTATGGACTAGATATTTTTATCTTTGTTATCTCTGGACTAAAGGAAATTCTTAGAGTTCTTTTCACTGAAATAGCTTCCAAGAGAAAGTGAAAAATTCTGATGGTTTTCTTATTCCACCATGCCCCCTTGGTTTCTACCCCAAGGGAGAGGAAGCAGAATTTGTAGAAACTGGGGAAGTTCATTTATTCTGATCTTGGCACTGCCACTTGGTGTGTAACCTATGGGCCTTGGGTTTGCTCACCAGTGGGTGGGGAGATTTTTTGCCCAGGGGCATTCACTCTTTTCACTTAACAGTATTTAGTAATGCTTACCATATGCTAACATAGTTCTTTGTTCAAAATAAAGAGATTGTCTGGGGAAGAAAAGGCCACTTAACTACTGTGTTCCTCTTAGCTGTCAATATTAGCCCAGTTGCCCAGAAGCATCTGATCAGGTGTGTGGCTTAATTAATGTAAGCCTGCCTCTTATGGAATCTTATATCCAGTTAAAAGGAAATATCAGCAAGAAAATTAACAATTGGGGTCAGCTGGTGGCATGTTGATTAAAGCGGCTATGTCCTATATGGCTGACAATATGGTTCAAATCCTGTACCTGGCACGCTGGGCTCATGTATATGTGTGCCTGCCCAAAATTTTGAGAAGAGAATGGAGGAGGAGGGATCAAATTGTGGCTATACGCCCTGGGGAAGGACGTGCTTTTTCACTTTTTTCTCTCTCTATTTTTGTGTCTCTCTGGTGAGCACATATGCCCCATAGGAAGAAAATTTTAAAAGAAAGAAAAGAAAGAAAATTAATAGTTGAACCGGGGAACTAAACTTTTCAATTAGCCTGTTATATTAGTAGTAAATTTTCCAGTGGACACAGTTTATATTACATAAAGTATTTCATAGGGGAAAAAAATCACTGGAGCATGTTACCTGCTTTATATTTTTATTTTAAATTTTATTCATGAGAAAGTGTGTACATACAGAAAGCAAGAGAGAGACAGAGAAAGAGAGAGACAGACCCCCTTGACGGGGTTTTGTCACATCACAATCCCCTACCCTAACCCTGCAGACTGTAATGATCTTGGGCATACACATACTAGGCATGTTGTTAAGTTGAATTGGGATATTGAACCTGTGGCTGGATGCGTGGTTTCCCGCATGACAGTTAATGCTACTGCCTGTGCCACTGAAGCTGGGCCTCTTTTTTGTTTTATTTCATTTTTGTTGTTGCTTTTAACTTTTTGACAAAAGAAATTTTATTTTAGTTTTTAGGATTTTTAAAGTAGAGTTCCCCTCAATTTTTGATTTACTTTTTTTTTTTTTTTTTTTAGACAGATTTTTCTTATATGGCATGTGTGCTTTCTGGAGAATCAGAGACAGAAAGAAAGAAATCACCCTCCAGGGCGGATGGCCATGCCACAGTCCCTTCTCCTCCACTCTCCTCTCAGGATCTTGGGCATTCAGGCACATGTGCCTGGCATGAGTTTCAAGCCACCAAGGCCAGGACTTGAACCAGGGATGACCACATGGGAGTCCAGTGATGCAAACATTATGCCATCTGCTGGTCCCTGGAGTTCCCTTTTCTGATTTCCATATAAGATTTTTTTTTTTTCAGTGACTTCAGTGTTTTTCTTTAAGCATTCTTTGAGAATTTTTTTCTTTTGTATTTTTAGAGCAGCTTGAGGTTTCTAGCAATATTAAGCAGAAGATAGACATTTCTTACCCTATCCTGACACATGCGTAAGCCTTTCTCCCACTGTTAACCTCTCCCATGAGAATGTATGTTTGTTATAGCTATCAAACTACATGGAGACATTTTTATCACCCAAAGTCCATAGTTTACCTGAGGGTTCACTATCAGTGTTGTACACGTTAATGATTTGGACATATGGAAAATGACATCTGTCCCCCACTGTAGAGTAGTCTTACTGTCCCCCACATGCAGAGTAGTCTTACTGCCCTATAAATCCTCCATGCTCCAGTGTAGGAATTTTCAAAGGCTTTTCAGTTAGAGCTGTGCTTCTGCTACCTACATTACTGCCTCTAGTACTTTAATACTTTTACTAAATGTGAGTTAAGTTTATGATAGGCATTTTAAGTTGTATAGCTACTCTCCATCTGATACACTGCCTAATGTGTTTTAATTTGCAGATGAATTGCCAGAGACAAAAGGAAAGTCAACTGTCCCAGATACCTCAAGCTTGCCAAGCCCTGTGGATGGGACCCAAATCAAGGCTCCAATCCCCAAAGCCAGAAAAATGATCAATAAATCAAAAGATTTAAAGCAAGATGATAACCAGTCTTTTCCTAGACAAAGGACGGACTCCCTGAATGCAAAAGGTGTTCCAAGAGGGATCCTCAAGCGCAACTCCAGTTCCAGCAGCACAGACTCAGAAACTCTCCGTTTTAATCATAACCTTGAACCCAAAAGCAAAATTGTGGCACCTGGCCTAACCATCCATGAAAGAATACCTGAGAAGGATCATTCTTTAGAAGATGACTCTTCTCCAAACTCACCAGAGCCATTAAAGCACGTGAGGTTTTCTGCAACGAAGGATGAACTTCCACAGAATCCTGGGCTAATTCAAGGCCGGGAAGTGGGAGAGTTCAGTGTTTTAGAATCTGACAGCTTGAAGAATGGAACAGAAGCTGCAGGGGACTTAAATGAGTTTGAGAATGATCCTAAGCCTTCTCCTTTGCCTTTTCATCTCTCAGCCTCAAGCCCAAGTACACTGAAAAACAAAACAGATCAATCAGTGACTTCTGGTTCTTTTTCAATTAATGGCCTCCCTTTGCCTTCAGAAATTTTAATTGCAGGATCACAGTCCACTGAGAATGTTTCCACCATCAGTGAACACAAAGCTAAACCATCAGAATTAACAGTGCCTGAATCTGAATTGCCCCAAAGCTCTGCTGGTAAGAGTTTATCACTACCCAGTTATAAAAACTGACCCAATGGGCTTAGAATGGCCAGGCCGGCCAGCCCTATAAAAGTCCAATTTTGCCTCATAGGCATTCTAGCTAGAGTTTGGACAGATGCCAGTGGGAGAACTTAGACCTCTTAATAGGTTTGGAGGTTTTTCTCAATGACCAATAGCTAAAGTAACCAAATTAGCAGTTTCTGGCTCATTTTGCATTACCCATATCAATTATTTAAC
The DNA here is from genome assembly GCF_000334495.1 of Tupaia belangeri chinensis. Classification (NCBI taxonomy): domain Eukaryota; kingdom Metazoa; phylum Chordata; class Mammalia; order Scandentia; family Tupaiidae; genus Tupaia; species Tupaia belangeri. The sequence continues at coordinate 2,921,419 of NW_006159609.1, forward strand.
TAAACAAATGACAATGTTTTGAGTTAAATCAAGGAAAACATATGGAGTAAGAATTTTAAAAATGCTAATACCTTTGTACATATAAATATGGTATTACTAACCTAATGTAAAATTATCCATTAACATTTCACCAAACTTTGGTTTATTTCATAATCTCAAGAAACCCTTCTTTTTAAAAAAAAAAAAATTATTTGTTTATTCATTCATTCCCTCATTTTTAAAATTTGACCAGAGGGAGATAGAGAGAGAGAGGAAAGTGAGAAAGCAAGCCACCAGGTCCAGGACTTGAACCATGGTTGGCCATGTGGGAATGTCCAGCACTTTAACCACCACACCACCTGCTGGGCCCAAGAGACCCTTCTTAACCTCAAAGGATGAGATCCTAGACTTTGAGTACTTTCTTTTGGAACATCTGAGACTTTGGCCTGACCAGGGTCTTCAGCCCATTTGTTCTTAGACTCTAAATGGGTTGAAGAAACTTCCCCTCAATTAGTTTGAGTTGAGAGGAAATGAGGGCACATCTTACTCTGCTGAGTAGTAACTGGCCCACTCTTGAAGGTCTTACCTCTCTTAGGGAATGCCTCAAACTACTCTCTCATACCTATGTGATAATTTCATAATTCTTATGTTTTAAAAAGCAAACAATGGGAAAATCATGCTGTATACTTTCTCCCTTCTTCAGTAAGTCTGCATCTTACCTTATGATAATTTCTTTATCATCAGAAAAGGGTACAATGTAACACTCAAGTGGCTAGCTCAGTTGCTCACCCTCTCCCTTTCTAGTCAGTATACCATTAGGTTAACCCTGAGTCACTTTGCTCACCCTCCAGTTTCATCCATGTTTAGGTCAATCCACTTCTTAAAATGACCAAGTGCCTTTTAGGCCCTGGATATTTTAAAGCATTTTAACACAGCAGGTTTTTTGGTTTTGTTTTTAATTAAAACTTAGCAAGTGCTTCTTCAGGACATAAAGAAAATCATATTAAAGAAAATTACCCAAATTTGACTAATCCTTAGCTTAGCTGCATAGTTATATGCATGTTTATTTGAAAGACAAAACCACTTTCATTGGTACTATTATTTTATAATCAGTATAAAACTTTTGGTGAGCCTTTTTATTTGTTTGTTTTGAAACCACCTGCTTTCTCACAGACTGCATTTATAATTCTGCATTTTGTAATTTTTTAACTTCCAACTGATTAAATTTGGGAGAACATCATTAGCTGAACTCATTTTGATTGACTATTAGCCCTTCTGGTCTCAGAGAATGTTTATAACAAAGTTCTGCTTCCTTAATAATATCGTACTTTTTCCCTTTTTGTTTACTCAAATACACATATAAGTAAATACTGAAACCTAAAAAGAAAATCAGAAAAAAACAACAAAAAAGGTAAATTGTAAGCATATGAATTGTAAGAGCTTGACTTTAGCTCGGAGCTCCAGGATAGCTCATATCACTCATTATCACCCTAGAAAACAAAACAAAACAAAACAAAATATTCCTCAGAGGAACAACAACATTAGCTGGCATTGAACTTTTAAAACAACTTGTCTTATTTTAAAATAACTTTTACTGTAAAACATTTAAGAAACACATACAGAATAACAACAACAAAAAAAACCTGTGATATCATCACCCCGCATTAAGTATTACTGACATTAAGCTGTAGAACCTACCAATTATTTTTAAAGAATTATTTATTTAATCTCATTTGTTATTGTTTTAAATTTGACCAGAGAGAGACAGATAGAGAGAGAAAGGGAAAGGGAGAAAGCAAGCCACCAGGTCTGGGACTTGAACCATAGTTGGCTATGTGGGAATCCAGAACCTTTAACCAACATGCCACCTGCCGGCCCCCCTACCAATAATTTTTAGGCATGAATTTAATTTGTAAAATTTTTTATGCTGCTCAGAGCTCTTTTTCACTAATTGTATATCACAGACTTTTTTTTTTAATCATCATTTAGTGGTCTTTAAATAGACTAACATGGAATTCCTGAAGATTCTCAAAGTACCTCCACAATTATTGACACACATAATGTGCACTTAAGGCTGGAAACTGTATTTACTATGTACCAAATTTTGTACAAACTTGTTTTCACATTTAGCTAGAGTTGATGATTAAAATTGAGGGTAAGAAAAAAAAAATTGAGGGTAAGAACAACAGGTAGCATGGAGGTTAAAGTGGCTAGATCTCACATGGCCCACTCTGTGGTTCGAGTCCTGGACCTGGCAACTTGGAAATCACACCAGACACATGTACATGCATGTCGAAAATTGTAGGAGGAAAATGGAGAAGGGGTTGTGGCATGGCCATCTACCCCTGCGTGGGGGGACTTCTCACTTTCCTTCTCTCTCTCTCTCTCTCTCTCTCTCTCTCTTTCTGTCTTTCTGGTAAATACATGTGCCTTATAGGAAATAAACAAATAAAAAGTACAATTTTGTTAACTAGCATATTCTTTACAGCAGTTGAAATGTAGTCGACTTCATAAAAATTCAGCTCACATAATTTTTAGGAGCATCTTTATGCATATATTGCATCACTTAGCATTTTAAGGAAGAAGAGGAATGCTGGAGCGTCTGAGCCTTAACTAAAGGGTCTTAACTAAATGCCCAATGCGTCATAACAAATCTTAACAAAATGCCTGCGTTTACTCATCCAGATGTACTACGTATCCTGTGATTAAGGCTTGGAAAAGACTGCTTCCTTGATAGCCGGGGAAGAACTTAAATGTCCTTCTCTAGCCTCCTACCTGTTGAATAACCAACATCAGGGAACAGGTAGAGATCTCATTCTCCATCGATCCTCATTTTAGTTGATTTGGCTCACAGTAAAAGACTATAACTTATGAATAGTATAAATTAAGTAAGTCATAATAAAAGGGTCTTTTGAGATCCTGGTTTTGAAACTTCACTGCAAATAATCACTAGGATAGCTATTAATGACGATTCCTGGGCTCTATCTAGTTTTCTGGTTCAATGTATCAGGAGTACAGCCAGGAATACAAATATTCTCATTGTCCTAGTCAGATGTTCTGCAGGGAATCACTTGTTTAGTTTTACTTAAAAGTTGTTTTTTTTTCTAATTCCTGAAATCATGTAAGTCCCTGCTCCTCCTCAAACTTGCATATAAGCCCCCTCTAGGGTTTATGACAGTGTGCCAGGGAATGGGTGAAGTCATAAACTTGGCATGCCATATCCTCTTACAGTGTCAGTTTTATGCAATGATTTGAACGTAGGAGAAAATTAGCATTTAAAATGTAACATGGAGCAGAATACAAAATCCACATGATTTTAAAAATAAACAAGGGACTTCAAAGAAATTTCCCAAGTAATATTTACCTTTCTCTACTGTCATTGAGCACCTTTGGTAGAATCCCTTAATATGATGTGCTGGTATAAACAGCTGGTGGTGTAAAAAATACAAATACAGGACCAGCTGGTAGCATGGTGGTGAAGGCAGCTGGATCCCACATGTGATTTGGAATCCCAGGCCCTGTGGCTTAAAAAACACACTGGGCATGTTGAAGTCTTGAGAGGAGGGAGAAATGGAGGAGAAGGGATTGTGTCATGACCATCTCCCATGGGGAATGAAGGTGCTATCCTCTCTCTATGTCTGTGTGTGTGTGTGTGTGTGTGTGTGTATGTCTGTGGCAAGCACATATGCTCTCTAGCAAGGCACTTATACTCCAGAAAATAAAATAAAAATGAAAGTGCAAATACAAAGTACCTTTGTAAAAGATAGTATGAATGATTGAAAAATAATTCTCTGAATATTCTCTTTTCTTACTAGAAAAGCATTTCTATGTTGCAGATGAACTGTCTCTTTCTGTCGAGCCTGTTGAGCCTGAGCCATCTCAGGTACTGGATCATAGTTCTCGAGACCATCAGCAAGGTAAGACCCCTCGTCTCATGGCTCTAAGAGCTAAAACATCCTCACATTGTGACCCATATGCCACTGAAATAAGGAAGACTCCTGATGATTCCATATCTAAAGTCCTAGATTGGTTTCACCGAAGTTCTCATTCAGGTGATAACAAGCCATCCCTCCAACATCTCCATGAAATAGAGCCCAAAGAAAAAATGGACTCAAAGTCACAAGTGACTGTGGCCTTGGTGACGGATGATACCCAAATAAAAGAAAATGACTCAAAGGCCCTGTCATCCACCAAAGTTGAATTGAAGGCTGTGAGATCTGATTCAGCAAACCAGATAGACAGAGACAAGCTGCTTTCTGGAAATTGCCAAGATAATGACATGAATAACAAATCCACATCTTTGCATTTGTCTCAACAAAGCCTTCCAAATGAAGACTCAGGTATATTGCAACCATTTGGAAAGTATAGTACCCCAAGTCAAGGGACTGAAAATGTGGACTATAGCCAGGGTTCAAAAAGCACAGGGGAAGGAACTGGGGTACCTGTCTCAACCACTAACTTCAACTTCCTCAAAGGAGCTGATGCAGAAAAACAAGTTCCATGCAACACTAAGAGTATAGACAACTTGGCTGAAGAAGAACCTGAGGCTCGTGTTCATGGGAACAATAGAGGGAACTCAGAAGTGAATTTTAATTCTTCAGCAGTTGTCAAAGAACCAAGTTTACAAGACAACATAAGCACAGAGAGAATGAGCAAAGGGGGAAATGCTTACACTGCGAAGACTTCATTAGAGCCAGAGAATACTGAGTCACTCCCTGGGGCTGCCAACAATAGATCTACTTGGAAGAAGCCTGAGGTCCATCTACAAGAAGAAACTGGCAAAGTTCCCAAGAACCAAGTGCAGAAAGAGAAATACAAAAGAGTGAGTGACAGAATAGCTTTTTGGGAAGGAGAAAAGGCTGCTGCTAAGTTAACTCATAAGGAACCTATATCTTCATGTAGCCTGGACCAACCTTCTGCTAAAGCACATCAGTCTATCAAGTCACAAGGTATGTCCATGGACAGTGCAGCCATAGGCCAGGTGGAAGATAATCAAGTCACTGCCAAACGAGTAGTCATAGATGAGGATGAGCAAGTATCCCAGCTCTCCAGGTTTTATTCCTCAAATAAACCTGAAGAGACCAGGCCTGAAATTTCAAGTTCATCTAAAAACTGTCCTTCAGCTGACCAATCAAGGAAAAGATCCCTGCTTCAGACTAAGATAAATGAACCTATAGGAAGGTTGCCGGTGGCAGGCAGTATAGATTCTAAAAGAAACATTGCTTTACTAGAACTGCAACCCCCCTCAAATGGCGAGAATGAAACATGTACTCATTTGGAGGAAAACAGATCTCTAATTGGTGAATCAAATGCCAACTTTAAAATTATGTCCCTTAAAGAAAGAATGGATGAATCCAATACAGAACAGATCTATAATCACTCTCAGTTTGAACATTTGAGGAAGTTTTGGGACTCAGGAGCAAAACTAAACAGTAAAGATAATAATGAGAAGATTATTACCACAGTAAACCAGAAAAGCTCAGTGCCTCTTAATAGTCAGAAACACAAGGAATTCTGTGACCTTAAATCACCAGGAAAAAATGCCCATAGAGTAGAGGAACTTCTAAGTCAAAGGAAAATTATGTCAAGACAGGAAGTGGAGAGATTAAATTCAGAGTGCATGCTCCAGGTGCTACCAGATGAAACCACACTTCCATTGAAACCACCCAGAAAGTATACTCATCATTTGCCAGGAAATGAGTCATCAAAGGAAAACGTGGAAAAGAATACGGAATTGGTTATTACCCCAGTGTTCAAGGAAGAAAAGAATTGCTCTGACCAAGAGATTCAAGAATTCATAGTGAAAACAAGTGTTTTATCAAGAGACTATAAAGACTCTTTTAATGACAGCTTGCAGAAGCTGCTTTCTGAAGTTTCTTTGCCAATGATCCAGACTTCTGGTGGAAAAGTTCATGGAAAACCAGAACTCAAACCAAGTGTTCCTGAGAACAGAACATGGCCTCAAACATCAGATTTTGCTGATACTGAGAAAAAAGCCAAAGGTCCTAAGGAGATCACAAATGAGCATGTAGACAAAACAGTAGCTCCTGCAAGGGTTAAACAGAACACATTGATTGCTGGTCTAGAAAAACTGAAGGAGGCAACTGGATCTTCTTCTCCCTTGCAAACCAATTTGGAACCTGATACCACTAAAACCAACTCTGGGTCTGAAGAAGGTAGACTTTTTGAAAAAAGAACAGAACAGAGTCACAGCAGTTCAGCCCACCCAAGAGAAATAATAATCCCTTCTCCAGAGAGAGATGAGACTTCAGAAAATACAGCTTATACCCAGGAAGTTAAAAGTGGTGAGTGCCAGCTCAACACAGAGAACTTGCGTTCAGAGGTGGGAGAAGGTTTACATCTGTCAAACCAGCCTTCCTTCCTTCACAGAAAGAGTTCTTTGGGGGATGTGCCTAACTCCCCCCAAGATAGGCCTTTTTCCCAGGATGCTCATCTTGCTTCCCAAGAAAGGGCTCTGCCTTCTCAAAGGGAAATTTCAGAGACTGTAGAGAAAGTCATTCTTGTACCCAAACCTGTGCTGAAGGATGTATATGCTACACTACGGAAGCTACAGAGAGAAGCTTGGCTGGTTTCTTCAGCTGGGAGGGAAGTAGGGCCTGGAGAAATGGAAGCAGAATTGCCTGAGAAAAGAGAGGCAGCAGGTAGCCCCCCAAGCCCTCTGGGAGTGACCACATCCTGGGCTACAATGGACACCGTAGTTTCAGACAGGAAGAATTTTTATTGCATTGATGTCGTTTCTGACAAAACTCATAAAGTTGTATCTCATTTAGCTGCCCAGCCGTCTCCATCAGAACAGACCCTTAGCTTACCTACTTCTCCTGTTGCTCAATATGGCAAAGAGCTGCCTCAGGAAGTGGCAGAAATTATGAGGGAAACAATTATTCCACCCAGATCAGAGTTCCTTGAATTCAGTGCTGGGCTAGAAAAACTATTGAAGGAAACAATGGAAATCTCACCTTCGAAATATGAAAGTGATCCAGGGTCTCTGTTTTTATCAGAGTTAATGGATAGTATTGAAAAGCCCAGGCAAGCTGCTTCTGAATCCCATCCTGTGGAAATAAAAGAATTGGTGGAAAAGACTCAGGCTCCATCAGTAATTGAGAGCACTTTTGCTATTGGTTTTGAGAAACTCCTTAAAGAAACGTCTGAATCGCCTCTTGGTCAGCTCCAGGTGTCTGGGAAGGAAGAAACTCCTAGGATGAAGTCCTCACAGTCAGAGCAGGCCAGGGGCTTGAAAACAGTGCCCCATTTATACTGGGCATCTTCAGAGGCCTCTGAAATGAAAGTTAAAAGCATTGGTTCAGAATCTCAAGTCAACCAATGTGATAATGTGTTGGAAGGATACAAGGCGGTGACTGATTTATCAGTAGATCTTTGTGGTTCTGAAAGTGGGGTTGAGATCCCTAGAACCCCACAACTTTATGTGGGCCATGAAGTAGGGACTCTTGAAACTCTGAAACCCCCAGAGAACAGAGGGAATGAAAGTGAGGCTGTAGAGAGAAAAAGGGCTTTTCAGGAACCTGACTTGGAAGAGGCTCCAGAAGCAATCAGTCTGTTCAGAAATAGGAAACCCATTGCTCTCCTGCAGACCAAAGAAGACCCTACAAAAACAAGAAAAGTCGAATTGATTCTGACATCACCATATAAGAGACAAGAGAAAGAAGAAGAAAAAGGAGATTTCTCTGAGTCTGATTTTTCAGATGAAAACACCAGTTCCAATGCAGAAAGTTGGAGGAATACCTCCAGTGAGCATTTTGAAATTTTTAACCCATAAATGAATCTGCTTTATGGAACACTGGCATAAAGGACAATTTTTCTTTAATTGGGATTAATTTGATACAATAGTGCTAATTTTTTTGATTATTCCAGTTTGCTTGAGCCTTTCTTAACTAAAACAATCATTTATCTTTAGTATCTTTAATCAGATGTGTTACATAAAAATAGCTTTACAAGGCCATGTTTAAGAGTCTAACACTACTTCTCATTAATCTACCAATGAAATTTCTAGGTTTCAAAAGTATTTTTTAAATAACTTTTTTGTTTATAAGTCATCTGTAAAACATTTGAGTCAAGTTTTCCTCCTCGAAATAGTATTTCTTTCCTGATTGGCAGTCTTCACAGAAGTCAAGACGATATCCCAGATAGGCACAAACTTCCCACTTAGGAGAACTATTTTACCACAGTGGTGGCTAAATACCAAGGACAAAGTACAGTGCTGGAACTTTGCCTTGTACTGGGGTGTTTTTGTTACCACTCTCTTCCCTCTTATTTTAAATTATCTGCAGAATCTCCCCTTTCTAGAGAATGACTTTGATCAGATGACTTCACCTGATTCCATTGGCTAGCCTGAACATTTTCCCCCTCCATCCTTGGCTAGGATGACTAAATCTTAACTGATTGCCACATTCACCTAAGTGGATTTTGGGATACTAGTTTTAACCAGGCTATAAAACATGGTGTTTGTCTCAGTTTGCTATTCATATCAACACTTGTAAATTTTAGCAGAGAAACCCTGGGGCAAATAGGAATGAGACGTTATCTAATCAGAGTGATAAAATGGTAGAAAATGCACTCTGTCTGAGACATTTAAACTTGCACAATAGTGGGTGTTAATGACCTTTCTAATAGTCTCTGGTCTCAATGAAAATAGATAGACCTGACCTAGTGGCTGACATGTAAGGCTTGGATCCCTTTACAGGTGGTTGTAGCATATTTTTTGAAGATTGACCAAAGAATTCACTTTTAATCCTAATTAGTTAAGTTGAAGTCCTTTTAACAAATGTTGCTGGTATAAAAAGGAAAATGAAATATTCGTCTCTGACACCAAACATATATGAGAATAAGTCAGCATGTTAAACTTGAGATATAGACTCTTACTAAACATCTCTATGAGTTACTAACCCATAGGAGGAGGAGGGCTTGCAAATTTTACACTTACTTGAGAGACCATCACCTAATATGTGTAGCCATACTTGTATGCCAGCATAACTGATTGGAAGCAGAAAGCCTATCTAAACAAGAAATTGTCAATATTAAATAATCACCTGGATAGAGCCCAAGAGAGATTTTAAAATCATACACCACATAAGAGGTTTAAAATGGTTGGGAACCAGCAGTTGGCAAGTTGGCATAATGGCTATGTTGCTGGACTCCCACGTAGTCGACCACGGTTTGCTTCCCGGACCCGGTGGCTTAAAACTCACGCTGGGCGCGTATGCGTGCGTGCCCAGAATCTCGAGAGGAGGATGGAGGAGAAGGGATTGTAGTGTGACCATCCCCCCTGGGGGGGGTGATTTCTCGCTTTCTGTCTGTGTCTCTCTCTGTCTGTCTGGCGAGCAAAAAACCTCTCAAAAAAAAAAAAAAAAAGCAGCAGTCATGGTTTATATCCTCTATTCTAAATGGTTATTTTATAATAAACAGTGATGGGGTGAGATAAGAGTTGGAGACAACTCTCAAGGGTAAACTATAAGGGGACCTTAGTTTTGGTGAGCAACATGACATGTTTGACTTGTAGCTGGGCTCTTAACCAACTAATACCTCAGTATGTTCCTCTGGGAGAAAAAAAGTGGTTCCGTAGTCAAAAACTTTTGGAAATGCTGGGTGCCAATGTACATTATTAATAAAGTAAGGTCTCTGACAAGGTCTACAGTAAGAAAGCTTTCCATCTGAACATCCCAAATCTAATTCGTCTTAGCAACTACTTTGCTGTGGAATGCATATTTATATGGTACAGAGCTGGAAAGCATTTCAGGAAATTATTTTCTAGATAAGTCACCCTAAATCATAGATTCATTAATTGATTCTGCAAATATTTTGAAGGGCCTATTGCCAGTCACTGTTCTAATCACTGAGAATACAGCAATAATTAATGATGATCCTCAGATCAGAGCTTTTGAGTGATGGCATTTTCACTATATAAATGGAAAAATGAATATTGGGAGAATTTTGTGTGTGTGTGTGAAGTTAAATGTATTTAAAGACTGTTTTTATTCTAAGATTATGTACTGTACCTTTTCTCCCCCTGCCTCTTATTCCAGAATATCTTTCCTTTTATGAAATAAAGGCATTAGTAAATGATAAAAAAAAAAAAAAACCTCCCTTAAAATGGCTTAGCTGACCACCCCATGTTATTTCCTAATATGTCATTGGAAATTTTACTTGATCATGAAACCCAGAAAGCCTGCATTCATTGATCTGGAGAACTCAGCCATCTAGGTCCCCAATTATACACAGATGTTAAACATCTGAATTCTGCCTCCCATGGTTTTCAGCTAATTTTTTTTAATGGTCCTAAAATCATTTCATGGTTGTCTTCAAAAGCTAGAATGTTAAGTGGATAGATTCAAAGTCTGGTCTAGAACAAATGATGGGCCTTAAATAGAAGTGCGAACAGCTAAGAGATAACATTTCTATTAGTGTGGTGATCTTGTTTCTATATAGTTGATGTTTGCAAATATTTCTTCACCAGGAAATATTTTCTTAAATAGGTCCATTAATAGCGAAGAATTTTTTTTTTCTGGGAAATAAATGCTTATTATAGTAAAAACTTAGGAGAGCAGCTAAATCTCTTTTCAACCTGCCATTCTAATGTCCATTGGTTATTAAAAGGTTGTTTTTGTTTTGTATTGTGCAGTGTTCATCGGTTTTGTCTTGTAACAGGTTCAGAAGAAGAACCCAATCCTGTTTTGAAAACTTTGAAAAGGAATGCTGCTAGGAAAATGCCTTCCAAAAGTCTAGAAGACATTTCATCAGATTCCTCAAGTGAGAATAAAGTTTGCCCACTGTTCATGCCCCATTTAAGCTTAAAAATGCTTGTGTGCTCTTCTGTGGCCTCACTGCATGCTGTTGTGCACTGAAACCCCTAAATGGGGGTTATGAGAAATAACCTTTCCTAAGTGTGCTGAAGAGGCTCACCCTAAAGTGGCTGCAAGTTTGCTTTTAAAATAATGTATCAGGTTTGGTTACTAGAACACTAGAATTCCTTGAATCAAAGAATCTCAGTGTTAATTCAAGTCCCTTGCATTTTAAAGGATTTTGGTATAGTTAGCAGTACTAGAGGAACTAATACTAACAACTAAAATTTATTATTATGTGCCAAAATTTAGCCAAGCATTTTACATGTATAATCTCATTTAAGGCTGCACAAGCAGCCCTGTAAGAGATGAATTATTGTTATCCCCATTTTATAGATGAGGAAAATGAGGCTCAGAGGGGTAAAATAACTTGTTTCGGATCACACAACAGATTCGAGACTCAAATTTTACAGGCTATTGTCACAAGTAATTAGGAAGTGACGGTGTTACATATGACAGTGTTAGATGTCTGATGAATTTTGTATGGTAAGGCGTTGAATTAGTCCTTGGCTTCAAAGACATTCCTTTCTCTGTTACCCTTTTTTCTATTCATACATTTCTTTTGGATGTTGGACTATAAGCCCTAAGACTACCTAACACCCAACACGTTAGGTACACTGTCCCCAGCTGCCTGCCGTTTTAATTGGTGAAGGTTTCTTGAGTACTAACAGAAAGTATAATGTACATAGGAACTTTTATGCCAGACAAATGGACTTAGAAACTATGAATTCTATGCATTTTGTTCTTACTGTTTTTAAGCTAAGATATACTCCTGGGATTCTAAATGGTCATGAAAAAAATGATTGAGTGAAAGTTAATTACTGCCAAATTCATGATTCATTATTAACCATTGTCATGTTTGGGATTTTTTTTGTTCATCTGCAATTGAGACTAAAAGATCAGAGTTCAGAAGGGAAAGAAGAGCCAGTCATTGGCATGGTGGTTAAAGAGGCTAGATCACATATGTCTGACTGTGCAGTTTGAGTCCCAGCACTGGTGGCTTCAGAAACACACTGGGTGCATGTGTGTAGTTGCCCAAAATCCTGAAAAGAGGGAGAAATGGAGAAGAGATTGCAGTATGACCATCCCTCATGGGAGGTGCTTTCTCACTTCCTTCCTATCTCTCGCTGGTGAACACATGCCTCTAGAAAATATCTATATATATCTATATCTATATCTATATCTATATATATAGATATAGATATATATATAGAGAGAGAGAGAGAGAAAGAAGAATAAAGGTCACACCACCAAATAATCGGTAAAATTCCCTGGACTCTGAAGACAATATTCCCAAATTGGAATACAGTTCTAACCCTTAGAAGGATCTTGGAATCTTGGAATCCCAGGGCTAGAAGGGACTATGAAGGTCACCTGTTTCAATCTCCCACCCCCACCCCATGCATAAATTCTCTCTAAAGCCTCGTCAACAGGTGGCCAACCCCCACATTCGCCTGAATGCTTACAGAGGAGGCGAGTCCAATCCTTTGTTGGACAGCTTGGATTGTTCTTCCTTATGTTGGTGATGGGCCCTGAGTAAAAAACAAAAACAAAAACAAAAAACTCAGCATCACTTGTCCAGTTTAGCAAACATCTTGCCTCTGAAGCATGGTGCTATCCCTATGCTGCAGCTTTAAAGTACTCAGGAATGTGTAGGGTTAAAAAAAAAAGTCAGCATCAGCTGACAGTATTCCTGCTCTGTTCCCTTCCAAATACCGATACCCTCTCTCACACTAGCCTGCCAAGATTCCACTTAGCAGCTGGTCCCCAGTTACGTCTCTTCAGTTGACTTCCCAAGCAAGCCTCCCAGAGGCATACGCAAACGATGATGCACACACACAAATATTTGTTAATGACCGTGGGTTTGGGAAGGTGTTAGTCATGGCTAGCATCTTACCCTTTCCAGAAGAATAGGGAGGCTGTTGCAGCCCTGTGCTTTCTCCTGCTGCTGGCCGATTGCTTGCTCTGAGCTAACCCTCTAACCCTGGGGAGTCAGTGTGCAGCACGCAGTGTGCTGATGTGAGCTGCATCGGGGCTGAAAGGGGAGCTCCTGCTATGGCACTGGCTCAAGTAGCTAATCTAAAGAGAAACTATTTGGGGGAAGACATCTTGGTTGTACCCCTTACTGCATCTTGACTAATTGCTTCCAACTCCGGGGGCTTCCAGGGACAAGCTCATTGTTCTTTTCTCTCCAAGGGTCAGCCATGTTAACCATTTGTTAATTTCTCCTGAACAGATCAAGCAAAAGTAGATAATCTACCAGAAGAATTAGTACGTAGTGCTGAAGATGGTAAATATCTTTATGTATTTGCATGTCTGTGTGTGTATTAAGTTCTGGGGTGATTTGGGCAGTTACCGGAGTGCAGCTGTTGGATAAAACAGAAGAACGTCATTTACCACTTTGTGGTGAATAGTGCCTAAGTTACGGTAAAACAATTCTGACCTGGTGCTTTTTCTAAAATACTAACTGTTTGTATTCTTAAGGCTTCTGCTGGTGGTGCTGTTGAGAGAATCTCATCAGAGACCTTTGGGAAGCAAAGGTTTCTATAAATAGAAAATTGCATTGCTATGGGTATGAGCTGATTTTTGCTATTCTGACTTACAGAACTCCTGGCAGCAGAGCGATGTGTATGTTCCTGGGTTAGGTTATTCCTGTGTTTGATTCTCTAGTCTCAGCATTTTGACTTCTTTGGGTACAACTGGTAAAATCTCAAGTTCAAAGGAAAGTCCTATAGCAAGGGTGGAGAGCCCTATCTCTCCTTACATAAATAATTATGTATAGAGTGAAGGTAAAATGAATCAAGTCTGAATATTAAGGAACCAGAAGATCTTGAAGCTTATCAGTGGATGAGGTGTTACTTGGTTCAATTATAAAATGAATAGAGTAATTAATAGTGCATTGGTATGGGGGAGGAATGGATTTTTATAGTGAAGAATCTATGCAAATATGTAATTTATATTTGTATGCTGGATTTTAAAATTTTTTACCAAAATGCCTTCACTGTAATCATAAAAATATGTACTCACTGAGTTGCCCATATAAAATATAGGAAACGACCTTCTTAAAAGCCATCCCTTACTTTTATGTAATAGTTTTGTTTTCTTCATTTTATGCATATAATAATCTCACTGAAGTGGGTGGGGCAGGCATTTTTATCTTCATTTTGTAGGTAAAAAAGGCTTAGAGAAATTAGGTGATTTTTCAAAGATCTTGTAACTAGTCAGTCAGTGGAAGGGTGGGAAACAGAATCTCAGCTTCAATAACCCTAGTCCAGTGCTCCCTCCTGCTTTCCATGCTGTGATTTTAGTGAACTAAAGGAAAGATGCTTCTTAGATTTTAGTTGAACAGGAAACCTAAAAGAGGCTAATGAAGACTCATCCCGGGAATGGAGAAAAGCAAGCTGAAAACCTGTCAGATGTATTCTGCAGACTCAGTGGTGAAACTGCTGTTAGAATTTTACTTCGATGTCTCTCTAATTCTTCTATTAAAATGGAATTTATCCTCGTTGTTCTCTGAGTAGATCAAAAAGCAGATCAGGAACCAGAAACAAATGAATGCCAATCAGGAAGTGAGTAGCGGAGCTTTCTCCCAAAGGACCCACTCTACATAGCGATAAATATACTGAAATGACTAACCCCATTAATAACGCAGTATCTGTTATTGGTACTAAACTCCTGCCATTTGTAAAACTATTTCATTCTGATAAGGATTTTATTTAAAAATATGCTGAAAATATAATTTGTGGTTCCACTGAGGGAGAATTCTATATATTTAAGTATTATTCCTGAGTATTGTACTTTTGTCAGTCTCTGTTCTTTGAGGCTTTGTTTAAAATCACTTTAGCCACTTCCCATTTCACTTGGCTTTTATGTTGCAGTATGGTCTTGAGTATTGGATGTCTTGTGGCCTCTGTACAAGACCATACACTTATATAACTTATATTTATAATTTATTTGGCTAAAATGAGCTATACTTTGACAGTATGTAGAATAGTTGTATATGACTCGTTACATAGCTATGAAAGGAAATATTATTATGTCCAGGGTTTAAACTCTGAGGTTCTAAACTGGACTTGAACAATAATGTATCAAGGAAGCGAATCTGAGAAATAAATGTGTATTTGTAGTGACTAAAAGTCCATCAACTCACTGATGTCCACCACTAAGCAAAGATGTTTGTGTTTGATCTGTCTCTACTTAGCTGTGACTACTGGTTTAAAGGCAAATAATGCACAAAAGAAATCTGCTTGTGGGCCTGGCAAGGCACGCACATATGCTGAGTGATTTCTTTTGATCCCAAGTTCAGACCGTTGCATAAGCCGAGGCACTGGAGAGAGGTATGAAGATATTAACACACAAGCCTGCCTTCAGGTCCACAGTATTTTTAATAATTTCCCCGGAGTCTCCAGATGTGCTAATAGGCTTTACTGAGGAGAGCAGCTAAGTGAAGGAGCCATTAGAGAAAAAATGTGCTGATGCTAGAAATCAGGGACATCTTGTATGAAATCCAAAACTTTGCTCAGGAAGTCCACCCGCTAGCAGGAAAAGGTGCTGAGCATATGACTTGACAAATTCTTGAGAACTGCCTAGGAAAGAAGACAGTCCAGGCTCCGGCCCTTTCTGTCCAGCTGCTGCAGAGGAAGCAAGACTTCTGCCCATGACATCATATTTTATCTTGCTGCATTTCATTCACCATTTAGCTTGAGGAATAAAGGCAACATACATATAGACTTCTATGCGTATATGTCTGTATCTTCATTCATGACCTCGTAATGGGCTTAGATATTGATCAGGCAAATAGGCTAAGCCCTCAGCAAACAATTTTTCCCTTATAAGTAATATTTTCCAAAATGATTTCTAGTGCCTCTTCACTGGTGAAGAGAATACACTTACCACAAGATAAAACCTAGTGCATGATCAAAACATAAATAACTAAAACCCACGGATGTAAAATTGACTATATTTAAATTTTATCCACAAAGCATTGTTCAACAGTATCCTTTGAAAATAACAGAGAGGGCCAGCCCTGTAGCACAGCACTTAAGCTCTGTGCAAGATGAGCCAGATGCCACTGTGGGCATGCATGCCCCAAATCCTGATGGGATGGAGGTGGTTAAGGATGTGGGACTCCCACATGGCTGACCATGGTTCAAGTCCCAGACCTGCTGGCTTGCTTTCTCACTTGCCCTCTCTCTCTCTCAATCTCTCTCTCTCTCTCCTTGCTCTGTACCTCTCTGGTCAAATTAAAATAAGTAAATAAAGTTAAATAAAATAATTCTAAAAAAAAAGAAAGTAATGTGTGAAAAAGGATTGTGGTGTGACCACAACCCATTGGTCTTTCTCTCTGTCACTTGCACATAGCTTCTGACAATTAAAAGAGGAAAGAAGGAAGGAAGGAAGGAAGGTAGGAAGGAAGGAAGAGGAAGCAGTGTTATATCAAAAAAGTCTTTGCATTCCTGTTGGGCCATCCTATGGGACCCAATCTCACATGACTACTAGTATAACTCAACACAACGTACACACACACAATATTGTTTAATGGAAAATTATTAAAATAGTTGTTATTCCAGTGAGAAACCATGAATGTTTTTGATATTCATTTACTTTTATGAGCTCACGGGTAGATGAGAACTGCTATGTGGACAAGCATATATTTAGTATGTATAGCTCAATTTTCCATTTTTATTTATTTTGGAGAGGTTTTTGCTACAGGGTGCGTGCGCTCGCCAGAAAGACAGAGACAGACAGAGAGACAGAAAGCGAGAAATCACCCCCCAGAGGGGATGGTCACGCCGCAATCCCTTCTCCTCCATTCTTCTCTCGGGATCTTGGGCACGCACGCACACGCGCCCGGCGTGCGTTTTAAGCCAACGGGTCTGGGACGCAAACCGCGGTCGACTATGTGGGAGTCCAGTGACATAGCCATTACGCTAACTGCTGGTTCCCAATTTTCCATTTTTTATTTCATTAGATTTCTTTTAACTAAAGATAAATTTAGCTAATGTTTAGGGCTGAATGTCAGGCTTTTGGGGCATATTTAGAAATGTAATTTGATTTTTATCTATTTTCCTCTTTTAATGATACAGCCAAATCAATATATTTCTATTGTGTTCACAATATAATTGAAACATTTTCTATGAGACAGTATTTGCTTGTTTAGAAAATACCTGAGGCCAGCAGGTGGCATAGTTAAGGTGCTGGATTCCCACATGGATGACCACAGTTCAAGTCCTGGACCTGGTGGCTGGTGGAACTCACGCCAGCATATGTGTATGCATGGCTAAAATCCTGAGAGGAGAATTGAGGGGAAGGGATTGCAGCATGACCATTCCCCCCTGGGGGCGGGGGTGATTTCTCACTGTCTCTTTGTCTATTTAGTGAGTGTATGCACCCTATGGCAAAAAAATAAAAAAATAAAAAATGTGATCCCTAGGCAAAGAAGAAAATTATTTTCTAGAAATATGCATATTAGGATTAGAACTTATTCCCTTGGCTCTTCTATACATATACTCAGTATGTCAGAAAGAAGATATAAGCTACGTTTTCATACTAAATTCTTAGAAATCCTAACTTGAATTATTCAAACTTAGCTTTAGAATATTGAGTATTATCTGATTCAACAGTTATCTAGATCATTTCTGAATCAAAAAATAATCAATTTAAAAATTATACGCTTATAATTCTGAATAAGAGACATGACCAGAAAAGGAATTCCTATGATCACTAAACAACAAACCTGCTCTTAGACACTCATAGCCAGGATGCTTTTATTATTGAGTTGTGTTCAGAAATCCTTACTGTCTAAATGAAATAGTTTTTCAGCCTGTAGCATGTGAGTAATATAACATACCTCAAGGATATGAACCAATAAATTACAGACCCTATAATTTGAAACTCTGATGTAGAAAAATAAGTTTAAATCTACTCACTGTGACAACATACTTTAATATAATTCAAGCTCAACTCCAATGTGGTAAAAACTACCATTTTTAAACTAATTTTTCTTTGTATTTGGTTCAATTCCTTGTGGGTTCTCCTTATATATAAAGTATAATATAAAAACTGCATGTGACCCTGTGCATGTGAACTACTATGCCTTGAACCTTTTTATAAAAACATGTCTATTCACAGATGAAAGCCAAGTGTCTTTTCAACTTATGCCTATGTTGTCTGACAATTGTAAGAATAATTTTGAAATGAAAATGCTGCTGTTTAGTTTCCACAGTGCCTTCACAACCTGATAATCAGTTTTCCCACCCTGACAAACTCAAAAGGATGAGCAAGTCTGTTCCAGCATTCCTCCAAGATGAGGCAAGTTTGTCTTTTGTACCTTCAGAAAAATGGAGTCAGATAGGTGCATTTGCTATGCCAAGGTTGGTATATTTGTATTCAACTATGACAGAGACCAAAGGGTCAGCAGGACTGACCCTTGCCTTCCAAGCCAATAGAGGTAGTGCTGTCAATCCTCTCATCTCATTTGACTCAAATGGAGTTTTTTTTGGTTAATTAAGTCAAATTGCATAGATTTGGGAATGTGACTTTTGTTTCAAAGTAAATATAAAATAAGAAATCCAGGCAGAAATATGTTGGCATAAACTGAATACTCTTTTGTAGTTGAAAGTAGAGTAGATTTGTGGTAACGTGGTAAAGGCGGTACAACTAACTTGGAAACATTTGTTAAAGTAATAAAGTAATAGCAAAGTTTAGGGAGATCTACTCCATACCAGGCACTTTATGTTTATTATCTCATTTAATCTTCCAACCACTCTGGGAGGTGGACACTATCATTACTCCCAGATATTACAGGTGAGGAAAACGAGACTAAGAGAAGTAAAATAACCTCATGAAGCTACAAAGAGGCTAACCCAGGACTGGACCCTAAATCTGACTCCCATGCTGTTAACCACTGTACTATACTGTCTCAAGAAAGAAGATGAATATTATCCACTGTTCATGGAGTACCTAGCATGTGCTTGGCACCTAATGTTCATTCTTATATCCACCTCTCACTAACTACAGGTGGTAGGTACTATTTTCTCTGTTGTACAAAAGAAGAAAGAGCCTCAGAAAGGTTAAGTAACTTTCTCAAAATTCAACAGCTACTAAAAGGAAGATCTAGAACTTTAACTCAGGTTTTTGACCAAATGAAGATCCCCTGTTTTTGCAGTCAGGCAGTTTACCTGAGCACTGGAATCAGACATTCTGAGTCCTAGCTATGATTCTGATGTGCTTGTGTGATCATGGACAAATTCTTTAGCTACCCTAAGTCTGGTTTCCTAGTACTTACCACATTAGGTTGTAGGGAATCAGTGGGATAATGTAGAGAAAACACATGGTGTCTATTGAACATAGTTTAATGGCAGTTACTAGTATTTATAGTTTGGATATGTTATCTGACAGTGAAAAAGGCTTCATCCTCACGTATTCTTTTAGTTGATGAAATGTGAGGAAAGCTCTGGGCATAAATTACATACATTCTCTCTCACCATCTTGGATACCCTCTGTCCACTCTTGGGGCCGAGATGAACCATGTCTGCAAATATCCAGTCCTTGTGTATCTTTAAGAGCCCACATTACTGTTTCCTTTGGAAAGAATGACTCATTCTTTGAAACTAACTCATTGGCTAGAAGCCAACAGAAGACACCTCATAGAGTTTTCTGATTTTATACTTCTGTAAAATATGTTTTGGTCTTGTGTAGTCATATGAATGGAACATGTATTGGGTTGTCAGAAAAGTCATGATGCATTTTCACAAAGGAAAACATAGGAAAATACAAAAAATCTCATAGAAAAATGACTTTCTCAATGACCCAATAATAATTTGAGAAGGAAATAATATCAGTTTCTGAATTTTAATGTTTCCCCTTCCTTCAGTTTTAACTGGTTTTCTCATAGCCCCACATTGAAGAGTTCAAATTGTCTGGGTTTGTACCTCAGAGATGCCAGAATTAAGCTGTATCATTTTACCTCTGAAAGTATACAGAGTTGAACAGGATATTAAAGAAACAGGCCTTGCTTCTTTGTCCACTGTCTTTAGGGACTTAGCATCAGTCATATTTGTTGAGTGCCGGCTATATGAAAAACACTATTTCAGCTCAATAAGATAAGGTCCCATCTCTCCAGTAATTCACTAGTGAGCTGATACACTAAGTAGAATGTAGTATGTGCTACAGTGGCAAAAATGGACTGTAGCATGTGGAGAGAGAGTGTCACAATAGAGATATTTAAAGGGTATGGATTTTTATTTTTTTAATTCTTGAGAGCAGATCCTTTTCTCATTCATGTAAGACATTAATTTTGTTTTTTCTTTAACTCCTTTCTTAACCTGTATTAAAATAGCCATTCATTGTATTGTACATAATTGCATGGCCCTGGAACATGTTGGCATGAACTAACTATTTCTCCTTAAAGGTGTACCCCTAACCCCAAAAACCTCTGAATTGCACTATAAACTCTCTAACAACAAAAGGAGCTTATTCTGAATCATGATTTTTTTTTTTAAATGCTACTATCCAATAAACTGTACATCTAAATATAAAAAAAATGTGTTGGGCTAGCTCTGTAGCCTGGTGATTAAGGCAACCAGAACCACACACGATGAGTCTCAGACCTGGCACTTGAGAAACACACCAGGCACATGTGTGTGCAGGCCCAAAATCAGAAAGAGAGCAGAGGTGAGAGGTTGCAGTGTGACTATTCCCCATGAGGAGTGCTTTATCTTCCCCCATCTCCCTCTGTCTCTGGCAAGCATACATGCCCTCTAGCCAAAAAAAAAAAAAAAAAGTTACTCTTACTTTTTTTTTCTTGTCCCAGGTATATATTTCCTGGAACATATTTAAATTAAGAATCTTGCTGCTTTTTAAAAAAATATGTTAAAATTGAATGTAGATAGAATATATAATTTTATATACTTCCCTATAGCAATGAAAGAATAAGCACAGTTACTCTATGGAAACACATAGGGATGATTAAAAAAAGTTTTTTAAATATATTTTAAACCTTTAGTTGAAGCAGATCATACTACCATTTCTTTTTCCTAGTTTAATATCTCGGGTGAAATATTTGATTTTTAGGGAAGTAAAGGCTATAATAACGAATAAGGAATAATGAAAGGGATTAAACATATTTTATATCTTGATAGTAGGTCTCATACTTTTTATTGTATGGCTAACATCAATTTCTAATATATATCAATAAGATTTCCCAGGTAGCATAAATATGTGATATTAACAGAGCGGTAAGAAAGTTCACTATAGCTCTGTCTTCTGTAACACCTTAGGGCTACCTTATAGTGAAAAAATCACTTGGTTATTTTGGTAGCTAAGCACTGTCCTCCTTTCCTGAGGTCCAGCCCAAACCACCCACTCCATCCTGAATCCCATTCCCTGGCATGTAGCCCTAGCATCCTTTAATCTTGAGAAATGCCATAGATCAGTGGGATACCAAGATACCATTTTTTCCTAAACAGGAACTTGACCTTGACTCATTCTGATTTTAAATACTGTGCATATTATGTGATGTTTTGTAGAGTGATGACAGAGAAACTGATACAGCATCAGAAAGCAGTTACCAGCTCAGCAGACATAAGAAGAGCCCGGGCTCTTTAACCAATCTTAGCAGCTCCTCTGGCATGACGTCCTTGTCTTCTGTATGTAAACAAAGGCTCCTGTTAATACCACACCGCTTCTTGAACTTGCTCCCCAATACTCCTGATCATCGTATAACCGGCCTCTTGATTTTCTGACTCCACAGGCACAAGCATTTTCTCTAATCCATAATTCACTGTTGGCTAGCTAAATCTTCCTTTAAAAAAAGGGGGGGGGGAGTTTCATATCCATTATAAATAAATGTTGTGTTCCTTTGTCTCTGGGACTTTTTTTAGGGAGAGGGATTTGGATGTAAGTTCCTTTAAAAAAAACCCTAGATTACTAATAAGATGAACCACTACATTTTTCTGTGTAACAAATTGGGTAATTATCATAAAATCTGCTTATATCAGATATCCTTCTATACATTCTGCCCGCATAGAATTGCACCTCTCTTTTGGTAAGCCTGATGAGTATGCTTATTCACATAAAAGAATAGGAGAGATGATTCTTTGCCGTATAGAAGAATTCAGAACGGTGTTTTAAAAGGAAAACTCCACAAATATAGTTGCTCAGAATTCATTTAAGAGAATTTGACTTTACATAGAACTTCTCGCATAAAGTTAGGTAGTTCTATGTGCATGTAGCACATGGAGATGTGTGTATGTATAAATGTATATATTTGTAAATACATCCTCATATACTCATCTAAATAGTTCTGATCTATATACATACATATATCTCAACAGATACGTTAAATAAATAAGTTGTGCTTAACTTCTCACTAGCCTTGCATTTCTGAAACCTTTTTTAAAAAAAATCTATTTAAATCAAATTTCTGCTGATAACAATCTAATGTATGCCCTTGGGAAGACTTTAAAGCTCCTTCATCAATCATCCATTTTCTACCCTTCCTGTCCTCTAAAAGCAGATGGCTCAGTAAGCATTTTCCTAGATTCAGTGGATGGATAACATGGTAAAATTCCCTCTTAGTGCCTTGGAAATTTGATAGAGCAAAGTGTCACTGTGATTTGTGTGCCTGTGGTTTTTCACGTCCTCTTCCTTTAGCATTTTAAATATTAAGCATGCCTAAAAATGGAACTCTGCATGCCACCTTGCATAAAATCATTTTGTTTTGAAAAGAACCAGTATCTAAATAACTTTGTATTTCATTTTTCAACTGTGTCATTTAGGGGTAATTTTTATAACACTATTCATGTATATAATTTCTTGTTGCCTCTATTGATGCATCTTTGTGCCATATTACATTACCTGTTTTTATATGAAAGCTAGAGAAATAATGTCAAGCAAAGCTTGTATCTGTGATTTTTGTACTGGGCTCAAAAATTAGACAAACACTCTGTGTCTCTGATGCTTTTAGGTGAGTGGAAGTGTGATGAGTGTGTACAGTGGAGACTTTGGCAACCTGGAAGTTAAAGGAAATATTCAGTTTGCAGTTGACTATGTGGAGTCACTGAAAGAGTTGCATGTTTTTGTGGCCCAGTGTAAGGACTTAGCAGCAGCCGATGTTAAAAAACAACGATCAGACCCGTAAGTACCTGTAGAGTCACCCACTTTTAGTTTTCAAAGTGTTAATTATGTAGGAATTGGGAAGGAAAGAAAGTCATCAAAGGCAGAGCATGTGTGAGACTGTGTTAAAAAGAATGTTTGAAAAATTGGGAGGAGCTGCTGTTTTACTTACAAATTCATGTGCTCCTATTATAAAAAAAAAAAAAAAACACACACACAGAGAAGCATAGAAAGTTTCAACTTGAGGAACCAGCAGTTAGCGTAATGGCTATGTCGCTGGACTCCCACGTAGTTGACCGCGGTTTGCGTCCCGGACCCGGTGGCTTAGAACTCACGCCAGGCGCGTGTGCGTGCGTGCCCAAGATCCCAAGGGGAGAATGGAGGAGAAAGGATTGCGGCGTGACCATCCCCCCTGGGGGGTGATTTCTCACTTTCTGTCTCTATGTCTCTCTCTGTCTGGCGAGCACACGTGCCCTATAGCAAAAACCTCTCAAAAAAAAAAAAAGTTTCAACTTGGAAGAGACTTTAAGATCATTTTGTTTCTTCATTTTACAGATAAAGAAACAAGGACCAGAGAAGATAAATAACCCCTACACATAAATTCAAAAAGCAGAAAAATGAAGAATTAGAGCTGGAACTGTGGTCTCTTTCCACTACAGTTTCAAACTTCTGCTAGAATTAGGGACATGTGAGCCATTCTTCCTATTATTCAGTGGTATAAAAATAGCCATGATTCTAGAATGAGGTAGATTTCTTATTTATTTATTTATTTGGAGAGGTTTTTGCTATAGGGTGCGTGTATTTGCCAGAAAGGCAGAGAGACAGAAAGTGAGAAATCCCCCCCCCCCGAGGGGGATGGCCACGTCGCAATCCCTTCTCCATTCTGCTCTTGGGATCTTGGACACATACTCACATGCACCTGGCATGAGTTTTTCAGCCACCAGGTCTGGGACTTGAACCACAGTTGACTACATAGGAGTCTAGCAACACAGCCATTACGCCAAATACTGATCCGTTTTCATATTTAAATTCTACCCTGCACATATGCATTCTGGACAAATGTTGTCTTCTAACATTTTGAATACAAATTTTATAATTTTTGTAAAAAAATAATAAATTGTATCCTACAGAAGAGCTACATTAGAAGGGGAATTACATTATAACTTACCTTTTAAATCACAGGTTTGACTGCATTTCAGTTTAATCACAAAAGTTGAATGGTATACCCTACTTATCCTCTGATTCTTAATTATTTTGCTGGCACAAGTGCAATCCTTTCCTTTTTTTTTGAGAGATTTTTGATAGAGGGCATGTGCGCAAGTGCACTCACTGGAGAGACAGAAGGCAAGAAATCACCCCCTGTAGGGATGGCCACACCACAATCCCTTTTCCTCCATTCTCCTGTTGTGATCTTGGGCACACATGCACCAGGTGTGAGTTTTAAGTCGTTAGGTCCAGGATTCAAACCACAATTGACTATGTGGGAGTCCAGCAACATAACCATTACACCTGCTGGTCCCAATCCTTTTCTGTTTTCTTTTTATAAAAGCAATGGAGCTCAACATCCTTTATTTTTTACATTGAATATGACTTAATTAGGTGTCCATAATTAGGTCTAAATATGAGTTAATTAGATCAAAATAAATCTTTTAATTTTTAAAAAGATGTATTTATTTCATTCCACTTGTTATTATTTTTAAATTTGACTAGAGAGAGACAGAGAAAGGGAAAGCGAGAAAGCAAGCTGCCAGGTCTGGGACTTGAACCTTTGTTGGCCATGTGGGAATCCAGTACATTTAACCACCACACAACCTGCTGGCCCTAAGATTATTATTATTATTTTTTTATAGAGTGTAAGAAAAACTTAAAGGAACCAGCAGTTAGTGTAATGGCTATGTCGCTGGACTCCCATGTAGTCGACCGCAGTTCGAGTCCCCGACCTGGTGGTTTAAACTCACGCCGAGCACGTGTGCGTGCGTGCCCAGGATCCCGAGAGGAGAATGGAGGAGAGGGGATTGCAGTGTGGCCATCCCCCCTGGGGGGTGATTTCTCGCTTTCTGTCTCTCTTTCTCTCTCTGTCTGTCTGGCGAGCGCACACGCCCCCCCCTTTTTTTTTTAATTATAAAAAAAAGAAAAAGAAAGGAAAACTTAAAATATACTGTAAGTACCAAAGCTTTTCTTAAAAGAAAATAAAATGAAATACTATTAGATATCTGTTGTGGCCCCACATCACAAACATACACATACACATTCACATACAGACACAACACGTGAGGTCAAGAGAAAAAGTGAATTCAGGAAATGTTCCTGAAAAATCTTTAGAATAAGGCTGGCTGTGACGCAGCATTTAGGTGTTCTGCAGATGAAGCTGGATTCCACATGGCCAACCAGAATTTGAGTTCTGGTCGCTGGCAGCTTGAAAAGACTGCTGGGTGTGTCCAGGATCCTGACTAGATGAAAAATTGAAGAAGAGGGGATTATAGTGTGACTAGCTCACGTGTAGGGGTGTGTTCTCTTCTCTCTTTCTCTCTTGCAAATGCAGGTAGGCTCACTGACATAATAGAGGCAGAAATCCTCAGAACAATAGGAAATGATCCATTCCACCAAAATTTCCTTAAACATTTAAATGTGAAGGTGTTAGTGAAAGTAGTTATTACTTACTGCTTTTCTTAGTGTCGTGAAATAATTATTTCTGCTGTCACTTTTAGTGTATTTTAAAAAGTAGATGTGAAAGTATCTCATTTATCATCTCTGACCTTTTTTTGTCTGTTCATTTCTCTTTTTTTTTTAGATATGTAAAAACCTATCTGTTACCAGACAAAGGCAAAATGGGCAAGAAGAAAACACTTGTAGTGAAGAAAACCTTGAATCCTGTGTATAACGAGATACTAAGGGTATCTATTAATTCTCTAAATAGGAAAATCCCAAATGGTGACCTATGAGTTTAAATAGCCATGTCTTATTGGGTAGTATCTGTACAAATAAAATAATCACCAAGGGAAGGGAAGGAATAAAAATGTTCTGAGGCTCTGTTTTGTATGAGACAATACAACATAGATGTACACATCATCTCATTCATCCCCATACAAACACTGCCAGACAGATATTATTACCTGCAGCTCACAGATGAGGCAAATAAGACTTGGAGAAATAAAGTAACTTGCTCAAGGGCACACCACTGGTAAACCTGACCATCGATGCTGGTTGCATGTGTGCATGTGCCCAAAGTTCTGACAGGATGGAAAAATAGAGAGAAAGGGATTGTGGCATAACCATTCCTCCTACGGGGTACTTTATCCTCTCCCCTTCTCTCTCTGGCAAGTGTATGTGCCTCTGGAAAACAAAAACAAAAAGTTGAGCACTGCAACCAGAGTAATCTTCTAAAAGCACAATTCTGGTCACAGAATTTTCACTGCATGAAATCTTTTAGGATTCCCATTACTGTTCAAGAGTCCCTACTTTTTAACGTGTGTACCAGTCCCTCCACAACCTGAACTCCAGCCTCTTTTTTCCCTTTCATGCTCTTTGTTCCTGTATTCCTTCCTGTTTGTTGGAGAAAGTACATTGTTTTGCAGTACTAGAACTTTCTATTCCTTCTGGCTGGAATAGTCTTCCCCACATTTTTTCCTTAACTATATCTCCTACATTGTCTTAAATGCCTTGGAATTTCCTATGAGAGGCTGTCCTGGACCCCTAGATTCCCTTGCTGTCTGCTGCCTCAGTAACCTTGCTTCACAATAGGTTATGTTAACATTCAACACCCTAACAACAATAGTAGTTCAGTTGTCTAGCTTGCCACCAGATTGTAAGTTCCATGAGGGCAGGGAGCAACTCTATGTAGTTTGTAAACTCAGCGCCTTTGGGAAAACAACTTCTGCTTGTCCCTCAGATCAGCAAAATGGGAATAATGATAGCTTTCAAATCTACAAAAGGGACACAGGAATAGTATTTCTTATTATAGTTAGTACTAAATAATACCTCAATAGTTGGGAACAATAGAAGAGTCATTCTGTGTGAAGTGATTAGTACAGGTTCAGCATTTAGTAAATGTTGAAACTTAGTGCAGTATCTGGAATAAGTACTCAAAAAAAGGTTTATTGAAGTGATTGATGGATATATGGAAGGTGTAACTAGCTCACATACTCCTAATCTTTTTCTCCCCCACAACTTGCATTGTGCTTAGTCATAACTAACAGATAATTCAAAGCTAAAAGTGTAAGAAGCACGGTATGTTCTCTCTTTCTGAAACTTCTGACTTAGTATTTGATTATCCTCTGGGAAAAGAAGAAACAGTTAAATCAACTCTCAGCCATCCCCGCGTAAATTAGCCACCTGTGGGTTTTCTGTAGCAAGCATTTAATTGCTGTTGGACTGTAATATACCCCAGTACTCTAGCTATTTCTGGGTCATCTACTTCAACCCTATACTCAGGAAAAGCCAGATAATTTAAATGATAAACTCGAAAAAAGGCAAGTTGACTACAACCAAAATGAACATTCAAGTAGTACATCATAAAGCCAAATGGAGATTATTTTTAGATTAAAAATACTATTATCCTTTCCATGATTATATATAATTAAGGATTGACTGCATTTGTGAGATGAAAAGCTCTTAGGATGCCAAATCTTTTCTATTTGGCCATATGAAACAGTAAAAAGAAAGTTTATCCTTTTTAGAAAAATATCTTGTCCTTGTAAGATATTGATAGTGGGGGAGGTAAATATATATGAGGATAAGTGGTTTATCTTTTTAGTCTTTTTTTTTTAATTCCTTGGTCTTAGATAGAAAACAAGGAATTGAATTAAACTTGATTTGTATTTGGTCACTGGAAAAGCCATGACATATTTTTTTCATGTTTTTCTATGCAAAAATGCATCATGACTTTTCCAATGATCCAATATTTTAGACTGAGTTTGACTTATGCTGTATCTGGTCTAAAAACATCCAGCAAAAAAAAACCCTGAATAATTGGCTTTTGTTTTTTAAAGAGCTATTATCAGCTATGATATTCAAGCCATGATTGGCTTTTCCAGAGGAGAAAAGAAAATCAGGTTTTGTGAAAGATGGATTTTAGTTCTTTGGAACAAGACTCTTTAGAATAAGATGACTTTGCAATATTTTTGAGACTTGAAACCCACTAAATCAAAAAATCTGATCTACACAAATGACTTTTCTCTTCATCTCTGTTCATAACTTTGGCATAAAGCAACATTATTCATCATCTTAACTTTGTTCTTTGAACTGCAGTATAAAGTCGAAAAGCAAATCTTAAAAACACAGAAGCTGAACCTGTCTGTCTGGCATCGGGATACATTTAAACGCAATAGTTTCCTAGGGGAGGTGGAGCTTGATTTGGAAACGTGGGACTGGGACAATAAACAGAACAAGCAGCTGAGGTGGTACCCTCTGAAGCGGAAGGTAAGCCCAGAGTTGATTGGGGGGTTGATTAGTTGGGTTCTGGTATGTGGGAAGAATCTTACTTCTGTTTACCCCAGAGTGATGATCTGTAGTTTTGGATCATTTTAAACTAGAGTTGAACTTAGCTTGTACATTCAGTGAAGAAAGGTTAAAAAGATTATAGGTGGGGCCAGCTGATAGTGTGGTAATTAAGGCCCTAGACTCCCACAGGGCCAACCATGGTTCCAGTCCCAGACCCAACAACTTGAAACTCTAGCCAGCACATGTACATATATGCCTAAAATCCCAGGAGAATGAAGGAGAGGGGACTTGCAGTGCGGCCATTGTTCCTGGGGAGTGATTTCTCACTTTCCCTTCACTGTCTCTCTCATCTTTCTTCAGCAGGCACACGTACTCTACCCTATGGCAAAAACTTAAAAAAAAAAAAAAAAAAAAAAAAAAAAGTCTAAAGGGAGAATGTTTAAAATATTTAACACAAAATGTTTCACAGACTTCAGGGAAGTCATTTAAATAAGCCAATCTTTTCAAATTTGAGACATAATCTTTTTTTTTTTTTTGGAGAGGGTTTCTGGGCGCGTGCGCTCACCAGAGAGACAGAGAGAGACAGAGAGACAGAAAGTGAGAAATCACCCCCCAGGGGGGATGGTCACACCGCAATCCCTTCTCCTCCATTCTCCTCTCGGGATCTTGGGCACACACACACACGCGCCCGGCATGAGTTTTAAGCCACCGGGTCCAGGACGCAAACCGTGGTCGACTATGTGGGAGTCCAGCGACATAGCCATTATGCTAACTGCTGGTTCCCTTGAGACATAATCTTAACAGTGTGTGGTCAAATTTTGATGTTCCATGTGTCAGTTGAAGAGAAACCATTCTATGATTGTCAGATGTAATGTTGTATATCTGTTAATTAAGTCAGTACTGGTTGCTTAAATTATCTTTACAAATTTTATGCCTTATATGCTATGAATTTCTAAGAAAGATATGATGATTTGTCATTTTCTCTTTTTAGTTTTGTTATTTGTTTATTTTTAGATCTTCATATTATGTATATATACATTTTAAGTTATATCTCCTTGATCAAGTGACCATTTTTTATCATTTTGAAATATCCCTTTTTATCTCAAGTAATGCTTATTGCCTCAAAGTCTACTTTGTCAATATTAGTGTGGTTCTATCAGCTTCCTTTTGATTAGAAGTTTGTTTCTATTGTTTGATTTTTTCTGTCTAAATTCTTTTGTTCAGATAGATTTTTATTAGGCCTTGCCTCATGGCTTGTTGTTAGAAGAGCCAGATCCCAGATGGTCGACCATATGATTCAAATACACTCCCCCCTGGCTTTGTGTGTGTGAGTGTGTGTGAATGCACCAGTATATGCCAAAAATTTTGGCAGGATAAAGAAATAGAGAAGGAAAGCACCCCATCAGAGGGTGCTTTTGTTCTCTCTCTCACTCTCTGTCTCTCTGGAGAGTACATGTGCCATCTGACATATTAAAATTGTCTCTTATAGGGACCAGCAGTTAGCATAATGTCTGTGTCACTGGACTCCCATGTAATCGACCGTGGTTCACGTCCTGGACCCGGTGGCTTAAAACTCATGCCGGGCACGTGTGCGTGTGTGCCCAAGATCCCGAGAGGAGAATGGAGGAGAAAGGATTGCCGTGTGGCCATCCCCCATGGGGGGTGATTTCTCGCTTTCTGTCTCTCTGTCTCTCTCTGTCTGTCTGGCAAGTGCATGCACCCTATAGCAAAAACCTCTTCAAAAAAAATAAATTGTCTCTTATAAGCAATAATTTTGATTTTGATTCCAATCTGAAAATATGTATTCTTAATTGAATTATTTAGTCCATTTGCACTTAATGTAATTATTGACATATTTGGATCCAAATCTAATATCTTCTTATTTATCCTGGTTTTCTTATTTCCATATTTATACCTTTTGGGAATTATTATTACATCATCTGCTGGTCCCAGAGATTTATCAGTTATTATTCTATTTTTTCTCTATCAATGTGTCAGTTTCTATTCCTTTTTCCTTATTGGATAAAAGAAATTACTGTAGAAATTACAGTATCCATCCTTTAATTAAAAGTGATTGGGACAAGGCTGGCAGGTAGTGTGGTGGTTAAGGCACTGGACTCCCACATGGCCGACCCCGGACCTAGTAGCTTGCTTTCTCACTTTCCCTTTTTTGCTCTGTCAGTCTCTCTCTGGTCAAATTAAAATAATAATAATAATAATAATAATGATAAATACAATAAAAATAGTTATTTTTAAAAAGTGATTAGGGCTAGCTGGTGGTATGGTGATTAAGGTGGCTAGATCCCACATGTCCGACTGCATGGCTCAAATCCCAGATCCAGAAGCTTGAAAAATGTTCTGGGTGCATGTATGTGTATACCCAAAATTGCAACAGGAGAAATTAAAGAGACACGGTTGTGATGTGACCATCCCCCATGAGGGGTGGTTTCTCAAATTCCTTCTCTCTCTCTCTGGTGAGCACATGTGCCTTCTAGTAAGAAAAAAATGTTAAAGTGTCTAATGTAAATTAGAGCTTTCACTATTTCTAGGACAATGAAAGGAACCAAGAACATTTTCCAATCTCCCATCTTTTGTGCTGTTTTTTTGTTGTGTTTTAATTATATGTATATTTTAAGTCACATATGACATTATTATTAAAGGGTCAATATCTCTATTCTGAAAATCCAAAATCTGAAATGCTCCAAAATCTGAAAATTTTGGGGTGCTGATATAACACCACAAGTGGAAAATTCCATGTCTAATCTCATGTAACAGGTTATAGTTAAAATGCTACTATACAAAAATACTATCTGAAATTAGGCTATGTGTATAAAGTGTATAGGAAACATAAATGAACTTCGTGTTTAGACTAGAGTCCTATCCCCAAGATCTCATTCTATATATAAAGATACTCCGAAATTCAAAATAATTCTAGTGTCATTCCTCCTTGGCAGGCCATGGTTTCTAGTTTGTGTCTCCTTAGCTCCAGGAGACTACTAAAAGCCTTAAAGAGAGTCTTTGTCTCATTCTGCTAAGATTTTTATGTTCTTAAACATCAGCTGATGCTACATCATCTGAGAGGAGGTAGGCACTAAGATCTTGTCTGTTTAAGCCTCATCTTAATTCTTTAGCACCTTCAAAACAATTTTTTAATCCTGCTTAATTTTTCCCCCTTTATTCATGATAGGGCACACGCATGTGCACGTGAGAATGAGTAAGAAAGAGAGGGAGAGGAATATCCCTCTCCCACAGGGTCCAGTAATGCCCAAATCCCCTTCCTTCAGTTCTTCTACCTCCTGGATCTCAAGCACACACGTATCCCTGGTGTGTTTCAGGCTGACTGAGGAATTCAAACCATGTTTGTCATGTGGGATCCAGAATCCTGGGAGTAGCACAGTACCCCTGTGCCACCTCTAACCCTACTTGGTTTTTATTCTCAGGGTGAGGCTTGGTGTGATTCAAGCTAATCCATAATAGTTGGAATGACAAATATCAAAATGAACACACATCATTATTGTGCATCTGCATAATAAAACAGTTCCACTAAAGAAATGGTTCCTAAATGCAGCATTAAAATCCCTTGACACATTTATTTCCACCTCTAGGTCTGAACTCCTCAAAAGACATTAAATACATCTCATTTTTAACTAACTTCCATTATATTTCTGATACATGCTTCTGGTTTGGAAATAATGCTCAAAGGAGTCAGATTTTGAAAATAAATACTTGAAAATAACAGATACACAGGACTGGCAGGTGGTGTGGTGATTAAGGACACTGGACTCCCACATGGTCAACTGTGGTTTGAGTCCTGGATCTGGCAGCTTGCTTTCTCTCTGTCCCTCTCTGGTTAAATAAATAAATATACTTAAATAAAATACTTATTAAAAAAAAAAAAAAAAGAAAGAAAAGAACAGATACATTTTTTAAAAAATTATTGCCCAGGTCTTCGTTATGGGTGTAGACATCTTTGCATTTGTTCTAAGGTAATCAGGTTAATGCAGTTTTGAAAATGTAAAGTGTCTTTTCCTCCCTACCTTCCCACACTATTTCCCACATCCCTCCAAAAAAAAAGTAATACAACTAAATTGTTTCATATGAGCTGAACAGCTAACACAATGTCTGAATTTTGATCAAAATTAAAGCATTCTAGGACATCTTTCCTATCTCCAAGAAAGCCATTCTAATTTCTCTACCATCTTCAAGACTAAAGGCCCTGAAAGATTTTCTGAGTACCCTGCAAGTTTTTGGGATACACAGCATAGTTTTCCATAGTTTTCACTCCAGTGCAGAGTGAAATTTTAATCCAAGGCACTCCTGAGTGATATAGTGTTCTAGAAATGGATGTATTTTGTCCTGCAAAATAGACTTGAATAGGATATAAATAGACTTGACTTTAGAATATAAAGTTCTGTGTGTTAAACCTGCTGACATCTCTCATTTTTCAGACAGCACCAGTTGCTCTTGAAACTGAAAACAGAGGCGAAATGAAGCTAGCTCTCCAGTATGTCCCAGAGCCAATCCCTGGTATGTAATGATCTTCTGTGCAGGTCTAAGCTCTTTTGTTATCCTTCTGCTCTCCAGAGATTTATTATATTTTCAAAGGTGAATCCCTAACCAAATGTATAAGGTTGGTAATTACATAGACCAAGTGAGTTGATTCACAGTTATAAACTAGAGATTTCTCATTTAAAGAGTTCTGGTAAAGACACACAACATGAGGGACCAGCAGTTGGTGTAATGGCTATGTCACTGGATTCCAATGTAATCAACCATGGTTCAAGTCCCAGACCTGGTGGCTTAAACGCACACTGGGCACGTGTGCGTGCGTGCCCAAGATTCTGAGAGGAGAATGGAGGAGAAGGGATTGCAGTGTGGCCATCCCCCCTGGGGGGTGATTTCTCACTTTCTGTCTCTCTGTCCCTCTCTGTCTTTCTGGCAAGCACACGCGCCCTATAGCAAAAACCTCTCCAAAAATAAAGACAACATGAAATTTATCATTTTAACCATTATTATTATTTTTAAGATTTTTGCCATAGGGCATGTGTATGTGCTGAGCCAGACAGAGCTAGAGATAGGGAAAGTGAGAAATCACCCCCTAAGGTGGATGGTCATGCTGCAGTCCCTTCCTCTCTGCTCTCTTCGTTGGATTTGAGGAATGCATGCATATGCACCTGGCGTGATTTTCTTTCAAGTCGCCAGGTCTGGGACTCAGATCACAGTCAGCTCTGGGGGAGACCAGCCCCTTAAACACCACGCCACCTGCTGGCCCCCATCTTAGCCATTTTTAAGTATACAGCTCAGTAGTGTTAACTATATTTACTAAAATAGATCTCCAAAACTTTTTCATCTTGCATTATCTGAAATTCTGTATTCATTAAACAACAACTCCCCATTTTCCTGCCCCCTGCTTCTAGTAAACACCATTCTACTTTCTGTTTCTGTGAGAAAATTCTCATTTATCTAGTCCAGTTTACAGTACTTGTTTTAACTTTCACTCAATCTGTTTCTGTCCACACAATGTACAATAAATGGCTTTTCCTGTATTTGGAATTTGAACCTACCAATATTGCTATGATAACAATGAAACTTAAGTATTAGTTTTTACATGTGGAAACTAGAAGTGTCATATGAAGCTCCTAATAAATTAGAGCTTATTGTTCTTCTCAGGGTCACATTAGGAGATAGAACATCTTCCCCAAGATTACTAATTGTATCCTTGATATTAGGGTCTAAGGTTTTCAGTCTAAATAAGGAGGAAGAGATTGACAGGAAATGAATGCCAGCCCTCCTCTCAGCTCCCAGTTTCCAAAAGAAGTTCTCCAAGTTACTGTCCTTAAAAATCTAGATGGGGGAACCAGCAGATGACATAATTGTTATGTCCCTCAACTCCCACATAGTTGACCACGGTCCACTGTTTGAGTCCTGGACCTGGCAGCTTAATCTCAATCTCATGCTGTGTGCACACATTCCCAAAATCCTGAGAGGAGAATGGAGGAGAAGATTGTGGTGTGGCCAGCCTTTTGGGGGGGGGGGTGGCTTTTTGCTTTCTGTCTCTCTTGCAAGCGCACATACCCTATCTAAAAAAAAGAATCTATGTGGGTTCTAACAGATGGCATAATGGTTATGTCACTGGACTCCTATGTAGACGACTATGATTTGAGTCCTGGACCCCCAGTGGCTTAAAACTTATGCTGAGTGCATGTGTGCCCAAAATCCTAAAAGGATAATGGAGAAGGGACTGTGGCATGGCCATCCCCCCTAGGGCAGTAATGTTTTGTTTTTTGTCTCTCTATCCCCCTTTGTCTCTCTGGCAAGCACACATGCCCTATAGCCAAAAAAAAAACAAAAGGAAAGAAAAGAAAAGAAAAGAAAAAAAAAAAAAAAAGAAGAAATTCTCTCTCTAAAAAAAAAAAAAAAGCCTATATGAAGAGGCCATCAGGTGGCATGATGGTTAAGGTGTTGGAGTTCCACTTGGTAGACTGCAGTTCTACTCCTGGATGCAGTGACTTGAAACTCACACCAAGAGTGTGTGTGTGCATGCTCACGATTCCAAGAAGAGAGTGGAGGAGAAGGGATTGCAATGTGGCCATCCTCCCCGGTGGCTGATTTTTCACTTTTTGTCTTTCTGTGTCTCTGCTGAGCACATATACCCTATAGCAAAAATCTTTAATAAAGAAAAATTTCTTTTAAAGAATCTATATGAATATTGTGAGTAAAATCAGGGGCTACAAAGTGACATACTTTCAGTAACTAGTCAGTAAAACTAATGAGATAGAAGAAGTAGTGGATAGTGAGGGCAATGTCTGAACTGGAGAAAGGCATTCAATTTAGTTAAGAAGAAAGAAATAGAAAGAGAGAAAAGGAAGGGGAGGGAAAGGAAAGGAAGGAAGGAGAAAGAAAAACAAAGAAAAGGAAGAAAGAAAGAAAGAAAGAGGGATGGAAGAAGGGAGGGAGAGAGGAGGAAGGGAGGGAGGGAGGAAGGAAAGGGGAAAGAAAAGGAAAGAGAAGAAAAGGAGAAAGGAAAGAGAAAAGAAAAAGAAAAAAGAACCAGTGGGGAAGCAAAGCATTTCTTTAGGCCAATTTGCTGTCAGACCACCATCTTTTCACTTCTGGATCTTCCTAAAAGGCATGTTCTTCTGCATGTAATTTGTATCCTATCATTTATGGTCAACATGCATAGAAATTCTGCCAAGTTATTTTCTACTTTCCCCACTATCACTTGGTGGTAGGGGTTAGGAGCATGGTGTGTTTTGATGGGCTCCACCTTGTCTGAGTTTTCGCTTGTGTGGCTTTTCTTCCCTGGAATGGCTTCCTCTTCTCCTCAAGTTATCCAAGTCTTAGATGAAATCATATCTCCCTCAGAAAACTTTCCCTGACTACTCCTCACTGATCACATCATCCTCTAGAATATTACAGTAATAACTTGGCATTTCACTGAATACCTCATTCTTATAGGTTGTATTTGAATTACTCTCTTCAGCTTAACCATGAACTTTTCCCAATGGCATAGATAATTTATTGTATTCCTTGTATATTTAGTGACATTCCTACCATAGAGGTGAGCATATAATAGATATTCCTTAAGTACTGTTTAATCGACTGACTGAGCTAACTCATCTAGGTTAGACAGTAACTCAGACTAAACCAACTTCTTAATAATTCCCTGTTCATAATATTAACTATCATGTGTAAAAATACTATGTATTTATAAAATGTGTAACCACTTTTAATAAGAGGAGTGGCTATACCTTAGCCATTACCTATTTTGGTCACTTTAGACTCAAATGTGTCTTTTGCCAGGATCAACGGATATTGCTATTAAGGTTTATAAGGTGTATACATTTTATTAAGACATTTTGAACATAACTGAGTCAATGTTTTACATCAATGATATCTTATTGAACTAAATGAAGTCCCAAAAGAATAATGTAATATTCTTTACTTGGAATCAATATGAATTATTTTTAGAGTGCTAGCTGAGTTTAGTACAGCCAGACTATGAAAAACATTGTTAAGAATGTACAGATTTAGTTAATGCCATAAAGCACTAGCTATTATCCCCATGCCGGACCATTTTTAGGCTGATATCCTTGGACATGGTATTGCCAAGAGAGAAACGGCAGTAAAATTTTATTTTCTCTCTTTTTTTGTTATAGGTAAAAAGCTCCCTACAACTGGAGAAGTGCATATCTGGGTGAAAGAGTGCCTTGATCTACCACTGCTAAGGGGAAGCCATCTGAATTCTTTTGTTAAATGGTAACAGCACTGCTGACTCTGCATTCCTCAGTTGCTATAGCTTGGCCTGTGCTGGTTGGTTCTTTTTATCTCTGTGATGCTGAAACTCATCATTCATAGTTTCATGAAATTAGTTAGGACATAAAAGACAGTGAAGACATAAACCAGCAGGATTTGTAACATGAACTCATAAGGCTTCATTAACTTTAAAATCATAAAACTAAGGGGGGATATATACAAATGAAACTAGAAACTTCATACTCAGATATGTAATGTCTTCTAGGGAGTACATCTATTGGTGAGGGCAATAATCAATACAAAATAATTTATTGGATTTTTAAAACTTTTAAAAGGAATGATCAAATTTTTATTTATTATTATTACTTATTTTTAATTTGCTGTAGGGCAAGTGTGCTCACCAGAAGGAGAGAGAGAGGGAAAGTTAGAAAGCAAGCTGTCATATATTTGGAAAACAACTTACTAAGCAAACCCTTACTAAGGCTTAGTTCATCTTAGCTCATAAGTGCTTAAGAGAGTTTGGGCTTTGGCAATTTTATTTTCTGTGTTATACATCTCAAAGTGACTGGTATTTAGTAACTAAACAGTATGTTCTCCTACTCCTCTCTAACTAATTTTATCTATATAGATTCTACAAGAAGACTAGTTGTAGCTACTTAAATATATGTGATGTATTTAAGAATATATGACATTATTTATGATTTTCCTCATACATACTCTCCACAGATATCAGCTGGTAAGATTTTTCAGCTCAGGTCAGTCTCTCATTCTGAGAGACCTTCTTGCCTTTATAAGAGGCAAGAGGTAGGTTAAAATTAATTCAGTTTTTACCATAAATAAAATGTAAAGAATTCCTGAAGATACATAATTTATTCCCAACGTCAAATGTAACAAATTAGACAGGTTTTTCTTCTTCCTTCTTTCTCTTCTTTTTTAATTTTAAGTGATACTAATTTCTTAGGGTATCCTAAGAAATCATAGATAATCAGGAATAGGCTGTGCTTCCAAATTTTAAAGAAATCCTCAAAATTGCTGCCATATTAATCAGTTACTAAATGTAGGCACTGAATGAAGTCCTTTACATATGTTACATAATACTGAAATCAACTTTATAAATTAGGTATCACTGTTCCATTTTGCAGATGAGTAAGCAAGTGTCTGAGAGGTTAAGTAACTTTTCCTAGGATATACAGCAAATAGCTAGTATCATCAGAACTCAAACCATGTCTGGTCAACTCTGTTCAGAGTCTTTCTAGAAACACACACATCTCTCTGCCACCTGTTCAACAACCACCACCATTGTCTCTCTGTACTCTTCCTTCATTGCTGGTCTTTGGTGGCTATGCCAGAGTGAATTAAAAGCATAAATGTTCATTATCTTACTAAAATACTCTCACAATAATGCCTTTTTTTAGTACCATCCTTCCAGATACAAGCAGGAAAAGTCGCCAAAAGACAAGAGCTGTAGGGA
>NW_006159609.1:2959585-2982816 GCF_000334495.1 Tupaia belangeri chinensis
AAAACCCACCAATCCTATCTTCAATCATACCATGGTATACGATGGGTTCAGGCCTGAAGATCTGACAGAAGCCTGTGTAGAGCTTACTGTATGGGACCATTACAAATTAACCAACCAGTTTTTGGGAGGTCTTCGGATTGGCTTTGGAACAGGTAATGTTTGTTATATTTTTTAATTCTTTTTTTTTAAGAATTTTAAAAAATGTATTTATTTATTATTATTTTTAATTTGACGAGAGAGGGACAGAGAGAGAGAGAGAGAGAATGTGAGAAAGCAAGCTGCCAGGTCCAGGACTCGAACTGTGGTTAGCCATGTGGGGGTCCAGCATCCTTAACCACCACACCACCTGCCAGTCCCATATTTTTTAATTCTTCATGGGCTAAATTTCACTGGAGACACTAGAGATTTGTATTGCTTTGCATCTTAATGAAAATAGGTATTCCACCTTGTTTAAATGTAATTAAATGAACAAGTAAAGAAATGTCAGGCTGTGTGGCAAGGGCTTTATTTAGATACGATGATTAACAGGGTGCAGTGGCTGTCCATTGGGGTTGAAATTATTTTTTGGGTGGCACTGTGTTTGCTTTGAATAACTACCAACTAACATTTATAGAGCATTAGTCCCTATATCAAATGTGTTATTTTTATTGTTACATTTAATCTTCACAATAACTCTATGAGGTAGTTAGTAAAATTATCTCCAAAGAAACTGATATATCTTTTATTTTTTTTGGAGAGATTTTTGCTATAGGGCGCGTGCACTCACCAAACAGACAGAGAGAGACATAGAGACAGAAAGCGAGAAATCACCCCCCACGGGGGATGGTCACGCCGCAATCCCTTCTCCTCCATTCTCCTCTTGGGATCCTGGGCACGCACGCACATGCGCCCGGCATGAGTTTTAAGCCACCAGGTCTGGGACGCGAACCGCAGTCGACTACGTGGCAGTCCAGCGACATAGCCATTATGCTAACTGCTGGTTCCCAAGAAACTGATATATCAAAAAAATTAAATAACAGAGGTGATAAAGGACAGAGTCAGGACTCAAAACTGAGTCTGTTAGACTCTGAAGCCTTACCCACAGTTCCTTAGAGATCATCTAGTGTCACCTCCAGCCCAATATAGAATCCTCCAAAACCCCATACCTGACAACTTGTCATTTAGCTTTTACATTAATGTGAAGAGAAAACATTACTCTAGGAATAATGGAATGATCTCCATAACAGTCCCTCAGATGGTTAAACAGGTCTTTCTTGTATTGAGTCCTAGATCTGTCCTCCCAATGGTATTAAAACTTTTCCTAGTGTCTTCCATTGGTGATTATAATTAGGAAATGACCCTTCCTTTTTATTCCCTCATGAGATTTTCTTTTATTAAAAAAAAGAATCATTTTATTTGACTTTATTTTTATTTGTTTATTTTTAATTTTACCAGAGAGAGAGTGAGAAGGCAAGCCACCAGGTTCGAGACTCCAACCGTGGCCACCCATGTGGGAGTCCAGCACCCTTAACCACCATGCTACCTGCTGACCCGGAGCTTTTCCTTTTAAAATGCAAACTTGTTTGTTTTCAGGTAAAAGCTATGGTACTGAAGTGGATTGGATGGACTCTACTTCAGAGGAAGTTGCTCTCTGGGAGAAGATGGTAAATTCCCCCAACACTTGGATTGAAGCAACACTTCCACTCAGAATGCTTTTAATTGCCAAGATTTCCAAATGAGCCAAAGTATATCGTTTCCTCCATTGAAAACTACTAACCAGGTGGAATCTGATCTTTCTGACTACAGGGACAGAGATCCCCCATGTTCTACTTATTGCCACTCACACATATTATACAGCATGTTAAAGTCAATCTGCATGTGTTTCTTTGATTATAAGACCCAAGGGATTTTAACAATGACAAAATGTGTCATTTGCTTATGAGTCCAAGATTAAAGACATATGAGCAAGCTAGGAAAATTAAACTGATGCTGCTCCTTAAAAAAAAAAAAAAAAAAAAAGTTGCCAAAAATATACTAAATATGGGATATTGGTAATAAGCAAAATGTTCTAGTTTGCCATCATACCACAATCTTGTGCTATAGTCAAGAAGGCCTGCCACTTGATCATTGAAAACCCTTGCTGGACTTGTAAATATGTAGGTTGTAAAAAACAGTAATAGAAACTCCTGGGGTGGGGACAAGGATGGAGGACATCAGCAATAATAAAGAATTTGACCATAAGAAGCCTATTTACTATGTAATTTCTAACAAAAGATGGAATTGTATGTTAGGGGAATGAAACTGAATTTACTAGTGTATTTCTGCTTTAAGAAATGTTTCCCTCTCCCAAGTGTTTAAACACAACTTAAATGTACTTTGGTGCCACCCACTGGCGATAAGTGGAATTCACTTCTTGACTTATTTTGGCTTCCATCCTAAAATAGATCTCAAGCCTGAATTTTACAAGAGTATTAAAAAACAAGACAAAACAAACCCTTGTGTATATTTCATTTTTCTTATAATTTTATTATACGAAAATAGCATAAGAGTAATCATATTCTATGCAACAGTTTTAATTAGAATATAAATTATTTAGTTATACTGTCCTGTGTATAATTTTCACAAAGTATTTTATCAAAATTCTTAGAATAAAATTATGATGATTTAAATTTCATTTGCAAAGTAGCCTGACTTGTTATTTTAAATGAAATGCTATATGTTGGGACCAGCAGATAACATAATGATTACCTCACTAGACTCCCACGTAGTCCACCATGATTTGAGTCCAGACCCGGTGGCTTTAAAACTCATGCCAGGTGTGTCTGCATGAGTGCCCAAAATCCAGAGAGGAGAATGGAAGAGAAGGGTTTGCAGCGTGGCCATGAAACGGAGCAAGAACTCCCTAATGTATTTTCTAGGATTCATGAAATATAAAGTCTATTTACATTGTAATTGCCCAGAGTAGGGAGTAAGTCTTCAGACTTTAGTTATGATAATGACCAACATGGACCATGAATGAGGGCCATTTGGCCTCTAAAACTCTCTCTTAAAGGAAAGAAGGTTTTCATTTCAATATGTAAGATGTTTTGTAGGCTGGAAACTGCTGGTTGTGAGCTCAAAGACCCCAAGCTGAATGGTTCCAGACACCTGAAGAGGAATTTGATTATCTAAGGCCTCACCAATCAAGAATGCCCACGAGATGATCACTTGAACCAATCACTGAACTGATCATGCGCCTAGGACCTCCGCCCCTAATTTTTGTCCTTAAAAAGTCATGTGCGGAACATCTTGGGGAGACCGGGTATTTTCAGCATGAGCTGCCCACTCTCCTTGCTTTGCAGTTTGCAATAAAGCTGTACTTTCCTTCATCACACCATGTGCCTATGGCTTGGTTTTATAGCGCTTGGGCGAGTGGACCTGATTTGAGTTCTGTAACAGCCATCCCATTGGGGGATGATATCTCACTTTCTGTCTCTATCTCTCTGGCAAGCATGAGCGCCCTATAGCAAACTCTTGCTTAAAAAAATAAATAAATAAAAGAAGAAGAAGAACAAAAATTTTATGTTATAAATCCTGGGCCAGCCCTATGGCCTACTGGTTATGGGAGCTGGATCCCACATTGCTGACTGTAGTTCAAATTCCAGTTCTAGTAGCTTGAAAAATAAACTGGGTATACGTATGTGGTATGTGTGTGCTCCAAATCCCAACAGGATGAAGAAATGGAGAAGAGATTGAGGTGTGAAAAAAAAAAAAAAAAAGGAATTGAAATGCTTTG
The DNA here is from genome assembly GCF_000334495.1 of Tupaia belangeri chinensis. Taxonomy (NCBI): domain Eukaryota; kingdom Metazoa; phylum Chordata; class Mammalia; order Scandentia; family Tupaiidae; genus Tupaia; species Tupaia belangeri. Next base: position 2,963,340 of record NW_006159609.1, read on the forward strand.
AAGATAGGTTAACATTTATTTTTATTTTTTTATTTTTAGGTTTTTGCCATAGGGCTCATGTGCTCACCAGTGAGAGACAAAGAGAGGGAAAGGAAGAAATCACCCTCCAGGGGATGGCAACATTGCAATTCCTTCTCCTCCATTCTTCTCCTAGGATTTTTGGGCATAGATGCACACGTGCCTGGCATAATTTTCAAGCCACCAGGTCTGAGATTCAAACCACAGTTGGCCATGTGGAAATCCAGCACCTTAACCGTCATGCCACCTGCTGGCCCTGCTTTTATCCTTCAAAGGTTTAACATTTATCCTTAGAAGGTTTTCTACAGAGGGGCCAGACAGTGACACAATAGTAAAACTTGATGCGCTGAGAGGTTGATCCATGTAGGAGAGTTTGGGATTCATCTCTAGAGACCTTCCTTAGTACACAGGGTACACACTTGCCCATAATCTGAAACTGGATGAAGCTGGGGATAGATCATGGCATCAAGTCCCTTTGGGGGGTGTTGTTTTTCTCTTTCTCAGAATCTCAGGTGTGCTCATGGGGGAAAAGTGAATAAAAAGCTTAATCAGTTGTATTTCATTGAAAACCTGCGGTTATATATAGTTTTTAGTATCATGTGATCTCTGAGGTCTTTTCAGCCTCTTCTTTCTCTGAACTTGCCTGATATTTTACTTTTTTAAAAAAGGATTTCTACAAAGACTTTTTTGTATGAGTTTTATATATTAAATGCCCCCTTATGACTCAACTTGGTTCCCTTCCTCATACACATTTAATGTAGGTTTGGGGCAGCTTGAGTGATGAGCAAGCATGGGATCTTACAAGCATCTAATGAATATCACTGAGGGGCCAGTCCACATCCTGGTGGTTAAGGCAGCTGGATCCCACATGGTTGACCATGTAATTTGAGTCCTGCTCCATGCAACTTATAAAGCATGCTGAGTGCTTGGCATGTACATCCAAAATCCTGATGGTATGAAGGGTTTTTATTTATTTACTTTTCCTGAGAATATAATTTAAAGCTAAGAAAATCCTCCCTGGCCCAGAAATTTGATGTTTACCTTCATTTTCTTCTGGTTTCTGTGTTTAATATTTTGATTTTTATTTTACTTTTTATTTAATACATCTGGAATTGACTTTGATATATCATAAGCCTTATTTGGATCTTATTCTCTTTTAATCACATGTACATTGTTCATTAAGCTTCTTTCTATAAACTTAATTTGCTAATGGGCAAAACCAGGAAGAGATGAATAGAATATCTAATAAAAAGTTATTGAGGGCATCTGGATCCCACATGACTGACTGGTATGAGTTCTGAACCTGGTGGCTTTTAAAACACACTGGGTTACTATGTGTGTATGCCTAAAATCCCAAGAGAAAAATGCAAGAGAAAGGGTTTCCATGGCCATCCCCCTTGGAAGGGGGATTTCTCACTCCCCTCCTCTCTTTGGTGAGCACTTTCTCCCTATAGCAAATAAAATTTTAAAAAAGGATTGTGGCATAACTGTGCTCCATTGGGGGGTGCCTTCTTTCTCTACTGAGAAAATGCGCACTCTGGCAATAATAAATAAAAGCTGGCTTTAAAAAAAACAGTTACTAATGTAAAGTAAATAAATCAGTTTTAAAAAAAGTTACTGGGGCCTATAGGTGGTGTGATGATTAAGGTGCTGGACTCTCACATGACTGACCACGGTTTAAGTCCTGGTTCAACTCAAGTCCCTGGCAACTTGCTTTCTCACTTTCCCTTTCTCTCTCTATGACTATGGTCAAATTAAAAAATAAATAATAATAACAAATAAAATAATGCTTAGAAAAATAAGTTACCTATTCCTAGATGGGTACAATGCAAAAGGAAACAAAAGAAATGTCACTGCTCTTTGCTGATTTCATATTTAAATATCAATACAGAGCTGTGCCAAACACTGCAGGTATGGACTAGCAGCCATTTAAGGTCCTGGCTTTCAGAATATCGCTGCTACTTTGTATTCAGAGATTGCATATTTTTCAGGAGCCAGCTGAATTTACACAGTCATTTATTCTCATGACAGCTAAAGAGGGGAGGAGGAGGAGGACTGTTACTGACAGCTTTATATTTGTTTTCTCCAACCAGAAGTCAGATGGGGTCAGGATTCCTCCGTAATACTGACTGGAAATTAAATAAGGTTGGCTTCTCTATGTGCACAGGCCAGACATTGGGCTGTGGGCTGCGATTGGTTAGGAAGTCAACAGTAGCCTGGCCAGGTAGGCTCTGGACTCCCCCAGATACCCTTGTTGTTACTTCACTGCATTCTGAAGACCTGTCCACCAATCACAGGGATCCTTACTGGGAAAACCAACTGCTGGAGAGAGCCAAGCTTCCTTAGCAACCTCCTGTGGCTTTTGAAATCTGAGGGGGAAAGACTGTTCTCAGCAGTTAGTGGAGGAGAGCTCCCATGCCTCAGGAGGAGCAGGCTCCCAGGATGGGCACCCCACCCCCTGGAGAGCCCTTAGATAAGCAAAATGAACAACTGCAAAACCAGGAAGAGGAGTTTAAAGAATTGGACGATCTGAGGGAAGCCTTGGCAAACCTCCGGGGCCTGTCTGAGGAAGAAAAGAGTGAGAAGGCAATGCTTTGCTCTCGCATCCAAGAGCAGTCCCAGCTCATCTGCATCCTGAAGAGGAGGTCAGATGAAGCCCTGGAGCGCTGCCAGATCCTGGAGCTGCTCAACGCAGAGCTAGAGCAGAAAAGGATGCAGGAGGTCGAGAAGCTGAAGGCTCAGCGCGAACATGCCCAGAAGCTGGAAGAACGATTTCTGACCCTGGCAGCCAACCACGAGTTGATGATCCGCTTCAAGGACGAACACAAGAATCAGAACATCAAATTGACAGCAGAGAATGAGAAGCTGAGGTTGGAGAACAGCAGCCTCTTCAGCCAAGCTCTACAAGATGAGAAGGCCAAAGTATTGCAGCTTACCACCCAGAGAGAGGCCCTCACCAAGGAGCTGGAGGCTGTGAAACAGAGGTGTGCACAGGATGCCTGCCGGGCACAGGCCCGAGAGAAGGAGCTGCTGGAGCTTCAGAACCAGCAGGCCTGTGCCCACACCAAGGAGAGAGAGCAGCTGCGCAGCCAGCTGCAAAGCCTCAAGCAGCAGCACCAGCAGGCCGTGGAGCAGATGGCGAAGGCCCAGGAGGCCCATAGCACCCTGAGCCAGGAACTGCAGGCCAGGCTGCAGACTGTCACTCGTGAGAAAGAGGATTTGCTGCAGCTGTCCATGGAGAGGGGCAAGGTACTTCAGAACAAACAGGCAGAGATCCGCCAACTTGAGGAGAAGTTGGAGATAGCGGATGTGGCCAGGAGGCAAGCACTAGATCGGTTTGAGCAAGAGGCTGTGGCGGTAGACAGCAACTTGAGAGTTCGGGAGCTTCAGCGCAGGGTGGCTGAGATCCAGAGAGCCTATGATGAACTCAAGCTGCAGTCAGAAGCCTTCAGAAAGCACAGCCTGGATCTTTTGAGCAAGGAGAGAGAACTCAATGCCAAACTTCGCCATCTCTTTCCGTAAGGAAGCTTCTGCTTCCTCTGGCCTCTGATTTCAGAGGTGCCTTACTGTTACTGCAAGAGTAAAGACGATATTCCATTTATTATACTTTCAAGCACAAAAGGCAACTCAAAGAAAAACTACTTTACTATGATATTGTTGTTGTTACTATTGTAGTGCTAACACTAATTTTCAGTTTCTGCCACCTAGAATACACAAGATTTAACAGATTTCCTTCTATGCCTTTGAAATCTTCCCAACTGTGCTATCATGATCTCTGTGCTCCCTCGCCCCCTGTTTATTCATTCTCAACCCCAAATGTCTTCATATATTCTAAGATTTTAAATTAGCAACTTCAGTGATTTAAGTAAATCTAAAATCTGCAAGATGTGACCTGGGGGGTAGGGGTAGAAGTGGGGGATTAATGCGATTAATCACTATAGACAGGTAGGCTTATCTCCTGAGACTGCAAACAGCAGCATAATAATAGGATGCTTTTTAGGAAAAAAACCGATTTTATTTTAATTAATTGCACTAGCTTGGAAAACAAAGGTTGAGATAATTCTTTACCAAAGTTGGCCAACTTTATTATAGTCATTTTGTATATCAACAAATTTTTACTTTTCCTGCAGGCTTAGATCATGGCTTTTTGGCTATGTCCTTAATAAATGCAGAATTTAGATGTACAATTATGCAAATATTAGTACATTTATTAATATTGCACAATGTGCTAATAGATAAAAAAAAATCTCAGTTTGGGGTAACAAGTCATAGCAAACTGGGTATGATCCGTACTAGGAACTCATAGTGATTATTTTATGTTTCCATTAGCATGTCTTCTTGTAATTTTTCCTTTGAAAAAATGTAACACATATATGCATATTTAACGACATTTTTGTAGGAATACTTAACTTTTGTAAAACTAGTTATAAAACGGTAGTTATTATAAATACATATTTATGTAAAGTTTTAAGTTAAATTTCTTAAAGGTGGTTTTAAAATTACACTTTCTCTGTAATCCCTTAGTTCTGTGTACTTAATTACTGAAATATAAATATTATTATGAATACCTCTCAAATAGATTATAATGTAGTCTTTCTCACCAGTTTGGTGCTGAGTACCCAGAGCTATATAACCAATGGGATTTACTAAACAGTATTAATTGGTCCCTTTTTACTAAAACATTTCCAAGACAGTGTTACCTTACCTCAGGCAATTTTTTAAAACCATTTTCTTATACTTTTATCAAGATTATACAATTTAATTTTTTTTATTAAAATGGAAACCACATGGTTGGCTTCAAAGGTCTATTTACTGCCTCTTATAGATTACCAATAATCATAAGAGCGAATGATTACCCTTTATTGAACCGATTCTATGTATCATTGTGGTGAAGCAGTTTGAAGAATTATTTCAATTGAATTGTTTTATTTAGGGATACTCAGGAAAGCAGTTATGTTCACTCCTAGTTTAAAGACGAGAAAACTGGTTTCAGTAATTTGCTTACGGCCATTTGGTCAGTGGGAGAGCTGGGATTTTAATGACTACACTGCACTGAAAAATAACTGACTACTAAGTATCAGGCACTGGGGTAGGCACTGAAAATAAGCATAATTTCCTGCCCCAGAAGAGCCTTCACAAGTTTAGTTTAGGGGCAGAAAAGACAATTACATACAGTGTGATGTGGCAATTACATGTAATGTGATGTTTCACAGGGGTTGTTATGAGGTCACAGGAGGAAACACATAGTCAGCATCTACCTTTGCTTGAGAGGAAGGGCTGGGATGGTGAGATGGCCTAACATTGGAGCTGATGTATAAAATGGTTCTTCAATAACTAGTAGCATGTCACCAGGTGGAGGAACCAGATAAAAGGGTTTGAGACAACATCATGTATAAGATGGAGGTTTGTAAAAATGCCTGGAATCCTTGGAGAAATCATAGGTCATCAGGAGGAGGTATAGAGAAACCAACCTACAGGTAAGACTGTAAGAGTAAGATGAAGAATGTAGGGGACCTTGAAAGCCAGGCTAGTGCCTATATGGCAGGGGTGGGGGAGGCGCAAGATTACAAACAAATCTACCCCAGGTTCAAATTATTCTTTGAGGGTCTGGTTGCTTTCCAACGTATTTTTTTCCAGGATCCCACCCAGGTTCAAATTATTTTGTGAGGCACTGGGTACTCTGCAACATATTTTCTTCCTCCTTCCCCACCTCTGACTGCATTTATAAATTCTTCCCACCTGCCTCAAACAGCCTGTGAAGAGGTCCTGCAGTTCCAGTAGCCGGCTGAAGGTCACTTGGATAGGAAGTTCCCAATCTCAGGTACAGGAATGTGGGCTAGGGCCTTGGCCCATGGAACCCCTTATTAAGTGAGACAAGGTGCTTCTGGAGAAATGCTAGGAAGGTGAGAGAGGAGGGGAGCAGGAAGAAGAGAGGAGGAGTATGTGTAGCTCCTAAAACTCAGGTGCCCTTAAAGAGGCCCACTTGCCCAGGTCTATTGTTTAAAGCCATGCTAAGGAGTTTGTATAAAGTCAAACTATATAAAATTGCTGTTTTGTAGATCCTAAATGTTTGAACATAGACCATGTCATAAGATTCACTCTAATGTCATTTTGAAAGATTTTAAAAAGGAAATAGAGAAATGGGAATAGAAGGTCAAAGAGGGGTGCCTAGGGAACAACTGAGGAAAAGAGGCCTAACATTAAGAAAGTAGGAGGACTGTGCACTTACCATATAGCATATCTTTTCATTTCACCCTCATCCCAACTCTTCAAGGCAGGTTCAGTTAATACTATTTAATAGATAAAAACATGAGCCTCAGGGTGATTTTTTCAAAGCCAGGAAATTTGAAAAGATGAGTAAGATTTGAACCCAAAGCCCTCAGTCAGGGCTGGCTTCATGAATGCACCACCTACACACTTGGCTTAATGCTCCATTTTCACTGTCTTGAAATTCTTAATTTTTTAACAAGGGTGTCACATTTTCATTTAAAGGGCATTGCCCATTAAGTCACTGGGCCTGCTGTCAGTCTCTAAAACTCATGCTTTCTCCTTCCATAAGAACAACCTTCAAAATACCCACAAAATGACATGGTTTTTTTTCCTCTCTGTGCTCCATGGCACTTTGTAATCCACTCTCTCAGTGGTGGTCCTATATTTAATCTGTAACCCACAGCCACACTAGGGGTGATCAGCCAGTTAGCCGCTTTATGGTGTGCTGATTTATGGAATCATGCTTATCACTGGAATACATTGACAAAATGTGAATTGGCAGCCGCACTCTGCCCTTCCAAAATTACTGCCTGGCATGGGAAAAAAAAAAAAAAGAATAAAACTTCTTTCTAAAGCATACTTAATCCCTGGTGAATTCTTGTGCAATATCCATAAAGTGTAGCCCTTAACTGCAAGTCAGTAGAACAGAAATTTGAAAACCAAATAATGTGTGAGTAGTGCTGTATATCTGATAACTGTGGCCTTTTGAGTTACTGAATTGTAAGTCCTTGAGTGTGCCTCTCAGGAACTTGTTCCCAAAAATTTTGAAAGAGTTTGAAAAAAAAAAAAGGAGAGCTATAATAAAAGTGAACTGATGGTTTCAGAATACTGATTCTGCTTCAGTTAGTGAGAATAAATTCAGGTTAGTTTCCAGTAAATAAGAGAATAGAAAATTGATGCCTCCCCAGCTTTACTACATTAAACAATTTTTAAAGAACATTGTTTGAGGGAGTACTTGCCCAGGTGCCTGCTGTTCTACTCAGCCCTTCTTGACCCAAATAATTGTGAAATAGCTATGGCCAGACTAGGGCAGGGATTATTTTCTGCTCTCTACTAGGGTGGAAACAAGAGTGCTGGGCAGATGCATGTGAAACATCTTAGCCCAGGAATAAAAGAGGACAAGGCTTTCCCCAGAATCAACCCTGTCCCTCTAGATGACCTATCTTCCAGTGTCATTGGCCAAGATTGTGTCTGTCTTTCTGTCATGAAAGAAAGAAAAAAAAAAAACCTTCCTCTTACCTGTTTAGCTTCCCAGTAAGCCCTGCTTTTATAGAGGTGAACTCAAAAGCCTTTAGATTTTTCTTTCTTCAGTAACTGGATAGGAAAGACTCATTTTACATAAAGCCAAACATGGCCTGACAGATCTGGGTCAGGCCATTCAGCTGGAAGTTGCTGCTTTCACAAATGTTTCACAACATATGTTAGTGACAATATCTTTCTTTACCTTAAAAAATGCCTCCCAGTGATTAGTATTTCTCTCCTAAATTTAAGAATTTGGATGTGTTCGCTTCGCCCATGGATTTTCACACGTCTGTATAAGTTCCAGGTTTTAGCCTATTTTGTCAGATATTCAAGCTTTTAGCTTTGGATATTGGTTTTCAGTTTTGCACTAGCAGACAAGCTTTTGCTAGCAGGCCAAACCATTCTGATCTCTCAACCTTAATTTTTAACTCATTCATTTAATCTATCACATTAATTTAACAAGTTTTAATTGAGAGGCCTTCTCCTCACTGAATTTGAATCCCGGTGGGAGAAAAATGCTGAAGAATAGGATGGCATGTGTGTGCATAGCACGGTGCCCCAGTGTAATGTAGGAGACGTGAGGGAAAGCTTTTCCTAGAAGCAGCCTTAAGCTTAAGTATATATTAATAGAATGTATAAGAGCTGATCAAGAGAACAGGAAAACAGGAGAGAACAGCAGCTTAGAAGCCTTCACAGCACCTCCTGTTCCTGGTTAAGAAAACTGCTTTTCCGCACAGCTAGACCATTCAGAGCTGTAGAATAAGTATTCACAATAGACTCAAACCAGAGATGCACTGGCCAGATTAATCTCATTATGCTCACATCCATATTTACTTGTCCCCAGCAGAAGTCTGAGCCTTGATAATCTGACTCAATCCTTCTCGTTCACCCACCATGCCTGCTCAAACTCTTTCACTGAGCTCTTTGGAAACCCAGATCTACCTTCAGCAAATTAGCCAAGGTATTAGTGCAGGTAGAAAATGAGTACAACAGACTGACTGGGTTCAAATTCTGTCATTTACTCAATGTCCTTAAATAAGTTCTTAGTGGAGAGGATCCCAGAAAGCCAAATCTTAAGTGAGGAGAGGTTTTATACAGGACATGGATGCATTTCACATAGGAGTAACTGTACAGGAGAAAGAATTATCCAAATGATGTCAGAAAACAATTTTTTTTCAAGAGATTTTTGTTATGGGGCGCATGTGCTCACCAGAGAGACAGAGACAGAAATCAAGAAATCAACCCTCAAGGGGGACGGCCACACCACAATCCCTTCTCCATCCTCCTCTAGGGATTTTGGGCATTCATGCACACATGAATGAATGTGTGGGTTTTAAATAATCTGAAACTGGAACCATGGTCAACAATGTAGGAATCCAGTGATGTAAACATTATGCCATCTTCTGGTCCCAGAAAACAGTATTTTAAATGAATATCCTTAGTGGAATATATTCCAAGGACAAATAGAACTGCAAAGAAATCTTAGCAAAGTTCATTCTTTAGTCTTATTAGTTGTAATATTAGCATTATATTAAAATTATATATATTGAGGTCAAAATGAAAAATAATTTTGCTAATGTTGCTAGATACAAAAATATTAACATTTAGGGACCAGCAGGTGGTGTGGTTAAGGGTGCTAGACTCCCACATGCAGTTTGAGTCCCAGACCAGGCGGCTTGCTTTCTCATCTTTCTCTCTCTCCCTCTCTCTCTCTCTCTCTCTCTCTTACACACTCACACACACACACACACTTTCATCCCTCTGGTCAAATTGAAAAAAAAAGTTAAAATAATTATTTAAAAATATAGCATTTAAACACACACATTTAAAAAATGTTAAATAGAAATCACTTAATGTGAAACTCTCATTGAAATTACCACTCTTATAGCCTAACGGTTGAAGGGAGCCTGACCCACATGGCTGACTACAGTTTGGATCTTGGACCAGCAGCTTAAAAAGCATGCAGGCTTGTGTGCATGCATGCCCCAAATAATCTAGCAGGATGAAAGAATAGAAGAGAAGGGATTGTATACCACACCACATTGGGGTAGGGGGTTTCTCTTCCTTTCTCTGTCTCATTGGCAAGCACATGTACCTTCTGGCCAAAAAAATAAATAAATAAATAAAGGAAAATGAAATACTAGTCTAAACCCATGATAGCTTTTATTTCTCTTAAAAAAGAAAAGAATTATATATTTACATGTGTGTGTGTGTAAATTTCCGGATTCTATCCATTGAAAAGTCTAAAAGCAATGACAAACCACCATGTCAACCACATAGGTGAACCACCTTGGATCATCTATCCCCAGTTAAGCCTTCAGATGACTGCTCACCAAGTCAAAATATGGCTAAACCCCAAGAGAATTCCAGAGTCAGAACTGCTTTGAAATTTTTGATCAACAGAAAATGTGAGCGAAAATAGATTTTTGTTGTTTTAAGCCATAACAACAAATACATGTTTATAGCTGGTTTATTGTTCTTTTTAAGTTTTGGGTAACTGTGTAAGCAACAGATCATTCATATTTGGTGTTGAAAGTTTTGGCAGCAGTCATAGTTTTCCTGATCTTTAAATCACAGCTAACGCAGAATATTCTTTTTTTTTTTTTTTGAGAGAGATTTTCGCTATAGGGCGCGTGCGCTCGCCAGACAGACAGAGAGAGACATAGAGATAGAAAGCGAGAAATCACCCCCCAGGGGGGATGGTCACGCCGCAATCCCTTCTCCTCCATTCTCCTCTCGGGATCATGGGCACGCACGCACACGCGCCCGGCGTGAGTTTTAAGCCACCGGGTCCGGGACGCGAACCGCGGTCGACTACGTGGGAGTCCAGCGACATAGCCATTACGCTAACTGCTGGTTCCCAACGCAGAATATTCTTGAAGCCAACATTCCTACTTTCTATTTTACCACTTCCCCATTGGGGCAGGGCTGGCAGTTCCCAGTCGTCCTGTTTGGCAATGTTGTACTGAAAGGCATTCTTAACCACCCAGCCTAATGCCCACTTCTCATCTTTCCATTGACTTTGTAAGTGCTTAATTCTCTGTGTTTAATTCCTTTCTGTTTACAATAGCTGTATTGGTTTCTATTTCCTGCAGTTGAGCACTGAATGACACAGTTGGAGCACAGTTAAATTCTCAGCCTATTTGGTCAGCCTCTCCTCATTTGCTTCAACAATTTTTCTGTATAGTTACTTTAACAAAATACCAAAAACTGGGGTGCTTACAGCAACAGAAATTTGCCCCACAGTTCTAAAGATTAGAAATTAAGATATTGGCAAGACTGTGCTTTTTCTGGTGTCTTTAGGGAAAAATCCTTCCTCGGTTCATTCGGTTTCTGCTGTGTGCTGAATATCATTGGTATTTTTTGGTTTTTAGAGATGTCACTCTAGTCACCTGGCTGTCCTAGTGTGTTTTCACATTGTCTTTGTGTCCTATGTTCCTTTCTTAAAATAAGGACTTAAGCAATGTTGGATTATGGACCACTTTAATGTGCTCATATTAAATTCATTACCTCTATAAAATTCCTGTTTCCAAATAAGATCACATTTTGAGGTAGTAAGGATTAGGACTTGAGCATATCATTTGAGGGAGAGGGACTCAATTCAATCCATAACTTCTATCTTCCTCCTCACCCGGAGCTGACAACCTTTTCTTCTGATCCATCAAGACATTGACACTATCCGATTGTTTAATAAAAATTATAGAAGGACTGGCTTCATAGCCTAATAGTTTAGGGAGCTGGATCCCACATGACTGATTAGAGTTTAAATCCTGGCCTAGAGGCTTGAAAACCATGCTGGGCCCATATGCGTGTATGTCCCAAATACTGACAGGATGGACAAATGAAGGAGAAGTGATTGCGGTGTGACCACACCTCATTAGGGGGTGCTTTCTCTTTTTCCCTTTTTCTCTCTGGCAAGTGCACGCGCCCTTCGGCAATTAAAAAAGAAAAAGTATAAGAGACCATTGTTTTGGACTAAGCTTGTGCTCTGGGCTCCAACAGACCAGACTAAAATGGAGTCGCTTGTGTTAAAATGTCACATTGTCAAACTGAAACTTTAAGGAAACTGGTAGATCCCAAAATAGATAATTTTTTTTCTGAAAAGAGATTCTAGTCTACCTAAGTCAGTTTTATAAGGAAAGAAAAGTTAAGTACAACTTGTGGCTTTTTTAGGAATGTGTACCTTATATAGCTAAAGATGTTACCTAGACTCATTGGACTTTTTTGTTTCATGAACGTTTTTATTGCCTAAGTATATTCCTCCTTTACCTTCCAGACTCCCTGTCTTCCCACCTTGCTTAAGCAAAGTGACTACAAGTGACCATGAGGTCTTCCTGCTCCCCTAGTGTAGTCTGTGAAAGACTTCTCCCTCCCACCCCCATTTGTGACCTTTGCCTTTTTTTTTTTTTTTTTTAAGAATTCTTTTTTTTTTTCTTTCTAATTTTCTAAGACGGGGAATATGCACTCACTAGAGGGAGGGAGAGAGGGAGAGAGAGAGAGAAAGCAAGCTGCCAGGTCCAGAACTGGAACCATGGTCACCCATGTAGGAGTCTAGTGCCTTAACCATCATGCCACCTACTAGCCCCATGACCTTTGTCTTTAAAGTCATTCTTAAATTTTTTAGACTCATTATTCAAGGCAACTTAAATTTTGTGGTGTTTGGGTGATTATCCTAACCTTGGCCCAAATACATTATTTTGCTTTACACATTTTGCTCCAGCCTTCCTTCTTAGTTTGATAAGACATTGTCTTTTGGTGTCCCATCTGAAAAATTAATGTATCTATGTCTCCAGGAATGAGTTGACATCTTTCTCCTGTGTCCGAAAAATTTATGGTTGAAGAACTCAAGATTATGGGACGGACCAGTAGTTGACATAATGGCTGTGTCTCTGGACTCCCATGTAGTCTACCGTGGTTTGAGTCCCTGACCCAGTGGCTTAAACTCAGCTGGGCGTGTGTGCGTGCGTGGCCAAGCTCCTGAGAAGAGAAAGGAGGAGAAGGGATTGCAATGTGGCCGTCCCCCCTGGGGGGTGATTTCTCGTTTTCTGTCTCTGTCTTTCTGGCAAACGCACACGTCCTATAGTAAAAACCTCTCCCCCTCCCCTCCCAAAAAAAGATCTTATGGGAAAGTAAAAGAGAAGACATGGGGAGGGTTAAATACATTAAAGGTAAACAAAAAAATATCAATAACCATCTACATGTGTTAAATTTTATTTTGTATTACATATTTGCTATAAAGTTTCAAGATTTTTCTCCTCCAGAGTTCCATTGAAATGCTTAAATATTTATCAATACACAATTCATGTAGTTGCAGATAACTTGTATGCTAGAACATCTTTTACGATTTTCTTCTTATTCCAACCATTTAATCTTAATTTCTGAATACACTATTCAGGTTTCAGTTTAAAACTTATCTCCTCAGGGAATCATCTGTTGGCCATCCAATCTAAAATAATCATAGATTTTTTTCCCAATCATATGATTCTTAAAATTCTCTGTATAACATTCTTTCTAGTTGATGATTTCCTATTTATTTGTTGTCTTCCCCCACAGTAAAGTACACCTCATAGGAACCTTCTCAAACTTGTTCATCTTTATGTCTACAATGCTTATAAGATCTAGGTCAAGATAGACTGTGTGTGTGTGTGTGTGTGTGTGAAATGACTGAATATTTTAATTTTTTCCTGGGTTTGGTCTTACAATCCTATGCAGATGTGAGGTAACGCAGCTTCTTGAGATGGATCAAGTTTTGTATAGCCTTTATGTAGCTATGGGGAGCTGAATAGACGTTTCTTGAATTCTGTCCCCTGTGTACAGGGTATATAGTTCTAGGTTCTTTCATGACGATCTTAAAATAGTGAACCTCATTGAATTCTTACTTGGTTCTATTATCACCTTCCCTTCAAAGACTAGGAGTATAATTGAATCCTCATGTTGCAAGTAATTTAATAAAACAAAAAATCATCCATGTTAAAATCTCTATATAAAATACAAATAGGAGCATTTTTATTTTTATTTTTTGTTTTTAGTTTTGCTATAAGGCATGTGCACTTGCTGGAGAGAGACAAAGAAGGAAAGTAGTAAGAAATCACCTCCCCCCACCCACAGGGGATGGCCACACCACAGTCCCTTTTCTTTTATTCTCCTCTTGGGATTTTGGGCACACACACACATGTTCCTCATGTGTTCCTCAAGCTGCAGGATCCAGGATTTGAACTGTACAATTGGACTTGTGGGATCTAACAACCTTAACCTCCATGCTTCCTGCAACATGCTTCCTGCGGATCCTTAGGAACATTTTCTCAACCTAACAAAATAACCACATGGCCAACTGCAGGTCAAGTCCCAGACCCGGAGGCTTGAAACTCACACCAAGTGTGCTTACGTGCCCAAGATCCTGAGACAAGAATGGAGGAGAAAGGATTTCAGCATGGTCGTCCCCTTTGGGGGTGGTTTTTCACTTTCTATTTATCTCTGTCTATCCAGCAAGTGCATGTGTTCCATAGCAAAAATCTCTCAGAAAAAGAAAAAGAAAGAAAAAAAAAAAACAAACAATGGAGTGATTTTGCTTTCAGAATTGCTAGACTGGCCAAGAACTTGGGAGAAAAAGACCAAAAATTTTATATATGGCATACACATTGGGAAACCAGTGGGGCAAGTGTGGATGATTAAATAAATTGTATTGTGGCAAACAAATTTTGAAAAATTGTATCTCTTCCTCAGTTTTTTGTTTTGTTTTGTTTTTATTTTTGCCTTAAGGTGTGTGTGCCCTCTAGACAGGAGACAGAAATATAGTGAGAAGGATGATGAGAAATCACTTTAAATCAAAACAATAAATGCTCAAGATATTTGTAAATATGAGTATTGCTTAGGCTAATAAGGCCTTTTCTGGTTTAACATCAAAAAATTCTGATAGATTGCCTATATAAAAATTATAGTAAAAGAAGCAACTTTACCATCCCATTCCTAGTAAATGCTAAAATGGGTAAAAGGTTAGAATATATCATAAAAAAGGATCTTTTCCTTGTAATGCAAAGAGTTCATATTCATTAAAAAGGAAAAAGACAAACACCTTCCTTGAAAAACATTTCCTTTACCTCAAAGAAAAATGGGCTAAGGGGCCAGTACATGGCATGATGGTTAAGGCACTTGATTCCCGCCTGGCTGAACTTGATTCAAGTCCCAGACCTGGCATCTTGCTTTCTAACTTTCTCTCTGTCTCTGGTGTGCACACATGCCCTTCAGCAAATTAAAAAAGTAATAAATACAATTAAATGTTTCTTTCTTTCTTTCTTTTTTTTTTTTTTTTTTGGAGAGGTTTTTGGTATAGGACGCATGCGCGCACCAGAAAGACAGAGACTGAGAGACAGAAAGCAAGAAATCATCACCCATGGGGAATGTCCACACTGCAATCCCTTCTCCTCCATTCTCCTCTTGGGATCTTGGGCACACACGTGCATGCACCTGGCATGAGTTTAAGCCACCGGGTTCAGGACTTGAACTGCAGTCGACTATATGGGAGTCCAGCGACGTCATTACGTCAACTGCTGGTTCCCCAGTTGGCGTAACAATTCTTTAAAATATTGGCTAGGGAAGCTAAAATGCTATTCGTGTCAGAAGTTAATTGGTCATGTGAAAAACATTCAAATTTCCAATGATAAAAGAAATGTAAAAAGCCCATGGAATGGGGCCTGTAGGTGGCGTGATGTTTAAGGGTGCTGGATTCCCACTTGGCTGACTGGGGTTCCAGTCTTGGATCTGACAACTTGCTTTCTCATTTTCTTTCTCTGTCTCACTCTGTCACTCTCTGGTAAAATTAAAGTAAATAAATAAATGGATAAATAAATTTAAATAAAGCAATTCTTTAAAAAAAAAAAAGCCCATAGAATAAAATTCTAGATAGCCACTACTAATACACACATGGATCTACATGTAGTTATATGAAAGAGGTCTACAATATATTCATGCTATAATAGAATTCAAAGAAATAAAATGTGTATCTGTACACAGAAAAATTGTGGTAATATACACCAAATAATTATTTTAAAATTTTAACAAGATTGGGGGTGACAAGCGGCCTGGTGGTTAAGGGCGTTGGACTCCCACATGGCTGACCACGGTTTGAGTCCCAGACCTGGCAGCTTGCTTTTTCACTCTCCCATGCTCTTGCTCTGTTTCTCTCTGGTCAAATTAAAAATAAAGTTAATTTTTTAAAAATTAACAAACTTTAATAGAACAAAGAACAATTTGCAACTTGGGCAGTCCTCAGAACCAGAAGAGGTACAGAGAGCTCTCTACGTCAAAATTTTAGTCATAGTCATTAGATTATGGGTAATATCTTCCTAATTATTTCCACATTCTCTGAATCTCTTGCAATGATCATTATAACCAGAAAAGGTAATAAAGTATCTGTGAAGGAGAGCATGAAAAGTATGAAGAGAAGAAAATGGAGGGTAAAGAGGATAAACAACCATTTTATGATAGGCTTATTTTGCTTCTGGTGCTTTTTTCTCTCTTGAGGGTCCATTTGAAAATCTTCCTTCCCATTCACTTTCATGCTTTTCTCTTAATCTAACTGGAGAGGCTTTTAAGCCATGTATACTTAAACTAAAATTTTATAATTTAGGAAGACATGTAATAATATTCAATATGTAGATATTGAATTTTGCCTAAAGAAAAAATACAGTTGAATGGGGTTACTAATGATGCAAATCACCTATACTCAAAGCAGGCCAGGATATGTACACTTTGAACTGTGTGCTGTAGCACTTCAGCAAAACCTTTCCTAATAGGAAGGTTCTTTGAAAGATATGGAGAACTTTTGGGACCAACAGTTGGCATAATGGCTATGTCGCTGGACTCCCACGTAGTAGACCATGTTTTGCGTCCCAGACCCGGTGTCTTAAAACTCATGCCGGGCACGTGTGCGTGTGTGCCCAAGATCCTGAGAGGAGAAATGGAGGAGAAGGGATCACGGCATGGCCATCCCCCCTGGGGGGGGATTTCTCTCTTTCTTTCTGTCTCTCTGGCTGTCTATCTGGCAAGCGCATGCGCCCTATAGCAAAAATCTCTACAAAAAAAAAAAAAGATAGGGAGAACTTTTAATTACTTGACTGTTAATACATGCTACAGATCATACTTATTTTCGCCCCTGCAGAATTGTTTTCATTCACTTGAGCTTTATGTTATGTTATGTCTTCAGTCAAAACTGCAGTCCTAGGCCAGCCATGGGCATGGTGGTTAAGATGACCATACATTCATCCCACATGGCTGAATGTATGGTTTGAGTCCTGGACCCAGTGACTTGAAAACCATACCAGGCACGTGTATGTGCATGGCCAACATCCCAAGAGGAAAATGGAGAAGGGATTGTGGTGTGGCCATCTCCCCTAGTGTGTGCTTTCTCACTTTTTCTCTCTCTCTAGTATAAAAAAGAAAAATCTGTAGCCCTTTATTCATTCAAATATATGTTGAAGCCTATAGTGTGCTAGGTGTATTTTTGGATATTTAGGAAGTACCAGTGTCCAGGTTTCCTGAAATTTGATTTCTATGTCTCAAAGAAATAGTCATATAAAGCAGCTATTGTTGAGGCAATCTGCTACATTATTCAGTATCCCATAGAGCAGGGGTCCCAAACCCCAGGATGCACACCATTCCTGGTCCATGGCCTGTTAGGGGCCTAGAATGTACTGGTGCCTGCCTGTCTGCTGGACTGTACAGCATGAGGTGGGCAGCAGGCAAATGACTAAGGCTTTGTTCTGTGTTTGCTGCCCCTTTTCATTGCTCACATTGCTGCCTGGGCTCCACTTCCTGTTGAATCAGTGGCAGAACAGGACTGTCATGGGAGAATGAACCCTACTGTTGTGTGATTGTTTTGTTGTATGCTTCGAGGCGGTGGTAGTGGAAATGGGGTGCATGGGGATGTGGTGCTCTTGCTGTTCTTGGGACCAGCGCCACCCCACCCCACCACCGCTGTTGGGATTGTTGTCTTTCATGAGATGAGTCCTGGTGCAGGGAAGATTGGGGACTGCTGATATAGGTGTTATTTTTTGTTTTGTTTTATTTAAAAAAAAAAACTAGAAAAGTGGTTTAAAATTCATATATACTTCACTCATGAGCAAATACAGTTTATTTTTGGGGGGCAGCCAGGAGGTGTCATCTATTTTTAGCCCAACTTGACTATTGTTGTTCATAATACTCCTTTATTAGCCTTTCCCTCTCAGAACTCCTTGTATTTCTATATTTCTATTAGTCTTGTGTTTTAAAAATTTAAATTGTTTGGCTTTACTGTATTCTAATGCATTTCTAAGTGCTTCAATCTCAAATCCCTGTGGGACTTGAAAAACAAACACCATGAAGAAACAGACTCTAGGGACCAGCAGTTAGCAAAATGGCTATGTTGCTGGACTCCCATAGTTGCCCGCAGTTCGAGTCCCAGACCCGATGGCTTAAAAAAACTCATGCCGGGCGCGTGTGCGTACGAGCCGAAGATCCCAAAAGGAGAAATGAGGAAAAGGGATTGTGGTGTGGGCAACCCCCCTGGGGGGAGATTTCTCATTTTCTGTCTGTCTGTCTTTCTGTCTCTCTCTGGCGAGTGCATGCACCCTATAGCAAAAACTTCCCCCCCCCAAAAAAAAAGAAAGAAAAGAGAGAAACAGACTCTAAATCCAGAATGTGATTCATTCTGCAAGACAACTGATATGTTCTTTTCGAAAAGCCACTATCAAGAAAATTTAAAAGTAGAGGGAACTGTTCTAGTTGAGGGGGGTGGGGAGGGCAAGCAGAACTTTACAACAACCAAATCCAGAAAGTGATCTCTGGTTGGATCTTGGCTCAAAAGAAAATACCTGCTATGAAAAGTTACTTTAGGGACCAGGAGTTGGCTTAATGGCTATGTCGCTGGACTCCCATGTAGTCGACCGTGGTTCGAGCGGTTGGTAGCAAATTGAACTGGAGTATCGGAAAACACAAGATCAACCAGGTTTTAAATCCCCAGGTCTATCTGCCTGAAAAAATGCTAGGGTCAGCAGGTACCTATCAGGAGATCTGTGGGCAGGGGATCACAACATGACTAGACTCTTTTGAGGATACTTCTTTCCTGTCTCTTTCTCTCTCATACCAATATCATCAATAAAATAAATACATTTTTAAAAGCTTTTGAAAAGATTAGAGAACAAGGACATCTGAATATGACCGGGGTATTAGATAATTTTAGCAAACGATTGTTTATTTTTTCAGATTTGATTATAGTATGACTATAAAGGATAACTCAAAAAAATTTTTAGAGATATATTAATGTAGGGGTGTGATCTCATGTACAACCCTGAAATGTTATAGCAAAAAAACATTTATAAATACATATAAATATAGCAAGTATGGTAAATGTTGAACACTTAATTGTTGAGTCTAGGTATTAATATTGTATTATCTAACTAAGGGGATCAATCCGGAATTTGTTATTTTTGCCGCTGTTACTATGACATCACTTCAATACTAAAGACTCCCAGTCCATAAGACTGTGAACTCTCGCGATATTACGATCCGGGGTGGGGAGGGGCGCGAAATGCGGTGGGCGGGGCTGGAGCGAACAGACTGACTTCCGGCCAGGCCGTTGTCTGAGTGGCGCGGTCGAGTCATCGCTGGGCCTCGCCGCTTCGATCTTCTTATCCCCTCCCCTCCCCCCCGCCTTAGCGCGGGGGGTCGACCTGCCAAGTGAAGCGGGAGGCGACTTGGACCTTTCCCTCCATTTCTTTCGGCCAGCGCTCGGGGTACAAGCGCTGGGGCCTGAGGTCCGCGGGGCCCGCGAGGCCCAGTCTGAGGGGCCCGGGCCGGCGTCGCCCTGCCGCTGGGCCCCATGAGGCATAGCCTGACCCTGTTGCTGGCAGCCTCGGGCAGCGAGTCCCCTACGCGCAGCGACAGCCCCGCGCCGGCCGCGACCTGCTTGCCG
>NW_006159609.1:2982856-2983239 GCF_000334495.1 Tupaia belangeri chinensis
GCTGCAGAGGAGGAGACGGCGGCGGCCGGATCTCCCGGCCGCAAGCAGCCGCAGGGCAACGAGGGCGAGGCAGAGGGCGGGAGGGGGAGCCGCGTCGGCGAAGCCGTGCGCGCGCCCTCGCCCGAGGAGATGGAGGAGGAGGCGATCGCCAGCGTCCCGGGGGAAGAGCCGGAGGACATGGACTTTCTCTCTGGGCTGGAACTAGCGGATCTGTTGGATCCCCGGCAATCGGACTGGCACTTGGAGCCCGGGCTCAGCTCGCCCGGGCCTCTCTCCTCATCCGGCGGATGCTCAGATAGCGGCGGCCTGGGGGGAGGGGACGACGACGACGAGGCGGCGGCTGCTGAGATGCAGCGCTTTTCTGACCTGCTGCAGAGGCTGGT
>NW_006159609.1:2983324-3008282 GCF_000334495.1 Tupaia belangeri chinensis
CGACAACGACAACACCCGGGCGCCGACAAAGAGTCCCCGGAAGGCGGCGGCGGCCGCTGCCCGTCTTAATCGACTCAAGAAGAAGGAGTACGTGATGGGGCTGGAGAGTCGAGTCCGGGGTCTGGCAGCTGAGAACCAGGAGCTGCGGGCCGAGAATCGGGAGCTGGGCAAACGCGTACAAGCACTGCAGGAGGAGAGTCGCTACCTACGGGCTGTCTTGGCCAACGAGACTGGACTGGCTCGCTTGCTGAGCCGGCTGAGCGGCGTGGGACTGCGGCTGACCACCTCTCTCTTCAGAGACTCGCCCGCCGGTGACCATGACTACGCCCTGCCTGTGGGAAAGCAGCAGCAGGACCTGCTGGAAGAGGACGACTCAGCGGGAGGAGTGTGTCTTCATGTGGACAAGGATAAGGTGTCGGTGGAGTTCTGCTCGGCGTGCGCTCGGAAGGCGTCGTCTTCTCTGAAAATGTAGGGTCAAGTAATCTGCTCTTTACCCGCGTTTACCCCTTTCAACTCCCTTACACCATGTAAAACACCTTAGTGGGACATCTTCACTGGACACATTTCAGAGGAGGAAAAAAGTAATATTGAATCTTTAAGTGTTTAGCTAAAAGCATGAATGTGACACTGTAACCAACTCCTAATGATAACATGTGACTATTAAATCTCTCTGACAGTTTCTTTTTTAGGTGATTTCCTTCCTGCCAGGCTCCGTTGTAGGGGTTACAGAACAGTCGTTCCCGCCTCACAACCTGGTAAGGATCCATCTCTTCACGTAACGCTCATGCTCTGCTGCTTAGTCTACTTTAATGGGCAACATCTCAATTTGTGTGTGTATGTGTGTGTTTTTATTTTTTCTTTTTTGGAAAGTGGGAGGGGAATCTACTTTGGGCCCTGTCCACCCTGGAAACAGACTTTTGCTGGTCAATAATGTATTTAAAGATGCTGCTTCTGGTTGAAATAGCTGTTAATGTGTCCCCTTGTTCAGACTTGCGTGTACCTAGCTCTTCTGTCCCCAGTGTGGACATGGCCTTGGATGACATCGGTTCCAACTGTACACTGAAACCTGCTTATAGAAATACAGTTTGGAGACAGTGAAACAGGTGAAGTTGAATGGAAGTTCCGAGTTGTACAAGATGCAAATTGGAATTCCAGTTTTAGAGCAACTTTTCAAAGGTTGACAAAAACAAGTGTTGGGGTTGTGCACATATGGGGTGCACATTTGCTGGAGATGACAGCAATCTCTTAAATATTTAAGAATGCCTTTTAGTTTTAAGTAGAAGGTACACAAATACAGTCTATTTGGAGCAACAGATTTTATTATCTCACTGTTAGAGAAATTGGAAATTAACATACTATCAGGCTCCTGTGTTTTAGCTAATTGGAGGAAGACTAAGCATGGATAATGAATGTTCTTTAAGGACCAGCACAGTGATTATCCTATCACTGGTATGAATAAATTGTCAAAAACCTTTATTTTTGTTGTATTAAAATTTTAGGTTAAATTTATGTATGTATGATTAGATATTGAAGGTTGTGAAATGTGAATGAAAACATGTAAAGTGAGGTTTCACAAAGAATCTTATTTTCTGTTTTTGAAAAGTATTTGTCTTGTTAAAAAACAGTTTTTAAAATTGAGTGTTTCTGGTCACTTAGATGACACAATTGCAACTATTTTTTCCAAAGATGGGACATATTATTCCCTAGAAGTACTCTAATTATTTCCTAGTTGCATAAGTTGAATTATGGTGTCATTCAGTGCAAAAGGCATTAAGAAATTCTTTGTGAAACATCACTGTTTGATAAAGTATATACGTATTTAGAATCCTTGTTTTTCTTTGTGCTAAAGTGGATACAGCTGTTGGGGCAGAAGAGACGGGACCAGCTGCTGGCCACATTTCCTGCTTTATTTTAAAAGGTAGTATAAGAAATGAGGAAAAAGAGGTAATATCAGGGCTTCTGCTGTCTTATTTTTAAGATGTTCATAATTAAAAAGTATTTTCCAGCAGTCCAAAGATGTAAGTTATCTTACACATAAATGTTTTATTTTATTGTTATTTGGTTATGAAAATGGAATCCTTGTTCTTGCACAACTGTAAATGTTTTTGTTGCTAGATAACATGATTTGAGACCTAATTGGTCTCTGGTTTCCAGTGCATCACAGCATATTTTGTAAAATCTACTGCACTTGAGCATGAATGGTAATAGCCAAACTTAAAACCTGGAGTGATGAACCTGCTAATAACTAAGGGCAGGAGCAAGCCCCTCACAATGCAGCTGCATGGATTTTTAGTGCCTACTGAATTACACACACACACACACACACACATAAATAAATATATATATATATATATATATAAATGAAAACCAAAAGTAATTGGAAAAATTATTTGAAATGACTAATTTGTGCTATCTTTATGAAATATGTTAAATGTAGCTTTTGAAACAGAAGCCTTGAATTGAGATTTAACTAATACTTGAACATTTTGTACATATTTCTTTGTATATAATTTTGTGCAGTACCAATGACAAAATACAGTGTCATAATAAAATCAGGTTTGTTGATCTTTCAGTTATGGGCTCAAAGAATTTATTCATTTCTAACATTATATTGGAAAATAATTGATAAAAATAGGAAAAATGATTGTTATTAATTCTGACTGTGGGTCTTAAAAGGTTCTGGAAGCAGTAAGTTTGTTTTTCTAAAAATTTTATCATTGTCTTGGAATAATTTTTTTACAATCAGTGCTTTTTCTGCATTATTTGAAGTTTGGGGCTGGGGAGAAACAGTCAACTTTCTGAATTGGGATGCTTTAAAATTCGAAGTGTAGATTTTTAGAATGTCATTTTATAAATGGCAGATTTTGGAATTACGTGACTAAGAACTTTTGAAAATGGAAAGATTAGCATGGCCTATTTTTAAAGCTGCTTTGTTAGGTTGTTTTTTTTTTAATGTCTTTTCTTAGTTTCCATTTCATTGTTTCTTTTTTCTAGTTTTGGTGACAGTAATTTTATCATTTTTTACATCAAGTTCATGGTCTTGTTTTTACATGGTAATTGCATGTATGTAGGACCTATCTAACAGGGGCTTTAAATAAATTTGGTCATATTTATGTGTAAGCACATTTTTACTGTAAATGTGTGGGTTTCTGAATTTACAACAGATCTGTTTCAGTATGTAGTAAACAGTATCTTAAAAAGTGTCCTATTCACTACTTGTTGATTAAAAAAGTTATGATTAATATGAAACTGTTGTCTTACTATTTTTAGAAAATTGTGTTCTGAATGATTAGTATTTGGATAAAGGGCATTTCTGGACTATAAAGTGGATTGTTTTTGACATTTTCAGGTTTGGCGCTGATTACTGTAATCATTGAAACAACTTAGTATTTGGAGGACAGTTATTTTCCCCTGATTGCGCCTCTATGGCAAAATGATACAGAACTAAAGATGTAGCTGTTTGTCATCTAATAACAGGAATTCATACATTAATGGAACTAACACATCATATTGACCTATTTCTATCATATTGACTTACTGTTTCTGCACTTCCTTGACGAGACTTAACTAAAAGTCCACATTTGTTAAAATGTAGTCACACTTCTGATATAATCCAACAAAAAGTATTCGAAATATTTTAAGTATTTGTGCATTTTATAATCACTAAATTAATCTCTCTCTCTTCTCTTTAAACAGCTTAGCAGTGTCTGCAAAAACGAATCTTTTCCTACAACCTGTTAACTGACTGGACTGATGATAACAAAGTAATTGTGGGAGCCATGTCGGTCAAAAATTTGGCATCTGCTGAAAAAAAAAGAATGCCATTTTCAAGTTCCCAAATTACTTCTATTCTGATTTCACTTTCCAGAAATGGAGATATGAAAAGATTCTCTGGAATCCTTGAAAGACTTAATAGAAATACATGAGACTAAGTAAATTTTGGAACAAAATTACACTTTTTTTTTGTCTTTCATGGGAGTGATACTCAGTTCTTTGCATACCTTTTAAAAATTGTAACAGTTGGAGAAGAGAATTATAGTATTTCATCAAGAAATATTAGATTCTTTACATAATCAAGAGTACATTCTATGGAGTTACATTTAGTGGACTAGAATTACATAAACAGGCCATCAGTGACCAAAGGCATATTATTTGTTTGTATGTATTTTCTGGAACATGAGAGCTAATTTGGATTACAGACAGACACCTGACCGAGTAAAATATAAAAGTTAATGTAAAGTCCTTCACCATAAATAGTAGTCTTAAATAGATGCACTGATTTGTCTGTATATCTTTGAAAAAGTTGATTATTAATAAATGTGTGAGTAGTTAATTGCAATTTAAGGTAATAACCAGGGTATGTGGATTCTGAGGTTTTGGCTTCTTGGGTGTTTTCTGAATACTGGACACTTTTTCAACTATTTTGAGGTGTTTAATGAATGGTATAGTAGTTTCTACTGTTTTATATTAAAATTCATCTAGTATTATGTAAGGGATTTAGTATTCTGGGTGATGGGAATCGCTTTTTTGATTAGTATATGGTTGTTTTATTTAATGAAATATTTTTTCTGGTTTATTACAAAAGTGAAAACACTCAAAACTCTGGATTGTTTCATTTTTATTGCATTATGTTAATACATTCTTAACCTTGGTATAGGCTAAATCACTTTATTGTACTGACTCATTTAGGAAGTACACAGATAATAGAAGAGGGAGGGAGTAAGAGATAGCACAATTATACAGTTGGTTATTTTATAATATTATTCAAATTGACTAAACCCGCTCAGTTTTGTTATCATCTCAAATGTATTCAG
The DNA here is from genome assembly GCF_000334495.1 of Tupaia belangeri chinensis. Taxonomy (NCBI): domain Eukaryota; kingdom Metazoa; phylum Chordata; class Mammalia; order Scandentia; family Tupaiidae; genus Tupaia; species Tupaia belangeri. Next base: position 2,988,139 of record NW_006159609.1, read on the forward strand.
TGCCTGTGAAACCAGGCAACTAAGAACGTTCTCACTGGCTTGTACTTAAGTGGCTAATTCTCTTACAGTATAGCTGGTTATAATTCTACAACCAAAGGTTTAGGCACCACAGTATAGCTGGTTATAATTCTATAACCAAAGGTTTAGGTACCAACACCGTTTGGTGGTCATAACTACTACTTTGATATAACAGAGTGGATAATTCACTGATAATGAATAAAATAAGCTTTTTTTAATGCTTCAGTATTTTGAAGGTATAGTGTAAGGTTACTAAACACATTTTTAAGCTAAATCTGATGACTCTTGAGAATTGAATAGTTACTAAGATATTTACAAGTGTTTATTTTTTTCTCGGACTAAAAACCAATACAAAGCTTTGAGATCTTACTGCATGTTTATATTTTACTGTAAATTGTAACAACTGGAGAAGAAAATTGTAGTATTTTCATTTTATGAGCCATTTTTTTTTCTCATTTAGTTAGTTACTATCTAAGCCAGGGATCAAAAAGGGGTTTTTCATTAGAAACATGTGAATTGTTGTGTTTGATCAGCACAGTGTTTTCCATATTCTTGAATTTGAATACCTTAATGTGTAGCCTCAGTACTTTAGCCAGTCACTTCCTATTGTGTTATCATACCTGGTAATTTTTGTTGACCCCAGTCACTTGATACAAAATATTTTTGCTCAGTTTTCACAGTGAGCTAAAAATCTACTCGTTTTGAACATCTCAGTGATTCTGTTAATACATTTTTTTTTTTTTTGGAGAGGTTTATTGCTATAGGGCGTGTGCACTCGCCAGACAGACAGAGAGATAGAAAGCAAGAAATCACCCCCCAGGGGGGATGGCCACACTGCAATCCCTTCTTCTCCATTCTTCTCTCCGATCTTGGGCGCGCACGCACCCAGCGTGAGTTTAAGCCACTGGGTCCGGTACGCGAACCGCAGTCGATCATGGAGTCCAGCGACATAGCCATTATGCTAACTGCTGGTTCCTGTGTTAATACATTATTTGAATATTATTGGTACTACAATTTCCTTTAGAATGTGCCTCCAAATTCTGTATCTTTACTTAATACTCACTGAGTTCAGTTTCATATACCCCTCTAGTTCTTAGTGTACTCTGGTTTGATGTTTACAAAATATATTAGTATCTTAAATTACTTAAGATAAAAAGCCAAATAACTATACAAAGTGAATTGTAAAAGACAGATTTAGATAGTTTGTTTACCATGACTGGACTAAAGTATTAAAAACTTTTCCTGATCAGGGCACTATTCTTTCAGTATTGGTTACACATGACTGAATTCCTTTAAATTGTATTGCAGATCATGGCAGGTTTACATTTTATATATTTGCCGTGATCAAAAATTTTAATAAAGTAGATTTGTGGCAAAAGACTTAACGTGCTTTATTGCTTTTGTTGCCCATTTCTACTCATTGAAAATATGACTTAAATACGTGTCAGGTAACAGATGTGAAGAAAAAAATCATTCTTGGTTACAGAAACCATTGTAAATTCTTTTTGTTTTTAAATAATTATTTTAAGTTTATTCATTTTTAAAATTTGACCAGAGAGGGACAGAATGAGTGAGTGAGTGAGAAAATGGGAAAGCAAGCAAGCAAGCCGCCAGGTCTGGTATTCGAACCACCGTTGGTCATGTGGGATTCCAACATTCTTAACCACAATTCCACCTGCTGGCCCCATTGTAAATTCTTAAACCCACTTAGGAGTGGTATTATGTTGGGAATAAATACTCTGGGGATGTTTAAGAATAAGTTAGGAAACAATTTGTACTAAGTTTTCAAACAACTTCATCATATCAGTAGGTTCTGAATGATCTAAATTGATGATACTATTCGGTATTGGGTTTCTTATTTTTTTAAAAAGAAGTTTTTGTCTAAGGGCACATGGACTTCCCCAGAAAGAGAAAGAGACGGAGACAGTGAGAGGGAAAGTGGGAAATCACCCTAAAGGGTGATGATGTCATAATCTCTTGTCCATTCTTCTTCCAGGATCTTGGGCACACACGCATGCATGAATGACTGGCGTGATTTTTCAAGCTTCCGGGTCTAGGATTCAAACCACAGTTAGCCATGTGGGAGTCCAGCAACTTAACTACTGTGCCTTCTGCTGGCCCTGGATATCTTATTGTTGAATTTAGGAATTCATTTTTAATTAATTGTTTTTTCCCCCACTATGATGAGTAGGTATCTGCTTTAAATAAAAGTGACAGAATGCAATCAAAATGGGCAATTTTGGGTTAGAGAGCTTTTAATCTTGATTATTTTAGCTTCTAAAATAGGCAGTTATTGTGCCATAAGCATATATTACATATGTATGTAATATGTGTAATATATGTATGTAATATATGTATTTAACTGTAAGTAAAGCATATTCATTATGGAAAACTTCAAAAATCCAGAAAGGATAATTAAAAAAAAAAAACATACTTCTGTAACCAAGACTATGCAGTATACATATATGTGTGTGTGTGTGTGTGTGTGTGTGTGTGTATATATATATATGTATTTTTGAATCTGTTCCATGCATATAGATTCTTGCCTCATAATTGGGATCTCTTGTATGTTTGATAAAGAACACATTTTTACGTATCTGTTGAAAGAGCAAATTATCTTTGCTTTATGAAAACTTGAAAATGTATTTTGTTAATTTTACTTCAATTTTACATCTGTGGCAGCACTTCTTTTTCTTTATATAGAAAATGTGTTTCAGTAGCAAAGCTGCCTTTTAAAATTCATTAATATAATTTTAGCAGCTTAAGATTACTTAGTACTATAATTGGAAGGAATAGTTACCATGCTCATGGGTATGACCTAGGATGGCACTTAAGATTCCGTTTGGTATTTCTCTGGAATGACTCTCTTATTTTGTACCAAAGTATTGATCTAGACCTGTGCTGTCCAATACTGTATCCATTAGCCACACATGGCTAAAAATTTAATGATTAAATTAAAATTTTATTTGGTTGAACTAACCACATTTCAGGTGCTCAACAGCCACATATGACTAAAATATGGACAGTGCAGACGTAAAACATTCTCATCAACATACAGAGTTAGACAGTGCTCATTCGGGTGCTGTTAAAAATTGTTTAAAGAATCTCACTGAGAAATTTGGGAATACAGTCATTTCAGAACTTTAAATGATGTGGGCTGGCTGAATGGCTTGGTGATTGAGGCAGCTAGATCCCACATGGCCAATCACACAGTTCGAGTCCTGAACCCTGCAGCTAACAAGTGTGTGTGCATGCAGGCTAAAAATCCCATAAGGAAAGATGAAAATGTTGTGTATGGGGTGGTGGAGTAGGGGGGCTTTCTCCTCTACTTTCTTCTCTCTGTTGAGTATATCTGTCCTTTAGTGAAAAAAGAAAAAAAAAAAAACTTTAAATGAGCTATTTTAGGAATTGACTAGAGTAACTCAGAAAGCAAAAACCAAGAACAACAACAAAAAAATTGGCTACTAGTTGAATACTGGTTATATCAGCTGTTATATTAGGTGCTTACATATATTATTTCATGTAATGCCAACTTTGAGGTTACTGATGAGGGAACCGAGGTTGTCAAAGAGGTTAGTTAACCTGCTTATTTGGTGTCACACAGCTAAAAATAAGCTCAAGTTTGTGATTCTAAAGAACTATCCCACAGTAAGTAGAAGCTTCAAAGACAGTCTTTACCTAATCTTCAAAAAAACCCTACCTTTCCAGGGATAAAAATAGGGTGACTCTTGGAAGTAGGTAGCTCTGTAGCATACTAGATCAAGCTTAGCCTGAATTAAGATTGGGACTGATCCATTTATGAGGAATGTTCTAAAATTTGATGGGTTAATAACATCTATGGAAATATTTTAAGTTGAGAAAATGAAATATAAATAACATTTGCTGTAGTATAATATTTTTCTTCCATTTTCATTCCAATTTTAGCTTTACGAAGTCTTAGGTAGATACTGCTTTTTGGTTATTTTTTCCCCTCTTGTGTTACAGACCAAACTCAATGCCTAATATAAAGGAGTAGTGTGAGCAAGGTGGAAGAGACAATGTAGGGCAATTTAGAGAAGTTATGCTCTTGTTTTAAGTGTGTAGCCTTTACTGAGGTTCAGCATTTTGTTGTAGATCCTAGAATTGGACCTAACATGAGAAATTAGAAGTGTATGTACTCAAAATAGACATAAGTTATTTTTACCAGTTTATTTGTATACATATTTGCTTAAAATCATTGAATTTCTAGGCCAGGTTCAGGTAACTGAAGGGCTTTTATAAGTAGTTTATATTGTCTAGACCCTAAGTATGATGCAAATGCAGTCTGGAGCAAAATGGGAAATAACATCTTTCTAAAGATTGGCTTAGAAATTCTTATCCAGTAAGTTATGATGTTTCCTTTCTGTGGTAGCAAGGCTGATTCATACCTGTAAGAAAACATTGAGATATTTCACTAGAAAGCATGCTATATCAAGTGGCAAACCTATGTACAATATATTACTAATCCTAGAAATCTTAATATAAAACTAGAGGGAGGTTAAAGTAATGCTAATCTCTTCATTGTCTGTTAGTACTATAAACTTTCCTCTGTCTTTACGTCTTTCTCCTGTTCACCTTTGGAGGATCATATAGTATTGACTGCTGATGCAAGAGTTTGACAGAGAATGACCAGAATTATGGTGTAGTAGCAGGCTCATAGCTAGATATTTTCTGATGGAATTTTCATTTAGCACAAGTACTTAAATTCATCCAAGAAAAATTATGCATATAATAGAGCTTTGCTAGGTATAGTATTGTTTGCAGCTTTGTAGCAAGCCTTCAGCATAAAAATTAAAGTTAGTAACCTGAACTATATGCCAAGAGGTACAATGTGATACAGTTCTACTGTTTTCAAATTCTTGATAAGTAAAATTTGATTTATTATTAACATATTCTAATCAAAAAGGTTAATATTACCTTTGTTATATACACCTTAAAAATATAAAATATTTATTAGGATGATAAAGAAGCCTACCTTTCTGCTAGGCCACCATTCACAGGCAAAGCCAAGAAAACAGGGTAGAGACCACCAAAAACAAGACCAACCAATCCACTCCGTATTATGGTACAGGTTTCACAATTCAAGTCACCTAGGAATAAATTAGTTCTGGGAATGAAGGTCATGATAGTAAAACATAATTTCAAGACTGCAAGTTCCCCTTAAATCTATTCCAAATATTTAATGTTCGGGTAATAATACAATATAAATGGAACAATCTAAGGCATGTGTAAGTATAGTTACATTGGGACCAGCAGCTGGTGTAATGGCTTTGTCGCTGGACTCCCATGTAGTCGACTGCAGTTTGAGTCCCGGACCCGGTGGCTTAAACTCATGCCGGGAGCGTGTGCATATGTGTCCAAGATCCCAAGAGGAGAATGGAAAAGGGATTGCAATGTGGCCACCCCTCCCACCCCCTCCCGGGGGTGATTTCTCGCTTTCTATCTCTCTCTGTCTGTCTCTGTCTCTCTGGTGAGCGCACGTGCTCTATAGCAAAAACCTCTCAAAAAAAAAGTACACTTGCATGTATCAGTCAACTACAATAGTAACTAATAAGCCATTTTAGGAAAAAATTATCTTATTCTGAACTTGAATGTAATAATCTCAGGGTTTGAGCTGCTTGCTAGCTTTCTGCCCTGTATCAGTACACCTGAACTATATTTTCATTTGTAAGTTCATTGGGCAACATTGATTATAACAGTTCTTTCCACAGTAGTTACAGGAATTCAAACACAATACCTCATCCAATTTAAACATATTCAGAGCAGCATTTGACAGTAAAGAGAACTTTGATGACCTGCCTTCTTTACCTCCTGGTAATAATATTTTCGTTAGAAATAATTAAAAGATTTGCTGTGATTAGCTATATTCAAACCACTTAGCATAGATGGCATATTTTCAAAAGAATGATCTCCATTTATTTGATAACTCTTGCATATGCACTGAATGCTTTTAGAGATCTACATAGCGTCTTATTCCTATAAAAATACTTTGTCCTTGGGAACCAGCAGTTAGCGTAATGGCTATGTCGCTGGACTCCCACGTAGGTGACCGCGGTTCGCGTCCTGGACCCGGTGGCTTAAAACTCACGCCGGGCGCGTGTGCATGTGTGCCCAAGATCCCGAGAGGAGAAGGGATTGCGGTGTGACTATCCCCCCTTGTGGGTGATTTCTCGCTTTCTGTCTCTCTCTCTCTGTCTGTCTGGCGAGCGCAAGCACCCTATGGCAAAAACCTCTCCAAAAAAAAAAAAAAAACTTTGTCCTTTAAGGAGTTTCTTTATAAACTAAAAGAAAAACATTCTACGGCAACCAACACTAAAAAAGGATGAGGCGAATGGGGCCAGAGGCAGAGTGGTTAACGTGTTGGATTCCCACACAGTCAGTTGTGTTTTGAGTTCCAGATCTCATAGCTTGCTTTCACTTGCTTGCTCTCTCTCGTCAAATTGAAGAAGAATAAATAAAATTAGGGACCAGCAGTTATTGCAATGGCTATGTCACTGAATTTCCATGTAGTCGACCATGGTTCGGGTCCCGGACTTGGTGGCTTAAACTCACACTGAGCACGTGTGCGTGCGTGCCCAAGATTCCGAGAGGAGAATAGAGGAGAAGAGATTGCGGTGTGGCCATCCCCCTAGGGGGGTGATTTCTCGCTTTCTGTCTCTCTGGTGAGTGCATGTGCCCTGTAGCAAAAAATAATTTTTTTTAAAGAGAGATTTTGCTATAGGGCATATGTGCTTGCTGGAGAGACACAGAGAGAGAGAAAGCAAGAAATCATCCCCTGGGGGAATGGCCACGCTGCAATCCTTCTCTACTCTCCTCTTGGGATTTTGGGCATGCACACACACATGCCCAGCATAATTTCAAGGTGCTGGGTCCAGGACTCAAACTGCCATTGACTTTGTGGGAGTCCAGTGATATAACCATTATGCCATCTGCTGGTCCCTTAAATTCTTTTAAGGAAAAAAAAATGATGGGGGTGCAGGCACCTTCATAGCCTAGCAGTTAACAGCCCGTGTAGCTGACCTTGGTCCAAATCTTGGCCCCAGTGACTTACAAAACACACTGGGCATTTGTACGTGTATGCCCCAAATCTCATAGGATGGAGAAATGGAGAAGGGATTGTGGCATTCTGAGCCCAAGTAGGGAGTGCTTTCTTCCCCTCTCTCTGGCAAGTTCACCTATCTTCTGGCAATTAAAAAAAAGGATTCTAAATGTTTCTGATTCTTTTTTGGGGGAGAGGTTTTTGCTATAGGGTGCGTGCGCTCACCAGAAAGATAGAGCGAGACAGACACAAAGCGAGAAATCACACCCCCCTCTCCCCGGGGGATGGCCACGCCACAATCCCTTCTCCTCCATTCTCCTCTCAGGATCTTGGACACACACGCTCCTGGCGTGAGTTTAAGCTGCCGGGTCCGGGACTCAAACTGCAGTTGACTACATGGGAGTCCAGTGACATAGCCATTACGCTAACTGTTGGTCCCCTAAATGTTTCTGATTCTAAATGAGCACTGGGAATGATAGGTTAGAACTGCTGTGTATTTGCATCTTGGTTGGTAAACCATACTAATTTGAATTAATTGGCACATTACATAGGCTAGCAGGATTCAGTCTTAACCACTCACTGTATTACAATGTATAGCTACCCGGTACTAATATTTAAGTATTAACTAAAGTGGTCAGCAAAAAAAAACAAGGTAAGTTGTCTGGTGAAATAGACTTACCTGTATTCAAAGGAAAATTTACAAAACTTTTGTAAGCTACATGTGCTGTAAAAAATGGGATTACTGCCATTGGTAAACCAGCAGCTATAGGAGCTTTTGTCACATTCAAGACGCGTCGGAAAAGACTGTTGGATATTAGGCCACAGAAAGCTGCATTAAGTCCAACATATGTCGATCCATGTTCCAGCAGATTCCTGAGAAGGTGAGAAAGAAATACCTTATTTTTGCTTCTTGTGTGTTTGAGCACTCCCAAGTCTAGCATATGTTAAAGAACTTATCAGGACTTTGGGATTAACTAGATCTATTAATAATATCCCTTTCCTTTTTTTTTTTTTTTTCCAAAAGAGGTTTTTGCCATAGGGTTCATGCACCAGAGAGGGAAAGTGAGAAATCACCCCTCCTGGGGCATGTCCATACCGCAGTTCCTTCTTTATTCTCCTCTTTGGGCATGCACTTTTGTGCACCTGATGTGAATTTCAAGCCACAAGGTCTGGGACTTGAACCTCAGTTAGCCATGTGGGAGTCCAGCAATGTAAAAACTATGCCATCTGCTGGCCCCAATAGTATCTATTTCTTATAGCTCTGTAATAACAGCCTTAAATCATTGTTTTACATATAAATTTTTCTTTTGAAAGGCTTTTTAAAGGACTAGCAGATGGCATAATAGTTACGTCGCTGGACTCCTGTGTAGTTGACTGCAGTTCAAGTCCAGGACCCAGTGGCTTAAAACTCATGCCAGCCACGTGTGTGTGCATGCCCAAAATCCCGAGAAAAAGAAGGGATTGTGGCGTGGCCATTCCCCTTAGGGGGGGTGGTTTCTTGCTTCTTTCTGTCTGTCTCTCACTCTCTCTCTGGCAAGCACAAAAAAGTCACCATAAAAAAAAAGTTAAAAAAAAAAAAAAAAAAAAAAAAAAAAAGTCTTTCTAAAAATATATTTAATTTTATTTATTACTACTTTTCAACTTGACCAGAGAAAGAGAGAGTGAGAAAGCAAATTGTCAGGTCCAGGACTTGAACCACGGTTGGCTATGTGACTGTGTGTGTGTTCCATGATACTTTTTCAGACTGGTAGGTATATTAATAGAAATGAACTGGAAAGAAGACCATTTATTCACACACCCAGCTTAATTCTTTATGTTCTCTTTCTTAATTTGGTGAATGACAAAGCTGCTGTTTTTCAAAACTGCTACTATCAACTCTATTCCCTGGGTCAATCTTTTAGCTCTCCCTTCCTTGCTGGCTTGGAAACAATGAACACAGGGCATCCTCCACCCCCTTTTTAATACCTTTTTTTGTTTTTAAAGTTTTTCTGTTATTAACCTCAGGAAACCAAGTGTTGGTTGTTGATTTGTTGGTTCTCCCTTGCTGAGATGATAAGTGCAGCAAGACTGGAATTTGCATTTTCATTCCTGAATATAGTAAGCTTGTACCTCTAAAATATATTTCAAATTCATCCTTTTTTCAACTCCCATCACACCTACCATTCCTAGCTGCCAGGATTACTTTGTCAGTTTGTCTAGTCATCTTTTTTCTTTTCTCTCCTATCTTAAATCTGTTTTCCAAAATGTGGAAGAATGTTCTTTAGAAATATTTGGGGGACCAGCAGTTGGTGTAATGCCTATGTCGCTGGACTCCCATGTAGCCAACCACGGTTTGGGGCCCGGACCCAGTGGCTTAAACTCACGCTGGGTGCGTGTGTGTGTGTGTGTGCCCAAGAGCCTGAGAGGAGAATGGAGAAGGGATTGCGGTGTGGTCATCCCTTCTGGGGGGTGATTTGCCGTGCTCTGTCTCTCTCTGTCTCTCTGGCAAGCGCATGTGCCTTATAGCAAAAACCTCTCCAAAAAAAATAAATAAATAAATACTATTTGGATCACATCATTCCCCTGCTTTAAACTTTCTGTTCCATATGCCTACTTGACTTGTACTTCAGTAATAAAACTGATTCCTCAAATATAACAAACTGTTTGCTATCCTATGGTCTAGGCATAGGCCATTTCTTATACCTGAGATTCTGACCCTCTATACCAGGCTAGCTCTCTGTTCATCTTTTTAAAGGCTTCAGAGGTCAGCAAGTGGCATGGTGGTTAAGGTAGTGGATTCCCACAAGGCTGATCATGGTTCAAGCCCCAGACATGACAGCTTGAAAATCATGCTGTGTATGCTGTGTACATGTGCATGCATGCCCAAAATCCTGAGAGGAGAAGGGATTGTGGTGTGGCTATCCCCACTTGGGGGGCCGATTTCTCACTTTCCCTTTGTGTCTTTCTCTGTCTTTTTCCAGCAAGTGGACATGCCCTGTGGTAAAAACTTGAAAAAAAAAAAGCTTTCAGAGACCTCGTCTGCCAAGGAAGTATAAACATTTTGTGACACCTTATCTATCTGTGTGTGTTCTGTGACACTCTTTTTGACTGGAAGGCATACTATCAGAAATGAATTGGAAAGAAGACAGTTTATTGTGGGCCCAGCTACTGTGGCACAGTGATAATGCTAGACCTGTGTGGTGCTGGAAGCCATTTAGCAACTGCAGTTCAGATCTCAGATAAACCTGAAAAACCCATCAGGTGGGCATGCAAGTGGGCATTAGCAACAATATCTGAGATCCTTAAGATCTGGAGGGCTGAGGAAAGGAGACTGCAGTATGATAAGGCCCTAAGGTGGGTAGTGCTTTCTCTGTATCCCTCTATGTGTGCACATGTGCTATCATTAAAAAAAAAAAGAAAAGAAAAAGGTTAAAGTTTTATTATTTAAATGGGTCCATAAAGGTTTACATAATATACTTAATAAAAGATGTTTTTAAATTAAGAGATCTTACCTTTCAGCTTCTGGCAGTTGGTTAATTTTTCTGGATATGATATTGAAAATTAAGTTTTCCTTGATAGTTTCATCTGGTTCATGATTTTCCATCTTGAGCATTAAAAAAAAAGAAAATGTAATTTTCCAATAACATATTTATATATCTGTAGAATAGCAAAAGGATTTTAAAAAGCTTTTTGAAGACTATAGATAGTTCTAAAAGAGCTGTAGGCTGGGCATGGTGGCAGGCACTTATGATCCCAGCTACTTAGAAGACTGAGGCAGGAGCATTGCAAGTTCCAGACCAGCCTGAGCAACAGAGGAAGACCCTGTCTCTGAAGAAACTTAAAAACAAAGCAAACTAGACTGAGTTCATAATCTAAAAATAATCACTACATGTATACTATTATCATCCCCCTCACTAAAAAAAATAAAAAATTTTTAAAAAATTAAAAAATCCCTAAGTGAACAAAAACCAGAAAATGAAAAGCAGCACATGCAATTTTTTAGGAGATATATTATCTTCATAACCCTTAAAAATACTTCTTAAACAATTTACAAATAGCACTCAGTATAAAAGACTTATAAAAGTGGGACCAGCAGGTGGTGTACTGGTCATGGCACTGAACTTCCATATGGCCAACCATTTTCGAGTCCTAGACCTGGAGGCTTGAAACTCACACTGGATGTGCATATGTGTGTGTCCAAAATCCTGAGAGGAGAAGGGATTGCAGTGTGGTCCTCCACCCAGGGAGTGATTTCTTGTTTTCTGTTGTCTCTGTTTCTCCAGCAAGTCCACATGCTCTATAGCAAAAATCTCTTAAAAACAAACAAAACAACCTTAACTATTGGGTTGTCAGAATAGTCATGACGTATTTTTCTATGCAAAAATGTCATGACTTTTCAGGTGACCCAATAATAATAAAATTAACATGTGTTCAATAGGTACTGCAACAATAAGCTAGTGAGGGAAAAAATGTTTGCGATACAACTGACAAAGCAGTTAGTACACTTATACACATAAATACAAATAAAGAAAAAGACAAGTAACCAAAAAGAAAAATTGACAAAAGATTTGAAAAGATACTTCACAAAAAGAGGAGAGTTGAACAGCTAAAAACATGAAAATATTCTTCATTGTAATCAGGAAAAAGTAAGATGACTTGCCCTGAGGTCTTATGTTTAAGGGAAGCTGGAGTACATGGCCAACCATGGTTCAAGTTTTCCCCTGGCAGCTTGATAAAAAGGGCATGTGTGCAAACATGAATGTGCCCCAAATCCTAACAGGACAGACAGATGGAGAAGGGACTGTGGTCTGACTATGCCCCATTGAGGAGTGCTCTGTCTCTGGTGAGTGCACACGTCTTCTAACTATTAAAAAAAAAAAAAAGCCACAGATACCATAAGTTAGCTAAAATTAAAATCTATCAATTACTGGAAAGAATAAGGGGCAATTAAAACACTCATGTACTGCTGGTGACAGTGTAACCTGTACCCAAAGTGGGTATAACCACTTTGGCATCTTTCAGTAGGTAGAAGAGAAATATACCTAGCAATTTCACTTCTAGGTATACCCTAGAGCAGGGATCAGCAAACATTCTGTAGAAGACCAGACAGTAATAAATGTTTTAGCATTGCAGATAGTCTTCATTGAGGTATTCTTTTAAAACAACTTTCTGAAAACACAAAACTCATATGAAAACAAGGCTGCAACTGCCCTGTGTGTAGTTGGTGAATGGTGAATGATTAGTTTTAGCCTGAAGATTTACCTCAAGACGATAGATTTCAGGATAACAGTTAAAAGTGAAAGTTCAGGAATAACAGCATGGAGCATCATGGATTTTAGATTTTTCTTGACTCATCAGTTTTCATTTAGAACAAGGTTAATAGCACTAATTGAACGTATCTATTAGGGAAATTTTAAAATATAAGGTCATTTAGAAAACATTGAGCACACTGAAATTCCCTATCTCTAGACTTAAAATTAATATATTAAATATTAACACAGCCTTAACTTAGGTCTAGATTTCCAAGATCTAAATTTTTGGGACCCACAGATATAATAGACAGTTTCTGCTATATAGGAGTTCTGACTTTGTGTATGAGGTGAAGAAATACGTGCGCACGTGCACATATGATATTTAACTACATCAATATGTACTCAAATTCAGTATATGATGTATATGTTGGACATAAATCATTTTTTCAAAATGTCTAGCCCAATGCTGTCACTACTTTTCTGTTCCAGGTTCTGAGTTCTATAAAATAGCTAATATTTCTATACACTGTGTCTAATAAGAGACATCCTTAATTATCAGTCAAAGTTATAACTGGGCAGCCTCCATAGGGCACTCTGTCCTCATTATTAGTAATGATGTGCTAGCAAACACAGTGCTATCTTTAAATACTATAAACTTTTCCATTCTTTTGTATTTAAACATCTCATGTCCCTCTTAGGAGAGCTAGATAAAGTGTAAAGTGGGGTGTGGGGGCTCTGACAATTAAATTTAACCAAGATCACCCTGTAAATTGGTAGTAAACCTGGTGTTAAATTCGGTCGCAGGAATTTTTTTTTCCGTAGGGCAATGAAGCGATTGTCAGCACCTCAGGGCCAACCCTCCTCCTCCCTGATAGAATTCCGGCCTGTGACCAGCGTGTCACTGCGCCGTGTGTCTCCTGATACAGGACATTTATTTCACCCCTTTTCATGGCATGCCAGTACCTTATGCTTTTCTTTTGGCAGCCGATACCTTGGCCAGGTCCTCCTCAGTCAGGCTGTGACTCACCGCAACCTTTCTTCCACTCGCCTGGGCGCCGCCATCTTTGGTTGGCACGTGACAGGCGCCGAATCGCAGCAGCCGATTGAGCTCCAAGTCGCATCCACGACCAGCTTCCTACTGAGCGGCTTCCGGCTGGGAGAGGCTGTATGTGTGAGCTGAGAGGTTTAGTTGACGTTAGAGCGCTCCCGATCCCTCAGAGCAGTTGCTGTAGAAATTATTAAAATTTGAAAAATAAATGGCATAACCCTAAACCTGTCTCTTCCACTGAAAACCTACCTTGGTTACACTACGTAACTTCCGGATAAACCAGTAGAGCATACCTCATCATTTTGGCATGGGGGATATGAAAACTGCACAGCTCTTGGCATACAATGGGTACTCAGATTAAAAAGATGTCAAAAAGGAGATGAGATTTCTTTTTTCCATTGATTTTCTACTCTCGAGTCTTTAGCTCTCTGTGCCGTATTATGATCTGGTGATTAGTCCACCGTACTATAAGTACCTCAATGGCAGGAGCTCATTTTCCTGAGGAGTCTTGGTGCTTTCCGAGTAAGGGAGGAGGGCCTCATTTTCTGTGTCTAGGGTTGAGTGAATGTGGCAAAAGGGTAATTGTTCAGAGAGCAAGAGAACTTACTGGCCCTATCAGTCAGGACAATTGAAAACCAAAATGTGGGCCAAGCCTCCCAAGACTTTTGTCTCAGTTCTCATTCTGACAGCCTCTCTCCTTATCTATAAATAGGTGGGTAAAGAACACTCTCATCGGTTGTTTTGTAAAGCAATGGAAATGCTTATAAATATTGCTTTCAAAATAATTTCTCAAAGGAGAAAATGGTATTCAAGATAAAGGGGAAGCCTTTACAGCCAAGGTGAGCTGACGAGCCCTTAAAACTCAGCTGAGAGGGATTTAGCTGATATCAAATTGTTTCTAATCAATGAACCAGAGAAGAATCAAAACAGTTTTAAAAATCCCTAGTTGTAGTCAGACTATTTCTCAGAATGTTTCTGAGGTAATTCTGAGAAAGTCTGGGGAAGACCACCTTGCCAAGATGCTACCTGTAACATTGTGTGTGTGTGTGTATGTGTATATGACTGTTTTCTTTCCTAATACTTTGTTTCAAACTCTTGTTTTGTCTTATTTGACAAGCACCCATGCTTGCTGGAGACAGAGAGGAGAAAGCATCACCCAATGGGGTATGACTATGCCACAATCTTTTCCATTTCTTCATCCTATAGAGATTTGGGGCATTCATATACATGTGCCCAGTGTTTTTTTTTTTTGAGAGATTTTCACTATAGGGCGCGTGTGCTCGCCAGACAGACAGAGAGAGACATTAGAGACAGAAAGCGAGAAATCACCCCCCAGGGGGGATGGTCATGCCGCAATCCCTTCTCCTCCATTCTCCTCTCGGGATCTTGGGCACGCACGCACATGCGCCCGGCGTGAGTTTTAAGCCACCGGGTCCGGGACATGAACCGCGGTCGACTACGTGGGAGTCCAGCGACATAGCCATTACGCTAACTGCTGGTTCCCTCCAGTGTATTTTTTAAGCAAGTCAGTATTCTAACCATTGTCATCTATGTGGGATTCGACCTCTTAGCCACTAGTCTACAGGGCTGGTCCTCTGTTCCATACTCTGATTCCAATTTCATTTTTAATGGTTTGAAGACAATTTTGAAATGAATAAATGCTCATGCTGGATAGTATCTATAACAGCATGTAATTTTGGATTAAAAAAGCAACTTAGGGGACCCATAGGTGGTGTAATGGTTATGTCACTGGACTCCCACATGGCAACTACAGCTCGAGCCCTGGACCCAGTGGCTTGAAACTCATGCTGTGCATGTGTGCATGTGTGCCCAAAATCTTGAAAGGAGAATGGAGAAGGGATTGCAGTGTGCCCATCTCCGGAGGGTGGCGGGTAATTTCTTGCTTTCTGTTATTACACCACCTGCTGACCCTGAATATCTCTTTGTAACTTTTGACATTTTGATTATGATGTTTATTGGTGTAGGTCTCTTTATCTTTATCCAAATTGAATTTCTTTGAGTTTCTTGATTTAGGAAGTTGTTACCATTATTTCTTTATGTAAGGTCATCCCCTTTCTCTCTTTCATCTCTTTATGACACTTTCACAATGTGTATGTTCTGTTGATGATGTGCCAAAAGTTCCTTAAACTCTTTACTTTTCTTCCTTCCTTCCCTCCCCTTATCTGCCTCAGTAGTTTTGATTAGTCTTGTCTTTAAGTTTGCTGATTTATTCTTCTATTTGGTCAAATCTGCTTTGGAGTCCTTCTAGTGAATTTTATTCAGTTATCACATATTGTTCAGTTCCAGAATTTCTCTTTGGTTCCTTTTATTTTTTAAGAATTATTTAAATTTATTTATTATTTTAAAATTTGCTGTAGGGCATGTGTGTTCTCTAGAGACAGAAAGAGAGAGAGAGGGAAAGTGAGAAAGCAAGCTGCCAGATCTGGAACTCTAACTGTGGTTGGCCATGTGGGAATCCAGTGCATCAACCACCATACCACCTGCTGGCCCCTGTTTGGTTCTTTTTTGTAGTTTCTATCTCTTTGTTGCTATTTTCATATTGTTCATGCTTCATTGTCCTGATTTTGTTTGTCTATATGTGATCTCTTAATTCATTAAGCATCCTTATGACAGTAATTAATTTTTTTTTAGGTTAGGTTTCTGGAGATTTAATTAGTTCATTTAAATATGTCATGCTTCCTTATTTCTTTGTATGTCTTATTTTTTGTTTGGGTTTTGGTATTTGAAGAATAAGTTACCTCTTCTAGACTTTGCAATCTGGTTTTGTATAGGGAGAGCCTTCATTGAGTCCATGTAGAAATTCTGGAGACCTCTCAATTCTCTTCTGGGGCGGTGTCCTCTCTGGGTTTGAAGAAGTTTGTGGGTTTCTATTTAATAGCTCACTGGAGCACTATGTGGTCTTTCTGGTGCTGGACTTGATCTCCACCTAGTGTCTATCTGTGGGATTGCAGACTCTGGTACGTGTTCATTGTTCTCAGAAACTCCAGTTTGGCACCCTATTTCCCTCAGTGGATGGGTTGAGGCAAGACAGGAACCAGCCCTTTGGTTTAACTTCACTAATGGCCAGAACATTGGGCTTATATTCTACTTCTTTCCCTTCCCAGGTAGCAGATGCGAGTTGACAGTTTGCTCCTAATAATGCAACTCCATGCATGGAGGAGTTGGTGATGGGTAGAAAGGTTTCTGGCAAAAGAACGCCACACATGTTCTTATCCTGCTTTAAGCCCATCTGAGTGCACTGGTTTCTGGGTCTTTCACGGAGGCATTTTGTCTGTGCACTGTTGTTAAATCTTTGTCTTAGTTTTATATGATATTTTTGCTGGGTACATAATCCTTTTTTTTTGGGGGGGGGAGAGGTTTTCGCTATAGGGCGCATGTGCTCACTAGAGAGAGAGAGAGATAGAGACAGAAAGCGAGAAATCACCCCCCAGGGGGGATGGTCACACCACAATCCCTTCTCCTCCATTCTCCTCTCGGGATCTTGGGCACGCACGCACACACGCCCGGCATGAGTTTTAAGCCACCGGGTCCAGGATGCGAACTGCGGTCGACTATGTGGGCGTCCCGGCACATAGCCATTACGCTAACTGCTGGTCCCCCCCCCCCATAATCCTTTTTTAGAGAGAGATTTTTGCTATAGGTCACATGCACTCACCAGAGACACAGAGAGACCAAAAGGGAGAAATCACCACCAGGGGGTATGGCCACATCGCAATCCCTTCTCCTCCATTCTCCTCTTGGGATTTTGGGCACACTCGCACACACACCTGGCATGAGTTTCAAGTCCCCAGATCCAGAACTCAAATGGTGGTCGACTACCTAGGAGTCTAGCAATGTAACTATTACATCATCTGCTGGTCTCCCTAGGTTGACTTTTTAAAAGTCAGTACTTATGAAATATTGTTACTTTTTTCTTACTTGCATTGTTACAGAGAAATGACTACAGTCATTTGTATCATTCTTTTATGTAAAATGTGTTTCTCTGACTCCTATTACGATTTTATCTTTATCATTAGTTTTAAGCAATTTGATTATGATGTGGCTTCGAGGTAGTTTTTCTGTTTCCTTTGCTTAAAATTCACTGAGCTTCTTGAACCTGTGGTTTTATAGTTTAAAATTAAGAAAAATTTTAGCCACCAGTAACTCAAATATATTTTTCTACCTCTCCTCTCCCTGAGATTTCAATTTCAGATACATAAGGTCACTTGTTAATGCTAACTTTTTAAAGCTTTATTTTGAAGTATCGATTACTGTGTCTTTAGGTTCACTAATCTTTTCTTTTGGCTTGTTACTGGGGTGTTCTTTGTTGTAGTGAAGTAGGTGGGGTTCAGGGCTACAAAGTTTCAATTATTTAATTTGTTAATGTTGATGTGACTGTCTTCATAGGAACTGGATGTTGGGGCCCAGCAGATGATGGTTATGTTGCTGGACTCTTACATGGCTGACTGCGGTTTGAGTTCCAGACCCAGAGGCTTGAAACTCATGCCAGGTATGTGTGTGTGCATGCCCCAAAATCCTGAGTATGGAGGAGAAGGGATTGTGGAGTGGCATTCCCCCCTGGGGGGTGATTTCTCACTTCGTCTCTCTGGCAAGCACACATACCCTATAGCAAAACTCTCTCTAAAAAAAAGAAAAAAAAAAAAAAAGGAATTGGATGATGATGCTAAGGAGATGTTGATAGTGTTATCTTTGAAATAATCTTTTTTTTTTTTTCCTTCTTAATGAAGCTCAGGAAGGTGAATGGACAATCTTATGAAATTCTACCACATCTGAGAATACCATTTCTTAATTATTAAACTATTGCTTAAACTTAGAAATTCAAACACTGATAGTTTATATAAGATAATGCAATTGTACAAGAGCAAGGAGAAAATCAATACAATATAATACAGTGAAAATGTTACAATGCAATACAACAAAAGTGGGATGGACAGGAATCATATAATGAAGGGAACTGGGGGGAAGTGGAGGAAAAAAGGCAAGTGTAAAAGTAGGTTCTCCTAATAGGAACCATATTTCAATCACCTATTATATTATACAGCTATTAAGGAAAACAACAAACACATTTGTTGAGCAACTCGCTCATGTCAAGTATGGTATAATTTTATGTACTTCAGTCTTTATAACCACACTAGAAACCAGACTTTAATATGTTTTAAGAAGAAAGGTTAGGTAACTTTGCCCAGTATGTGGTATGTAATACCCTTCACAGGACAGATGTTGAATCAATATTAGCTGAATAAATGAATACTTACCCAAATGAAAGATATTTTGTTAAGTCTCTTTGCAGTGCCTCTCTCTAATCTTTCCTGTGTTAAACTGGTAACTATAGGTTTAAGAAAAGGACCATGAGATCTGGTTTGCAGTAACAGCAATAATAATGGCAGATAATACAGTGTAAGTGTTTGCGTATCCCCATTCCTGAGTTGAAATCCTAACCCCCAAAATGATTGTATTAGGGAGTGGAGTCTTTGGGAGATGATCAGGTCATAAGGGTAGAAGTATCATGATTAGGATTAGTGCCCTTGGAAGATATCCCTTATAAGCCACCCAGTCTTTGCTATTTGTTATAGCAGCCTGCATGGACAAAGGCAGAAGCTAATACATACATACTTTCAACAAGTTGCACCCTGCTTTGATGGACATATATTAACTCATTTAATCCTTACAGCACTATGAAGATGAGTACAATTTTTTATTCCTCATTTTACACATGAGAAAACTGAGGTACAGACAGATGAGACAGCTTGTTCAGAGGTGTCCTGTCAGCAAGTTGGGAAGTCAGGATTGAATGCTGAGTGGTGGTCCAACCTGTACTGTGCACTTTTGTATTGTCTTATCTCTGGGACCTTAGAATCTTCATTGTCATTCACCTAGTTTTTCCTTTGGATTCAGGCCCAGGCTATGGTTTCCCTAATTTCTCTTCTCAGGCCTCCTGTT
The DNA here is from genome assembly GCF_000334495.1 of Tupaia belangeri chinensis. Classification (NCBI taxonomy): domain Eukaryota; kingdom Metazoa; phylum Chordata; class Mammalia; order Scandentia; family Tupaiidae; genus Tupaia; species Tupaia belangeri. The sequence continues at coordinate 3,007,454 of NW_006159609.1, forward strand.
GCCACTTAGGCAAGTACTGCTTTCTGAAGGTGAAGGAAAGTTTCAATTGCCTTGCCAGCTATTTTACTGCAAAAGACAATTCGAAGCCATTGGATAAGGTACAAATCTATTCAGTTTTCAGGTCAACCACGTTGTATTTTGCAGATCATCAAGTCACTGATTTTAAAACAATGTAGTTAGAATAAGAATAGGATTCATTTGGTTCTTTCTGCAAACAGTGTTTGTTTCCTGAGCTAAGATAAATGTGTAGTTCAAGAATGTCTCAGCAAACTCTAAAGCAACATGCTGTGAATGCTCTTTAGATTTTAAACTTGAGGGCTGGAACTGAATCTTTGTACTCCTAGTACTTATCTTAATGATACCAAACAGGCCACAACAACTGTTCTTTAAACTACTCAGTAAAGAGTTTATTATTATTAAATTATTATTATTAAATATTAAGAAGTTAATATTTATTAAGAGTGTATAGGAATGAGCTGTTATTTCCATACCTTGCTTTATCATCAATTTCCAATTCCTCCTTCAAAATTTAGCTCAAATGTTTTTTTTTCTCATAGCTTCCCTTCTGCCCAAGTAGTTAACAATCACACCCTCAGTGCTGCCAAAGAAAAGTATATAGTTCTCAAACCCTCTTATACTGTGTGTTCACATTTCTTATTCCTCTTCTAAGTTTGAGTTTGTTCTGCATAAGGATTGTTTATTATTACATGTAACACAAAGTCTGAGATATAGCAAGGTGCTCAACAAATGTTTGATGTATAAATGAATATATAATTGTACAGATTAGACCTTGAGCCCCTAAACCCATTTCCATATGCAACAAAACACA
>NW_006159609.1:3010343-3047530 GCF_000334495.1 Tupaia belangeri chinensis
CACAACAACTGTTCTTTAAACTACTCAGTAAAGAGTTTATTATTATTAAATTATTATTATTAAATATTAAGAAGTTAATATTTATTAAGAGTGTATAGGAATGAGCTGTTATTTCCATACCTTGCTTTATCATCAATTTCCAATTCCTCCTTCAAAATTTAGCTCAAATGTTTTTTTTTTCTCATAGCTTCCCTTCTGCCCAAGTAGTTAACAATCACACCCTCAGTGCTGCCAAAGAATAGTGTATAGTTCTCAAACCCTCTTATACTGTGTGTTCACATTTCTTATTCCTCTTCTAAGTTTCAGTTTGTTCTGCATAAGGATTGTTTATTATTACATGTTACACAAAGTCTGAGATATAGCAAGGTGCACAACAAATGTTTGATGTATAAATGAATATATAATTGTACAGATTAGACCTTGAGCCCCTAAACCCATTTCCATATGCAACAAAACACAAAAGATGAAGCTTACGTTTATTGTTACCTTTCCATTCACTGAATTACTAAATATTTGAGTATCTGCTATAGTCCAGGCAAAAGGGATAGAAACAAATGATCTGTCCAGAGTTACTTTTAACTTTCTCATCAATGCCTGAGTTCTCATAAAAAATCCACTCTGCTAATTTGGCATCCATTGATTCTTTGGTTAATCTTCATGTACAGTTTTCTCTAGTGTCCCTTCAAATATTTCATAATGCTGTAGACCATTAAGTATTCCAAACATTGTATGAAAGATCAGAGGAATCAACATTGCCTTCATCTCTGTTTGGCAAAGCAGTAGAAAATGGAGTAAAATCTTTTGGTGGAAGTGGAACAGTATGATACCTAAAAAAGAAAAAAAGGTTAATCATGTCTCCTGGATACATATTTTATCAGAAGTTCACTGATTTTCTTACACTGTAAATTTCCATTCTAAGTTTAGCACATAGATAGCAAAAAAAAATTCAATGTTAGCTGTATAGAATACTAAACTGGTATATTTTGATTAAAATGTATAATTGATAGCTAAAGAATAAGGAGGTTTTTAATTGAAAAAAATAAAAAGGGATGGGGGGACAAAAGAAGAAGGAATAGAAGGAATGAATAGACAGACTTACTTGAATGCCAGCTGCCCATTTTTAGAAAAAGCTAAAGCACAGGGATATAAGCAACCACAAATGATGCCAAGTAGTGAACTTCGCAGAACACAATCTTCCTTGCTTATATTACCTGGAAAATGAAAGTAAATTTGACTTCCCTTTAAACTTAGAGTAGGAACTGTTAAGATAGTATTGTTTCTCATAGAATAGTTATCTGCATTGTTCTCAATCACACTGGAACAACAGAAGGAACATTAGAAATTTAAACTCTATGACATGTAAGACAGTAAATACATTGTTTTAAAAATGGTTTTATGGAGCCAGCAGGTGTCCTAGTGCTTAAGGCACTGGACTCCCACATGGCTGAGTACAGTTTGAGTCCTGGACCTGATGGCCTGAAACTCACACCAGGAACATATGTGCCCTAAATCCTGAGAATAGAGAAGGGACCACGGAATGGCCATTCCCCTCCTTGGTCATATGAGTGCATGTGCCCTATAGCAAAAATCTGTCAGAAAAATAAATAAATACATTTTTATTGGAGCCAGCTGGTGTAGTGATTAAGGTCCTGGACTCCCACATGGCCAACCGCAGTTCGAGTCCTGGACCTGGTGGCCTGAAACTCATGCTGGGTTTATGTACATGCATGCCCCAAATCCCAGAACAGAGGAGAAGGGATGTGGCAAGGCCATTTTCCCTGGAGAAAGATTTCTCACTTTCCTTCTCACTGTCTCTCTCCATGAGTGAACATGCCCTATGGCAAAAAACTTAAAAAAAAATTTACTAAACTTTATCAAACAGAGAATTACCTCTTATATATGTAGTTACTATAGAAGTAATTTCTCAATGAAAGTATACATATACATACATACATATATATATATATATATTTATATTTTTTTGCTCTAGGGCGTATGTACTCGCTGGAGAGACAGAAAGTGAGAAGTCATGCCTGAGGGGGGGATGGCCACACTGAAATCTTTTCTCCTCCATTCTTCTCTCCAGATTTTCAGCAAACATGCACATGTGCCCAGCTTGAGTTTTAAGCTGCCAGTATTGGGACTTGAACCATGGTTGACAATGTGGGGAGTTCAGCAACATAATCATTATACCATCTGCTGATTCATCAATGAAAGAATATTAAAATAGCAAACCAGAGATTTGGATTCTTTGTATCTAGCATGTGCATCTGGCATGTACTAGATGCTAGGGATATAGTGATGTATAAAAGAGACCTGATCTCTGACATTCTAGCCAGTTCAAGGAAGAAAGACATTAAGCAAACATTTAAATAAATAATTATTAGTGTATTCAATGGTTGAAGCTATATTATTCAGAGACTATATCTGGAAACCTAGCCTACATGAGGGACTCAGAGAATATATCTCTGAATAGAAGTATTTAATAATATGCTAGATACTGTGTTAGGCATTTAATATACAGTATCTTTTAATTCTCACAATAATTTCATTAATTAAAATCTACAGGTTGAGTACCCCAACCTGAAATGCTTAGAATGAGAAGTATTTCAGATTCCTAATTTTTTCAGTTTGGAATACTATTCGCATGTGTGTGTGTGTGTGTGTGTGTGTGTATGTGCGAACAGTGTGTATACATACACACACACACACACACACACACATACACATGAAATGAGATATTTTGCGGATGGGACCTACATCCATATGTAAAATCCCATTATATTTCATATACACCTTATACACAGTCTTTTTTTTGGAGAGATTTTTCTTATTGGGCGTGTGCACTCGCCAGAAAGAGAGAGAGACAGAGAGATAGAAAGCGAGAAATCACCCCTGGGGGGATGGCCACGCCGCAATCCCTTCTCCTCCATTCTCCTCATGGGATCTTGGGCATGCACGCACACGTGCCTGGCGTGAGTTTAAGCCACCGGGTCCGGGACTCGAACTGTGGTCGACTACATGGAAGTCCAGCAACATAGCCATTACGCTAACTGCTGGTCCCTACACATAGTCTTAAGGTAATTTTATATATTTTTGTATTTTAGTATTTTGATGATAACCTGTTACATGAGATGAGGTATGGAATTTTATTTTAAAAAAATTATTTAATTTTATTCATCATCATTATTATGATTTTTAATTTGACCAAAAGAAAGAGAGAGAGAAAAGGAAAGTAAGAAATCAAGCCACCAGGTCCAGGACTCAAACTATGGTCGACCATGTGGAACCCAATGCCTTAACCACCATGCCATCTGATGACCCCAATATATGAAATTTTCTATATGTCGCATCATTTTTTATTTTGAATTTTGAAATATTTTAGATTTCAGAGTTCTGGATTAGAAACACTTAACCTATTCATAGATAAGACCACTGAATTAAATCACTCAGAGATTAAATCATATCACAAAACTTAAGTGTTGGGAAGTAGAATCTGAAATTACATGGAGTATGCCAAAGCCTGTTCTTTTCCAGAATATTACTTTATTTCTTTTTCTTTCTGTCTTTTTTTTTTTTTTTAAGGTTTTTGCCATAGGGCACAGGAGCTCACTGAGAGAGAAAGAGGGAGAGAGAGAGAGAGAGACTGAGAGAGAGAGAGAGAGAGAGAGAGAGAGAGGTACAGAGGCAGTGAGAGAGAAAAACAGTGAGAGAAAGTGAGAAATCACCTCCCAGTGGCTACGGCCATGCTGTAATCCTTTCTCTATTTTCTTCCTGGGATTTTGGGCATGCATCCACACACGTCTGATATGATTTTAAGCCTGCGAGGTCCAGGACTCAAACTGTGGTGAACCATGTGGGAGTCCAGTACCTTAAGCACTATGCCACTTGTTGGCCCTTATTATGTTGTTTCTTAAGTGCACCTAAATATGCCACACTGTTGGCTAAAACTATAAGGAAAAGGACAACACTACTTGTTCTGCATGATCAGGACTGCCCTGGGAATCATACAGAATAATACATACATATAAGATTTTTTTTTTTTAATTTAAGGTTTATGCTATACGACATGTACACTTGTCAGAGAGAGGGAAAGTGACAAATCACCTCCTCTGGGGGAAGGTCATGCCACAATCCTTTTGCTCCATTCTCTTCTTGGGATTTTGGGCATGCACGAAAATGTGCCTGGCCTAATCTTCAAGGTGTTGGTCTGGGACTTGAACTGTGGTCAGCCATGTGGGAATCCAGTCCCTTAACCACCATGCCACCTGCTAGCCCTGTAAAGGTACTTTTTTTTTTTTTTTTTTAATTGAGAGATTTTTGCTATAGGGGGCATGAGCTTGCTGGAGAGACAGAGACAGAAAGCAAGAAATCTCCTCCCTTGGAGGATGGCCACACAGCAATCCCTTCTCTTCCATTCTCCTCTTGGGATTTTGTGCATGCATGCACACATACCCAGCATGAGTTTTAAGCCACTGAGTCTGGGACTTGAACCATGGTTAACTTTGTTGGAATCCAGTAATGTAACCATTATGCCATAGTTGGTCCCTGTAAAGGTACTTTTTAAGTGGCAAAGCAATATATAATTGTAAGGAATTACTATCAGCATATGTTAACAAGTAACTTTACTTAGACATTATGCATTAATGAATTAAAATTTACCTGAATACAAAGCATCAGTCACAAGGAGCTTATAAGTAACTATAGAAGACAAAAATGGAAATGTGGTCAATGATGCATATGTCTTGAAAGCATCATGTTTAACCTTGAAGCAGTGTCGGAAAATGAAATTTGCCATTATTCCAGAGAAACTAGCTGTTGTTCCAAAGAATACTGTTCCACGTATATTTAAGTTTCTAATGGAAAAAACACACAAACACAAAAAAAAAAAAAAAAAGAGAGAAAAGTTTAATATAATATGCTCCTAATGAGGTGCCAGTGGGTAGGTAGCATGATGTTAAGGCACTGAATTCCCATATAGCTGACTTGGTTCAGGTCTTGGACCTCGTGGCTTGAAAATCACACTAGGCATGTGTGCAAGGATGCCCAAAATCTCAGGAGGAGAATGGAGAAGGGATTGCCGCACGGTCAACCTCCCTGGGGCATGATTTCTTACTTTCCCTCTCACTGTTTCTCTGTCTCTCTCTAGTGAGCACATGTACCCTATGGCAAAAACCTAAAAAAAAAGAAAAAGGAAAAAAAAAAAAGACATGCTCCTAATGGGTAGATCCTCTCTAAGTAATGATTTATTTATTACATATTTACTCAACATCACAAACTTCTTAAGCACTTAATATGTGAAAGGCCTTTTCTAATTGCTGAGGACAGGGCAGTGAACAACAACAACAAAAAAACAAATGATCTTACCTCACTGTACATGAACTTTAATTTGACAGGGTCTTGTCATGTTATGATCCCCTTTTCATAACCCTCTAGCACAGCAGGCATCAGGATCTTGGGTGCATGTGCCCACCCATCATGTTTTCAGGCTGATCTCAGGATCCAAACTTGTGGTTGGCTAGTATTGCAGCATAGTTCGCTACTGACTGTGCTATGATATTGGGCTAGAAATAGCATTTTAATGGGTTATGATTTTCTGAGAATTATTTAGGGTGGTTCTAAAAAGCACTTCTTTTAAAGAATCAACTTTGGCCACAAATATGCATAAATGTACAGTATGAAATCTGAATTCCTTTAATGCTGTACTCAGTACCATGTTGAGATAACCCTAAACTGATTTTAATTCTAACTGCTCACCAACTAAATATGTACTTCTCCAATGGTCTTTTCCTAATTACTATTAATTAGAAAATACTTACTGCAGAAGTAACAGTTCAGCAATAATTTTAAACTTTTTTTTGTTAGATTTTTTTTTTTTGTTTGGTCATAGGATGTGTGTGCTCACTGGAGAGAGATAGAGAGAGAAAAAAAGTGAGAAATTACCCCCCCACCCCACATGAGGATGGTCATGCCACAATTCTTCTCCTCCAAACTCCTCAGGATTTTGGGCACACATGCATACATGCCCAGTGTGTTTTTCAAGCCGCTGGGTCCAGAACTCAAAACTGTGCAGCCGGCCCTGTGGGATCCAGTGCTTTAACACGATGCCACCTGCTGGCCCTACTTGGGATTTTTTTTTTAAGAAGCAAAATAAATTAACCACAATCCTAATATTTCAACAAACCACCATTTTCATCTATCCATGTTTCCCTGCAGTTTTTCCTGTTTATTTTTAAATAAGCTTTTTTCATGACCAACTCGACAGAGTTAGGATTTTTAGATCCGCTTTATAAGTACAGAATACACAAGATCTGCAAGAAAAGTTATTGACTTTCAGTCTGGGTATATTTCTTACTTTTCTTTTCTAAGATACTCCAATTTTTTTTCCATAATTTCGATAAGCATTGGTCTTCCAAGTTTTATATCTCCAAGAGAAGGACTGGGATGACCATGTATGTATGTTGTCATCTTGATGTCCTGGAAAACACAAAATTCCAGAGCCATAATAGCTAATGATATATTAATATCATTAATATATCACTAAGTAAAACATATAAATTCCATGTTTGACTAAAAACCAAACATTTAGAGTCTAATAACGTGCCAGGTACTATGTCATCTGCTTTAACATATTCTGATAAGGATCCAGTCAACATTTAGTGAGTTCTTATTATCTATTAAACAATGGCTTTTTGATTCACAAAACTTTAAGGAGTTAGCAGGATAATGTTCATATTATTTTTATAGATTAGAAAATGGATTTATAAAGGTTGACTTGCACTCGGACTCACTGTAGGATAATTTATAAAAATACTCAAGTTTACTCCTCTCCTTATCCTAAGAAAGTAGCCAGGCCCTACTGCTCTGCTTGCTCAAGCTCATTGCTGTAGGTCTTCAGATAGGGAGATGGGAATAGTGCTGCTTGTTAAAAACTATGTATCCTCTCTCTCATCAAAGCCTGAGTTCATTTTGGAGATTATGTTGTTTCCTGGAGAGGTAGGAGAGAACAGGGATTCATGTGGAGACTAGTATGAGGGAAAAATCAGAAAGAGGGACACTACTATAGGCTGGGAAGAGGCAGAGGATCACAGCTACCCTGGATTATGTAAGTTATACATCCAGTTTTCTAGTAGTTCCTGGGCCTTTCTAGTATTGACAAGGCTTTTGCCAGAAATGGTTATGTGGTATACCAGGGAGCCTGGAGCCATGTCACAGAGCTCCAGAGTTGGAAAATTCCAAGTGAGATGAATAGAGACCTGCCAACATCAAGAGACCAGAAAGGCATGGCCAAGTAGCATCTTAAGAGGAATGAGTAAGGTTAAAATGCAACAAAAACTAGAGTCTTGCCATGCTGGCCTTATTATTATTTTTGGAGAGATTTTTGCTATTAGGCACATGTGCTAGCCAGAGAGACAGAGGAAGTGAGAAATTACCCCCAAGAGGGGATGGCCATGCCACAGACCCTTCTCTTCCATTCTCCTCTTGGGATTTTGGGCAAACACACACATATGCCCAGCATGAATTTCAAGCTGCTGGGTCTAAGACTCCAACTGCAGTCAGCAATGCAGTTAGCCACTATACCACCTGCTGGCCTGGCATTAGGGGGTTTAAGAGTTGTGTTTAATTTTATTTAAACAGGGAAAAATGGCCATTCCTTGCAAATTCAAAATTATGGTTGTGTTTACCTACTATGACAATAAGTAGGTGTATAGATGCACAGTTCAAGGCTTTTTCCTCTATCTCCTCCACATTAGCCAATGAATTAATAAAACAATCAAAGGCTCTTCACAAATTTAATCTCCTTTTTAACATTTTTTAAACAATTATTTTTAACTTTTTATTTATTATTTTGCAATTTGACCAGAGAGAGACAGAGGGAAAGTGAGAAAAGAAGCCACCAGGTTCAGGACTTTGACCACAGTTGGCCATGTGGGAGTTCAGTGCCTTTACCACACCACTGCGAGTCCCCATTTGCTAAATCTCAAACTGTAGGACTCTGAGGCAAGATAATTAAAGTAGACTAAGTATAATGAACACAGATGATACTTAATATAGTATTATCAGTGGTTTTCAACCTTTGAGTACATAAGAATCTCATGTATTTATTTTAGTTTTTTGCTATAGGGTGCATACACTCACCAGAGAGAGAGAGAGAGAGAGAGAGAGAGTGAGAGAGAGAGTGAGAGAGAGAGTGAGAGAGAGAAAGTAATAAATCATCCCCCTCCTCCATTTTCCTCTTGAGATTTTGGGCACACATACCCAGCATTTTTCAATCTGCAGGGTCCAGTACTCAGACTGTACAGTTGGTCATTTGGGATCCAGTGCCTTAACCACCATGCCACATGCTGGCCTATGGACATTTATTTTAAAGGCAGTTTCTTGAGCTCCCCCCTAAGATATCTGGATTTCATAGGAGTAGGTAAGGCCTGCTAGTCTACATTTTAATAGCACCAAGCACTCTGATGGGCACATATTAAGCATCACTGTAACACTTTTTTGCTGAGTGATATGCATCAACCTTAATGCTAACAAAGCAAGGGTCAGTTTATCCACAGCCCATGTGAGTTAAGAAGGTATGGGCTCCTTTAAATTAAGGTATGGGCTCCTTTAAATTTTCTCATGGTGTTACACAATCAGTAATAGTGGAAACACTCTCTTTCCTTGCATCATGGTGAAACTGTACCCAAGCCAGTTCTGTTCTCTTCTTTAAAATATCTGGGGATGGCAGAGAAAAATATTACAAATTATAAATTTTCAGGGATAAGCCTCCATGTTTTACTCTTTTACATCTGAATGCAAAACCGAAGAGGAGAGAGAGTGATATCTAAGGAAGATTCTGATAGTAATATCTAAGGAAGATTCTAACATACCTAATCCATCTAGTGTACTATGAAGGCAGATATCAGTAACATGATGATTAACCAGAAACTTTACATAGGTTTTTTGTTGTTGTTGTTGTTGTTGTTGTCATTCAGTTCATTAAAATTATCTCCCAATCCTCATCCCCCCAAATTCTAGGTAGTATCTTTTTTTTTTTTTTTTTTTTTGAGAACTTTTTGCTATAGGGTGCGTGTGTTTGCCAGAAAGAGACAAGACAGAAAGCGATGTGGCAATCCCTTCTCCACTCTTCTCTTGGGATCTCGGGCACGCACGAACACATGCATGCATACACACACACTCAGCATGAGTTTAAGCCACCAGGTCCAGGATTCGAACTGCAGTTGATTACATGGAAGTCCAGCAACATAGCCATTACACTAACTGCTGGCCCGCTCTAGGTAATATCTTGTACCAATCTTCTACCTAGTCTACATCCTTCACTATGTATAAGGAAAACAGACACCCAGAATTATTATAGAATGATGAATATTGAAAACAAGACAGTAAATATTTATTAAGTGCCTAGACTGTCAAAATAATCTATTGCTTTCATTATACTTCCCTTATTAAATCACAGAAAGATATGAGTAACCTTCAGAAAGACTTAACCTTTATCCTAAAGTTAAGTAGTGCAAGGCCACTCAACTGATGGCCAAGCTTATACCAGTAAGGGTGCATTTATGTGGGTGTATAGTTTGCATATTATTTTAAGGTTTTGTAGTGTTTTTATGTGTATTATTTCATTTGACCTCCAGAAATTTATTCAACATTCGCTCATTTCAGGAGCACCTCCTAATATGCCAGGTTCACGGGTATTGAAGATATAGCTACCATACAGCTAGTCCTCAGGAATCCACAATTTAGCATGAGGTTAGGACAAACAAAAACTAACAAAACAAAATAAAGAATTTAAACGCACAGTGAGGGTGCTATAAAAAGGGCAAATATAATATAGTAAGGGAAGTGTCGGGAGGCCTCTCAGAGAAAGTGACATTTAAACCAAAGAGGATTTGGAGGGGAGTGGGGAGAGATAAAAGCAGGAAAGTATTCCAACTAGACGGGTGGTACAAAGGTCTGGAGGCAAGAGAAAACAAGGTGCATGACTACAGTACTTACTTTCCCTCTTCTTTTTTTTTTGAAGAGGTTTTTGCTATAGGGTGCGAGCGCTTGCCAGAAGGACAGAGAGAGACAGAGAGACAGAAAGCGAGAAATCACCCCCCAGGGGGGATGGCCATGCCGCAATCCCTTCTCCTCCATTCTCCTCTCGGGATCTTGGGCACGCACACACACGCGCCCGGCGAGAGTTTAAGCCGCCGGGTCCGGGACTCGAACCACGATTAACTACGTAGGAGTCCAGCGACATAGCCATTACGCTAACTGCTGGTCACCTCCCTCCCCCCCCCCATAGAAACTGGGAACTTAATCAATTGCACCCTGCATGAACTTGGGAGCTATTCTCTTTACTTTTTCAAGTCCCCTTTACTAGCATCATCTCGGAAGTGTCCGGCAGCATTTTTAGACTGCAGAAATCACGGTTTGTACCTGGCTTTTCACTTACCGTGCGTGTTTCTCCAGTTCCCACCGGCACACCTGCATCCCTCAGGTCAGACCCAGCCTCGCGCCTGAGCGCCGCCATCTTGGTGGGCCACGTGACCCACAAGTGGGCGGGGACCCAGAACGCCGTGGGCGGGAAGTGGCGAGTGCTCACTGCTCACGCCTCGCGCCCGCAGGCCCGGCCCGCCCCCACTCAGTCAAAAGCCGCGCCCTCCGTCCTGGCTGTGATTGGGCGCCGCATCCAGAAACTACGGCCCCTCATTTGCTCCGGGGACGGTCGTGGGCCCGCCCCCTGGCAGCCCTGTATTTCCTGCCCCTGCTAGTTGCCAGCCTCGCTCCCTCTTCTCCGGTCCTGAGGGGAACCTGGGGCGGTCCGAGTGTAGGAATGTTGCTGCGCGCCTTCTCAGGGCAGCCCGGGGACTAGGTGCGCGCCCTTTCACTCCTTGAGGGAGCTCGCGCCTCTGACCCGCCCAGTGTGTTAAGGCCGGGGCTTAATGGACACCTCTCCTCAGAGCCCCTAGCCCGCCGCCCAGCGCTGTCAGAGCATCCCCGACTAGCCGCCTCCCCTCCCCAGTTTTCAGTCCCCTCACGTTCTTTCTCCCCCCCCTCCCCCTTAGAAAGAGGAGAGAGACATTTGCTCCCCACCTCCTGAGAAGACCCCCTTGTCAGTCGGTGTTTCAGGGTGAGGGGCGCGGCGAGGAGGCCTGGCGCCCTTTTGTGCACGTTCAATGCCCAGCTGTGCCTGCCAGACCGGCAACCCCCGACCCTCCAGTCTCCATGTCTTAGAGAAGCCAAATTCGAGAGTTATATAATTTCTAGTGCTGCTGTTTCTCCTGCCTGAGGAAACACTTCATCGCGTGGAGGGTGCAGGACATTTCAGTGCTCTTCTATATAAGAACGGGGTGTGGGCAGGGGTGGCCAGCGGTGGCAGAGAGACTTGCCTTTTTCTGCAAAAGGAAGGTGGGTAGTTTGGAGAGAGATTGAGAGAAAGGGTGGATGTGGAAGCCAAGCAATCGCACTCTCGCTTAGGAAAATCGCAGACCGTTTGCATAGCTTATGCCTACCTGCCTGTTACTACTACCGCGTCTCTGAAAGCACCTTTGGGGGAAGGTTTGGCTTGTCTCGAACAGTCTCAGTGTTTTTCCTCGCCGGATAGGGAGCTGCTTGGATGAGAAGAGATGGCATGATGTGAATGACTCCAGTGTGAAGAAATCTGCTTCGCCAACTCATCCTGCATCAAGTGCCCACTGAGTAGCACTGTCACTTTAATGTCTCCATGCCAAGGGATTGCTTTTCTTCTATTCAATCCTCTCGGTTAATACATGGGAGGATCAGAATCAGAGGGGCATTAAGGACCAACCCTGAGGGCTTGGAGAGCACAGAAGGGGAAAAAAAATGAGAGTGACAGCAAGCTGGATTCTGTCTTACTGAGGGGGTGAGATCCGGAACTTCTGGTCCAGTAAATTGAAAGGGGCCTTTCAGTCTGTGTTCTGCTCCAGAAAAACTGTTCAAACTCACGCACCTTTTAAGAGAACAGAGTCAAAGAGATTTTGCAAAAGTATTTTTTTTTTTGGGGGGGGGAGGGAGGAGTTTAAATTTTCCCCTAAAGAATTGAGGATCTTTTATCATCAATCAATTCATCTTTGAATTTGATCATGTGTAAAGTAATGAAACAGCTGTCTAAATTAGATTTGCACCTTGAGTTAGTCATTGAACTTCCAAAAATTTTGCTGCCTGAAGAGGAGTTTTAATATGTCATCTTCTATGCTTACAATAATTTTCTCAGCTTTTTTTTAACCGAAGAAATATTTTTTAAAAATTGAAAACTTGAAATTTTTTTTTTCTAAACACTGTGGGCAGTGTAAAAAGTTTAGTTGTGAAAAAATACATCACTATTTTCTTTATCTAATATAGAAGACTCAGCCTGGATTTCAAAGCTGTACAGTGAAGGGGTTTGCAACAGTTACCTGGCTCTTGGCCTCAATCCAGCTGAATCAAATTGAGACCTAAAAAGAGATCTTGTATCCTGTGGCAGTGGAAAGACCCAAGAATGCCAGTCAAGAAGAAAGGTGGGCTATGAGTTCCTGTATTATATATGTTTCTCCCTCTTTTTGGTTCTATAGTTTTAAATTGTATTTAAGAGTAGAATTTTGCTTGTGTTTGGGGAAATGTTTATTGCAATAGTATCTTTTCAAGTGGTCCATCATTCAGTAATATGATTTTACTAAAGTTAAATGGAGTAGGATTATGGTATTTAATTGTAGACACTTGAGATTTCATAAATTGTAATGTCTTTATTACCATTTTTAAAAAGAATAGATTTAATACCACAGATTTAGGATCTTCTTTAGTTTGTTTCCTTAGTTTATTAAAGGTTACCTTTAAACAGTCTTTTAAAAACAAACTTTTGCAGTGGAGCTCTTCTCATGGATTTATTATTTTATCAAGCTAATTAGGTAGTTGTAAAAGAGGCTTGTATTGAGTAAAATGATATTTTATCTTTTAATGAAAAATAGATTTTATTTTTGGTTTATTCTAACAAATCTTCACTCTTCTGATGAAACACAGCTTTGGTAACTTGTGCTTTTTCAGATACTTGCATTGTATAGTAACATGATCAGTGAGTTCTTCAAATGATACAAACACCTGTTTGTCTTTTTATCCTCCTCAATAACATTTATTATTTGAAATCAGTAAAGTATAATTTTAATAGATCAGGCCTTGGCATTCAATTTAGCCTAGGTTTACTTTGTACCAAAGTATTCTAATGAAATCGGTTTTTGTTTGTGTTTTAAACATGGTTGGAAGATAAAATCACCTATAAAGAGTTTCTTCGAGAGTTTTAAATTAATGTTTAAATGAATATCCTTAAACTCTCCGATACTGGGCTAACATAGATTCACGTGTTCAGTTATGTGAGTTGCTATAATCTGAAACTAAAGCTCTGAGTGAACTGTAGGTTAAAGTGCAACCTGGCTGTAAATGGTAATCAATCCTTCTACCTGTGGATTTGGAAGGTGCATTGAGGAAAATGGTAATTGCTGACATGCTTTATCCAAGCTGTTATCTATTGAGATGGACAATGATATGTAAAGCTTCTGAAATAGTTAAAATTGTGTCTTTTGTACACTGGGGTTTAAGATTGGGATTGTTTCCTTCTCCCACTGTTCCCCATAATATGACCGAGAAAAGTAAACTCTATGAGATTTTGGAGTTACGCCTGTCAAGACTTGACGCCACTGATTTATCTGGTACAAGGTTGGTTTTGAGAATGTAGCCAATAAATAATATGGCTATTTTACTTACTTAACATATGCTTTTGTTCTTTCTACTATTGGTCTAGATAATCCCTTTTGAATTGTCTTATTTTGGGCTAATAATTAAACACATTGTGTTTGTGTGTGTGTGTGTGTGTGTGTAAAGAGGAGTAAAAGAGACGAGAGGAGGTGGAGAGAGATTGGGAAGGGAGAGAAAGAAGGAATAAAGGGAAGGGCAAAGAGAGTAGGATTAAAAAGGTATGTGGAAAGGAAGAGTAAGCAGAATTGATGTTGGGGATGTAACTTAATTAAGCAAGATGAGCTTGAGATTTCTCAATTCCACAGACTGTTTCTTAAAAGTTCTTGCCTTTAAAGGAACTTTTACAAAAATTGCTGATATAGTATTGAGGATTATAATACTTTAGGAGAAAGTATCAATATTTCTTTTTTTTCTTCTTTCCTCTTTCCTTATTTTTCCTTAATAATGGATTGACATATAGATTACATTTTTTAAGAGAACCAACAAATTCAAATTAATAAAACAAGTGTATATTTACATGATACTAAAATATATGCATTGTGTAATTTACTTTATGAACTGATTAAGGTAGAAAAACAATTTATCTTTTTTTAAATTTCTTAAATCTGTTCGTGTATGTGCGTGTGTGAATATATATACACACACAGTGTGGTACGCTAACTACACATTTGGCCATGTGAGATTCAACCACCTTAACCTTCATGCCACGTGTTGGACCTGCATTATATTTTTAATTGGCTAAACCTACTATCTCTGCTGTTCTTATAGTATAAAAAACCAACTATTTAAAAGTTTAACTTAGATTTTTTTCTGTAGGGAACAATATCTTTCACCTTGAATCTTTTCCTCTTCATTATTACATGTGGTAGATGTGATGGAAGAGCTGGACTTAATGTGATTTTAGACTATAACTATCTCCATTGAGCTAAGTGTTCGTTGTTGAATATATTCTTATTAAAGTATAATATTTTCGTGACATACTTTATTTGTTGTTTGGTGACTATTCTTGGATAAGTGGAAACTGCTATACCTCAGACTTGCCCTTTTGTTTTATAACATTACTTTCTGCCTTTTTAATCGCAGTCTCGTTCACATTTTTTTCCTGTTTCTCCATTAGAGATTATTTTTTCCCTCAATAGTTGGTTTTTATCCAGAATTTTTTTGTCAACAGTAAGGACTTGGTTTATCCCCATTGAACACTTAGGAAAATATTTGATATGCTTAATTTGTGAAAATTTAGAGATAATCTATGATAAATTTTACTAGCATTTTCTGATAGATGACAGGTCATAGTGTGTTATAAGGGGCTATTTCAACAAGACTTCTTGAATTGATCTGATATAATTCTATGTTGGGTTAATATAAGAAATAAAGTTGGATTGACTTATAGCACAGCAGTTAAATGTTTTGAAAAGGAAGCCAGATCTCACTTAGCTGACAGTAATTTGAATTCTTGTCTTGGTGGCTTGAAAAACAGCCTGAATACCTTTGTGCCCAAATTCCTGATGGGATGTAGAAATGAAAGAGAAAGGATTGTGGTGTGACCATCCCTCATTGAGGGTGCATTCTCCTCTTCCCTCTCTGATGAGAGCACATACCTTTGGATAATAATAATAATAGTAAAAGAAATAAAGTTAATTTTATTTGTATCCTTCCTTGTCTTTTCAGAAAAAAGTTGCTGTTTTGAGGATAAAATGTACTTCAACAGATTTCCTTTAGTACAATACATTTTCTTCTTTTGGCTGGAGAGTGTGTTTGCTCACTAGAGAGACATAAAAGGAGAGAGGAGAAAGCACTCATATAGGGAATGGTCAACTTGCAATTCCTTCTCCATCTTTCCCTCCTTTTGGGATTTTGGGCACACATGCACATGTGCCTGGCGTGTTTTCAAGCTGCCAGGTCCAAGACTTAAACCATGCTTCTGGCTGTCTTATCCAACAAACCACTGAGCCAGTTCCAGTGTCTTTCTTGAATACTTTTTGTACTCTTTATTGCCATTAAATATGTGTAAGAATTCAATGCCTTAATACCTTGAGCTAGATGCTCAATTTAATTTTTGTGCTTTATAAAAAAATTGTCCTGTTGGTCTAACAGGTGGTATGGAGGATAAAGCAGCTGGATCCCACATGGCTGACTGTGTGGTTTGAATCCAGACTTGGCAGCTGGAAAATCATGCTGGATGTTTGTGAGTGTGTCCTCAAAATCACAAGAGGAGAGGGGACTATGGCATGGCCATCTCCCTCAGTGGTGGCAGTGGGGAGAATAATTTCTCACTTTTCTTTTCTCTTTCTGGCAAGTGCACACAACCTATATCAAACTTAAAAAAAAGTCCTATTAGTTATATTAGTTTCTTTTAAATTAGCGTAGATGTCTACCTGATATTCATTTATATTATACTTTATTTCCTTTGAATTCTTTTTTAAATAATTATTTATTTTATTTTACTTATCATTATTATTCAGTTTGACCAGAGAAAGAGAGTGAGAAAGCAAGTCATAGGTCTGGGACTTGAACCATGGTATAGGAGTCCAGCACCTCAACCACCACTCCTCCACTTGCTGGCTCCTGAATTCTTTTTTTTCCCCAACTCTTCTCAGTGATATGCTGGAGTATATATAAACAGATTTTCACCACTTATTGAAAGTAAAATATTATAATTTTCATATTCATATGTTTTGACATTATATCATTTAAAATGAAGCTGAAGAATCTGGGACCAGCAGTTAGCATAATGGCTATGTCGCTGAACTCCCATGTAGTTGACTATGGTTTGAGTCCTGGACCTGGTGGCTTGAACTCACGCCAGGCACGTGTGCATGTGTGCCCAAGATCTCGAGAGGAGAATGGAGGAGAAGGGATTGCGGCGTGGCCATCCCTCCTAGGGGGTGATTTCTCGCTTTCTATCTCTCTGTCTCTCTCTGTCTTTCTGGCGAGCGCACGTGCCCTATAGCAAAAACCTCTCCCCCCCCCCCCCAAAAAAAGAAAGAAAACAAAAGAAAAAGAACGTTATATAAGGGACCAGGAGTTAGTGTAAAGGCTATGCACTGAACTCCCATGTAGTTGACTATGGTTTGAGTCCTGGACCTGGTGGCTTGAACTCACGCCAGGCACGTGTGCATGTGTGCCCAAGATCTCGAGAGGAGAATGGAGGAGAAGGGATTATGGCATGGCCATCCCCCACTGGGGGGTGATTTCTCGCTTTCTGTCTCTGTCTCTCTGTGTCTTTCTGGTGAGTGCACACACCCTATAGCAAAAACCTCTCCAAAAAAAAAAAAGAAAGAAAAAGAAAAAGAAAGAATGTTGTATAATTAGAATTTTAAGACATGATATTACCATATATCTCATAGATTACCTTGAAATTGAGATTATTTCCTGGGGTTGCAGACTTTAAGTATGTCTTTGCTTTTGGTCGACTATATACTTTATAAAAGTGTCATTTCTGGGGCCAGCAAATGGCATGGTGGTCATGGCTGACCATGGTTCAAGTCTCAGACCTGGCAGCTAGAAAATTATGCTGGATGCATGTGTGTGTGTACCACAAATTCCAGGAGGAGAATGGAGGAGAAAGACCTGTGGGGTAGCCTTTCCCCCTGGGGGTTTATTTCTAATTTTTCCCTCTCATTGTCTCTCTCTATCTCTATCTGGCTAGCACATGTGTCCTATGGCAAAAAAACTAAAAAAAAAAAAAAAAAAAAAGTGTCATTTCTATTTTTCTTTCCTCTCCAGGTAAGAGATCCTAGAGTTCTTCTGCTATTCTTTCTTTCTTTTCTTTTTTTTTTTTTTCCTGAGAAAATTTTGCTGTAGGGTGCGTGTGCTTGCCAGAAAGACAGAGAGAGACAGAGAGACAGAAAGAGAGAAATCACCCCCTGGGGGGATGGCAATGCCATAATCACTTCGCCTCCATTCTCCTCTCAAGATCTTGGGCACACATGCATATGCACTCAGCGTGAGTTTAAGCCACCGGGTCTGGGACTCGAACCACGGTCGACTACATGGAAGTCCAGTGACTTAGCCATTACGCAAACTACTGGCCCCATATTCTTTCTTCATTTTAAGTTTTCTTTCTTTACTGTTTCCTGCACTTCGTGGCTTCACATTGTTTTTGTAGTATCTTACTAATTTACATTTGCCTGTGTTGTCTGGCTATACTTTTTTTTCATCTATAGTTTTTCTGAAGAGCTTAAAATATTTTTTTTTCGAATGGGTAATTTATTGACTGCACCTGACTAACTATATTATTTCTTTGGCATTCATTTTACCAAATATGTATTTGAACCTTAATGTTTGTGATACCAGTGCTATATCCTGATACTTTTTTAATTTTACGAAACTCTATTTCATTTTTTTCTTCCACAGCCAATAAGACCCAAAAGAATTCATCTTCAGAAAGAGGAATGGAGAAAAACAAATTTAAAATTTTTGCAATAAATTGTAAGCCAACATAAAGTAGATAATTTACTAACAATTTCTTTAGATTTAAAATGGCCCCAGGGGGTCACCTTGCGCTTGGTTGAGAGGTTACTGGAAATCATGAAGTCAGACTCCTGTTACTGGAAAATACTCATTAATCTAGGAGGTATAAGGAGAGAGGGTTCTGGAGAGAGAGCTAGAAGACTTTCTCTGTTCAGCTACTGATTAGGAATATGCTATGAAGCAAACAGTACACCCAGAGGTAAATGATCTATTACTTGATTTTAATTTATGTATCCTTTGTATTGGAAAAGTGTGCAAATGGTATACTAATGACTTAATAGAATAAAATGTGTGAAATGGTAGGTTTTGGGCAACAGCCCTAGTGCTCTATTCATAATAGACTATTTGATCTCTCTTTTAGGTTACTTGTTTGTGTAGAAGAATCTAGTCAGCGAGAAGTTGTACACGAAACACTGAGTTTTTGAAACACTGAATTAAAGCATTTAACTAATTTCTGTCTGTCAGTAAATAAATACCTCATTATTCTATAATGATATATTCATTATACTGTAAGAATACTATTCTTTGTTAACTATAATTCCTTTCTATAGACTCTTATTTCTTAATCTTTACTGTGTTATCATGCCAATGATTATAAAATATTTTTTAATATCGAACTGAAATGCATAACATCTTTTTTTTTTTTTTTTTTGAATTGGGTGGTTGTTCCCCAGCTACAATTCCTGCTCAAGAATTTGTAGCAGTTGAGATACAAGGGCTCTGTATTCACAATGTAGGTTGCTTTGTCAGCAGAGGATCATGAGTTTTACCCTGTCTCTTCTGTCCAGCCAGTCATCCTGAATTCTAAGTAGTAAGCTTTCTGCATGGTTTCAATTTTTAGTAAGCTTCTCAAAGCTATTTCAAGAATTATGGACAAATTACCTCCATTATGAAACAATTCTCCTGACCTCATTTATTTTAGGAATTAAGATCAAGAGGAATAATGTATTAAAAAGTAGAAAATCCTGTGAAAATGAATTATTAAATTTAAACTTTCAAAGATTATAGGTAGACTTTTGTATCCCATTTTTCAGGTGACACCATCTTGCTAGTCACTGAGGCCCTAATTCCACTAGGGTGAGATCCTGAGATCTCTCTTAGGGACCTGTCATTCTGGAGAGCTGTGACATCTTTATCATTCATGAAAGTGTGGTGAGACTTGGAATAAACCTTTTAGGTTCTATTCTGTTTAAAATACCTCATAGGTAACACACAAACTAAAATTCTTTTAAAAGGTAGATTTGTATATACTTTTAAAAGAATGACTTTATTTCCATTTAATTTTTTCAATTGTTTATCCATTCCACAAAGATTTATTGAGTGTCTGCTCTGTGTCAGGTGCTGTACCAGAGGCTGTGTTTTGCAATGGTAAATTATATCTCTTCTTTTATCATTCTTAAAAGCTATTATGGAGACAGACATGAAAATAGGTCATTTCAATTCTGTGTGTGATGAGGTTAACACGCCATGTCATTGAAACAGATAGAACTTAAAAGGCACTAAGTCCTATCTAGACAAGATGTGATTTTTTGTTGTTGTTTTTGAAGAGATTTTTGCTATAGGGCACTTGTGCTCGCCAGACAGAGAGAGAGAGACAGAGAGACATAAAGTGAGAAATCACCCCCCAGGGGGGATGGCCGCACCGCGATCCCTTCTACTCCATCCTATTGGGATCTTGGGCATGAATGCACATGTGCCTGGCATGAGTTTTAAGCCACCAGGTCCGGGATGTGAACCGTGGTTGACTACATGGGAGTCCAGCAACATAGCCATTACGCTAACTGCTGGTCCCGACAAGATGTGATATTTAAGGTGACTTACTAAATACTAGTAGATTTTACCAAGCAGTGTGGAAAATGATAAGATGCTCTTTTAGGTCATTATCTATTTTCTTTGCCTTCAACTATATCATCATATTCTATATTGTATCATCAGTAGCAGTGGTATGGTGGAAAAAACTTAATACAAGTAGTTCGGAAGAGCTGGCTGTAAGAGACAAGATCAGGTAATCACTGAACTGGTCTCTTGGTCTACGAATTTAGTATGTAATAAGTGTCCACTTGTTTGTGATAATTCCATTTTACTTTTCACTTAGTCATTGAGTAGTGGACAAAATAACTCCAATCCTTTTTGATGTTTTGCCCACCTTGGAGTAAGGTAGTGTTTCTCTGGAATAGGAGTATACTCTAGTCACTGATCATCTGTTGGGTTGTCTGGAAAGTCATGACTCATTTTTACATAGAAAAACATAGAAAAATACATCATGACTTTCCCATTGACCTATTATATACAGTAGCTTAGTTTTCAGATGTGAGTTGTGTCTAGATGGTTATTTCTGGTCTAGAGACCATATTTTGCTACCTTTAAGTCATGGACTTCTGTTTTTTTATTTCTTTTCCATAGACTTTCTGTTTCTGTTTGCTTAGATATGTTTCAATGCCATTTCTCTCTGAGGTTTTGCTGCCTTCTAGGCAATGCTGCCAGTGAGTAGGACTTAGATCCTTATTATCTGATATCTATTTTCTTCAGCTGGCAAAATCTCTTTCTAGTTTGGGGAGGGACTAGGAAAAGTCTCTATCTGTGCCTGTGAATCTCTCTTTCATCTCTGTGATAATTTCTTCTTTTATTCTGAAGGATTAGGCTTTTGGAAAGCAAAACTGGAATTTTATAGGAAAAAATCCTTCAGTTTTCTGTCCTGACACATACCTCTCCTGAGGCACTAAAGTACAGAGCCAGTAATGTGCTTGTATGAGAAGAAAGGAAATGGGAGCATTTGGGGAGAGAAAAAAGTGAATTATGTCAAAGTGCCCAACTCCTTCATGTACCATAGAGTTTATATGCCTTATGTTGATGATGCTACCAGGTAAAAATCAAGTAATCCTTCTGAACTTCAGTTTCCTTTTCAAAAAGGAGTTTACAGCAAGAGTTTCTCTTGTACTATTTGTTGTTTCTTTTCTTCATTAAATAAGATTTACAAAAGTAGTTATCACTAGAATTAGGACCAGAAACCTTTCCACTGTATCCACTGGTGCTTTTTGAACAATTGAACATGCAGTGGAAGAGAGCACAGGGTTGTCTCCATTCTTTTCTATCTTTGGTCAGGTTATCTAAAGAAAATCAGTAGACTGAGGTTTAAAAATGTGTGTACTGGGGCTGGCAGGTGGCGTGGTGGTTAAGGGCGCTGGACTCCCACATGGCCAACCACAGTTTGAGTCCCGGACCTGGAGGCTTGCTTTCTCACTTTCCCTCTCTCACACTTTATCCCTCTTTGGTTCAAATTGAAAAATAAATAAATAAAAAAGTTAGATAAAATAATTCTTTAAAAAAATGTATATACCAATAATACCTCTTTGAATTTTTGTGACCATCAAGTCAGGATATCTGGTTTATGTATTGATAGAAATTATTTTGTAAATAGGAATGTATTATATAAATACTTATCATCAGAATCCTTTTGAGGGGGTTGAGTGGTGTGGTAGGAGAAAAGTTGCATTCAGAGTTAGATCCTCTTTCTTTTAGTAGTTGGGGTTTAGCTACATCATCAGTTTCTAGGGCAAGCCTGCCCAGATACAACGATGATACATTTTATAACAGAAAGGAAATGCCATTTTTTCCCCTCAGGTTATGGTAACTTTCTTTTGAGGATTATTATTTTATTTTATTATGAGTAAAATAAAATAACTTAAAAAATAAATAAATTCACTTTTTTTGGTACTATACTTTGATCTTAGTTTTCCTAATATAAGTTCTGCAATTCTTCCTCTTTTTTTCCTTTTTAATCTGTGACAATGATTTTATATAACATCCTTTTCTTCTTTCTGAGAGGTCATTTGTTAGCAATGTTGTCAATCACTGTTTCAAATTTAAATGACCCATTCCAAATTATTTATAACTTTCTGGCAATGATATTCTTAAAATACAACAGAGTTGAGCCTTCATTAACAGACACATGATTACCTGCAACCCGAATTATGTAACATTCACGTTACCCTTTGGTTGCATATTTCATGGAAAAAATTATTTTAGAAATGATTTTTTCCTACATTTTCTATTGTGCCTGCCCTCAGGTAATCCAAATTTAGTTGTTTTTCTTTTTTTAAAAAAAATTTTTTTTTTAAGAGAGATTTTTTTTCTATGAGACACATGCACTCACCAGAGAGACAGAGAGACAGAAAGTGAGAAATCACCCCCCAGGGGGGATGGCCATGCTGCAGTCCCTTCTCCTCCATTCTTCTCTTGTGATTTCGGGCATGCATGCACATTTGCCTGCTGTGAATTTTAAGCTGTTGGGTCCATGACTCGGACTGTGATCGACTATGAGAGTCCAGCGACATAACCATTATGCAATTTCCTCGTCCCAAGGTTCCCCCCCCCTCACCCCCCAGTAGATTCAGTAGTCATCTGAAGGTAGATTTCCTTTAATAAAATAGGAGAATTGAGGCTTCTATATTGGCTTCTTCACTTATACTTGGTTATTTAAAATACTTGTTGTGGGGGCCATCAGGTGACATGGTGGTTAAGAGCGTTAGACTCCCACATTGTCGACAGCAGTTCGAGTCCCAGACCTGGTGGTTTGTGTTCTCTCTTTTCCTCTCTCTCTCTTTTTCACTCTGTCCCTCTTAGGTCAAATTAAAATAAATAAAGTTCGGGACTAGCATATGGCATAATGGCTATGTCACTGGACTTCCATGTAGTCAACTATGGTTTGAGTCCCAGACCCGGTGGCTTAAACTCATGCTAAGTACTTGTGCATGTGTGTCCAAGATCCCCAGAGGAGAATGAAGGAGGAGGGATTGTGGCATGGCATCCCCCCTTCGGAGTGATTTTTTGCTTTCTGTCTCTGTCTCTTTGTCTGTCTCTGTCTTTCTGGTGAGTGCACATGCCCAATAAAATAAATAAATAAATAAAGTTCAATAAAAATTCTTTAGAAAAAATTATTTGTCATAACTTACTTGGATAATTATCTCAATTTTCCATTTTATTCAGCTTATGGGGATCTGGCTAAGGATTTTTTTCTTATTTTTTTTGAGAGGTTTTTGCTACAGGGTGCATGTGCTCACTAGAGAGACAGAGAGACAGAAAGCGAAAAATCACCCCCCAGAAAGATTCTCCTCTATTCTCCTCTCGGGATCTTGGGCACACACGCACATGTGCCTGGCATGAGTATAAGCCACCGGGTCCAGGACTTGAACTGCTGTCAACTACATGGGAGTTCAGCGACATAGCCATTACGCCAACTGCTGGTCACTGGCTAAGGATTTTTGACTTGTACAACAAGATTCTTGTCATCTTGTCTTTTTTGTTTATCATCTTTGCATAGATGCCTAATTTTAGATTCCTTTCAAGCTAAAGTTTTCATTAACCAGAAATAAGAATTAATGTAGAAAGAGCTGAAGAGTGTAACAGAATTGACATGAGGTGATGACTATGATCAGAAGTCAAAAGGCGCTGAAAGGGTAACCACAATTCATGTATTATATGCTGGCATGTAAAAATCTAAGTTTTATAAGAGAAATTTGATCATATTCAATTGTTTGATTTTTCTTATATTCTAGCATTTTGTTTTAAGTGTCAGATTTTT
Organism: Tupaia belangeri chinensis; assembly: GCF_000334495.1. NCBI lineage: Eukaryota > Metazoa > Chordata > Mammalia > Scandentia > Tupaiidae > Tupaia > Tupaia belangeri. The sequence continues at coordinate 3,034,129 of NW_006159609.1, forward strand.
TCCCCTGATAGTTGGGATACATAATAAGCTGTGCCTCTTTAGAGAACATCTAACTGCTTTGAATGCATTCATTATTTTCACTCAATAAATGTATGTTGAATAAACTGAGTGAAAGTCTCCTTACCTAGAAAATTATATTTGTGGATGTAACTATGGGAATGCTAATCTCACACATCTAATACATTTTTCAGAAGTGCCCTTCACAGAAATAAATGACTAAAATGAATTAATACCTAAGGAAGTCCCACAAAAATAATAGAGAGCTTCAAGGGACCAGCAGATGGTATAGTGGTTACATTGCTGGACTTCCACATGATTGACTACAGTTTGAATCCCAGACCTGGTGGCTTGAAACTCATACATGTGTGTGCAAGATCCATGGAGATGATGAAGAAGGGATTATGGTGATTTCTCATTTTTCCTCTCAATGTGTCTGTCTGTCTCTCCAGCAAGCATACCTACCCTCAGGCAATAATACTCTTAAAAAAGCCCTTCAAAATTATAACTAAAAACAAGTGTACGAGGGAACTTCAGGAGATTTGTGAAAAAATGGAATTAAAGTATAAATTTATCTTGGTGCAAAAAACTTTGAAATCCACTTATAGCTTTTTCATAATACTCATTTTCCATCAACATTTTGCAGACCTCCTTATATTAGGGAAGGCCTCATTGTTTCAGTGATCTATAAGCAGAGATGTCAAAAAAGTGAAGGAACCAGCTTTATGGATTTTTTAAAGAATTATTTAATAATTTTATTTATTTTAATTTGACCAGAGTGAGACACAGAGAGAGCGAGGGTAAAACAGAAAGCAAGCTACTAGGTCCAGCACTCGCACCATAGTTGGCCATGTGGGAGTGCCCAGTACCTTTACCACCATGCTACCTGCTGGCCCCTCTTTTTTTTTTGAGAGATATTTTTCTATAGGGTGCATGTGCTCTTCCAAGAGACACAGAGAGACAGAGTAACAGAAAGTGAGAAATCACTCCCCCGGGGGGGTGACAATGCCACATTTTCTTCTCCATTCTCTTTGGGATTTTGGGCATGCACATGTACCTGAGCAGCGTGAGTTTTAAGCTGCTGGGTCTGGTATTCAAACTGCGGTCAACTACATGGGAGCTCAGTGATGTAACCATTACGCTGTCTGCTGGTCCCAGAAACTTTAGGGTGATAGCGTTGGAGATAGTGAAAGAGATGGAATTCTGTATATAATTCAGTATATAATTCTGTATATAATTCAGTGTTAAAGCTCACATGATTTACTGATGGATTAGATGTAGAGAATTGGGAAAGAATGAATAGTGACCCTAAGGATTTAGGCCTGATCAATTGGAAGGCTGAAAGATGGAGAAGACTGCAGAAGTAGATTGATGGTGGTGGGTAGATAAGATCTGGAGTTCAGTTGTGATGAGTTAAGTTTGAGATGCTTATTAGATATCCAAATGGAAATGCTGAATATTTAGTTGGATATGAATCTGAAATTCAGTGGAAAGTTCTGAGCTATAAATGTAGTAATACGTTATAGAGTCTTGACGGTACTGATAATTAAAGCTAGGAGAAGGTAAGACTATCTAGGAGACTGGATAAAGTTACCTATAGAGTAAGAATGAAAAAGAAGTTTTAAAATGTTTAGAGGCTTAAGAAATGAGTGTAACTAGGAAAAGTTGCTGAGAAAGGGCATTGGTGATGAGGGAGGAGAACCCAGAAGAGAGTGTTGCCTTAGAATCAGTGGTGCACTGGAACTGGCTCAGACCAGGTTATAAGACATAGCATTAAAATTTCGGCAAATTTACAAGCTGATTTGAAATACAGTCATTTAAAAATTATATAAAAACTTAAATTATATTAAAAATAAAAGTAATAAATGTTCAAATATCAAAAGGTTTTAAAAAAAATGGCATATATAGTATGCTGCTGTGCCTCTCTTTACAGATCTGCCTTAAGTGTCATCAGGGTGGCAGCTTGAAATTTGCTTTGGGTACATTTATGCAAATGCTACAAATTAGGGCTTAATTTATTGTTTGCTGATAAAAACGTGATAAAGAAAATGTTAGCAATGCAAGTGCAAGTTAAAAGTTTATTGTATCTGTAGCTGTTACATTAAAATTAATATATTTAATTTACTTTATTTTTAACTGCCAGAGAGTAACTGCACTCCCCACAGGTCACTCTTTTATCAGCAAAACAATAAATTAAGCCTCAATTTGTAGCTCTCCAGAGTGACAGAGGAAGAGAGAGAAGAGGAACCCTCCTCACCCTCAGTTGAGCTCAATTATGCCTCAATCACTTTTGCTTTGTTTTTCTATCCTGTTGGGGGATGCATGGCATGTTTGTTTGTTAATTTAATTCTTATTTTTTAAAAACTTAAAAAAATAAAATTATGTATTTAATTTTATTCATCATTATTATTTCATTTTAAAAAATTTAACCAGAGAGAGTAAGAGAGAGAATGTGAGGAATCAAGCTGCCAACTATGAGACTCAACCTGCAGTCGGCCATGTAGGAGTCCAGTGTTTATCTACCATGCCACCTGCCAGCCCCTATGACATGTTTTTTGAATTGTTGAGGCTGGGTTTGAATTATAGTTGGTTGTGCTGTTTTATTTTAATATTATAAACTAGTATAACAATAAAAACAAAAAATCAGGACCAGCAAGGGGCACAGAGATTAAGGTGGCTGGATTTCACATGACTGACTGACTGTGTGGTTCAAGTCCTGGACCTGGCAGCTTGAGGGTTTTGCTGGGTAAATGTGTATACATGGCCAAAGTCTCAAGAAGAGACTGGAAGAGAAGAGATTATGGTGTGGCCATTCACCCTGAGGGGGTGATTTCTCTTTTTCTCTGTCTCTGTTGAGTGTACATGCCCTATAGCAAAAAAACTAAAAAACAAAAAGAAAACCCATCACATTTTTGTTGGAACTACTCTTTCATCAGTTACAGCCTTGTGCTATCTATGATTACAAAAATCAACAAAAATATTTTTAAGAATCAACTAATAGAATTTGCTATTAAAAATTGTGTGTCTTTGGGGCCAGCAGGTGGTATGGTGGTTGAGTCGCTGGACTAACATGTGGCCAACTGTGGTTTGAGACTGGACCTGGGGGCTTGAAAATCACGCCAGGTGCCCTAAATCCCAAGGAGAATGGAGAAGGGCATTGTAGTGTGGCCACCCCTTTGGGGATGATTTTCTCTTTAAAACCTCTTTCCATTTTTCTGACTCTCTATGGCAAGCTCATGTGCCCTATGGCAAACACTTAGAAACAACCAAACCAAACCAAACAAAAAGCAAAAATCCCAAGAGAAGAATGGAGGAGAAGGAATTGCCTCATAGCCATCTCCCCTAGGGGGATGATTTCTCACTTTCCCCCTCTCTCTTTCCTGCAAACATACTCATCCTATGGCAAAAACCTAAAAAAGAAAAAAGTCCTGTGTCTCATTATTATTTGTAGATTTTGTGCTGTAAATTGTTATGTCTGTAAAGTTTATAATAAATGTATGTGTACTGATACACACATTTTCTTTTTTGCCTGAAGAATTGTTGTCTTTAAATGTTAACCAACTTACTATTGCTTGGGAGCCTAATGAAGAAAGTGTTTTCAACAATGTAACAGTATCAAATGTTACTAGTGAGTCAAGAGAGATGATTGAGAATTGAATGTTGGATTTAGTAATATATAGATGATAGGTGACCTTGATGAGCTTTTAAAAATGAAATTACAGGAAAAAATCTGATTAGATTGGTATCAAAAAAGAATAAAAGGAAAAAGACATGGAGTCATTTTGAGGGATTTCATGGTAAGGGGAACAGAGATAGGACTATAGGGAGTTGGAGAAAAATGAAAGGTGAAGGAACATTTTTTTTTTTTTGAGAGAGATTTTCACTGTAGGGCGCGTGCGTTCGCCAGACAGACAGAGAGAGACATAGAGACAGAAAGCGAGAAATCACCCCCCAGGGGGGATGGTCACGCCGCAATCCCTTCTCCTCCATTCTCCTCTCGGGATCTTGGGCATGCACGCACACGCGCCCGGCGTGAGTTTTAAGCCACCGGGTCCGGGACACGAACCGCGGTCGACTACGTGGGAATCCAGCGACATAGCCATTACACTAACTGCTGGTTCCCAAGGAACATTTTTAAAATCAGTGATATTATAGTTATTTGTTGATGGGAATGATTAAAGAAAGAAGAAAACAGTTGATGATAGAACAGTATTTTTGAGTAGGTGAGAGGATAAATTTAAGTACTAAATTTAAGTAGAGGAGTTTGCTTTAGATAAAAGTACAGATATTTTATCCATAGTAACAGAAAAGAAGGCAGATGATGTGGGACAGTTTTAGATAAGTGAGTAGATGTTATGAGCTTGTAGTAGCTGTCTTCTGGCTTTCCATGATGGAGGAAGTAATACCGTAACTGAGAATGGCTGTGAGAAGAGTTGGGAGGATCAGGAGATGGGAAATAAACTGCTCCATAAATATGAATTGTTTTTATTGTGATTAGTATTTAGTTTATTTCTTAAAGCAGTAGGTTGAAGAGGGAAGAGAGCTTTTACATTTTATGGACCATTAACACCTATTATATGCAAAAGCATTGTCACTCTAGTGACCTTTTCAAAAATATTTTGTCTTGTGAAGGATGAAGACATCAAACAGTCATAGGGGCTAGAAAGTGGTGTGGTGGTTAAGGTGGTGGACTCCCATGTGGCCGACCATGATTCAAGTCCCAGATGGAGATTTGCTTTCTTTCTTTTCCTCTCTGTCTCTCTATGTATCTGGAAAAAAAAAATTAAAATTTCTTTAAAAAAGAAGTTATAGTGTAACATCGTATATGTTAAGAATGCTTAGAGTAGGGACCATCAGATGGTGTAATGATTGCTTTGCTGGACTCCCATGTAGTCAACCATGGTTCGAGTCCTGAAGCCATGGCTTAAACTCATACCGGGCGTGTGTGCATGCGTGCCCAAGATCCCGAGAGGAGAATGGAGGAGAAGGGATTGCGTCGTGGTGACCCCTCCTGGGGAGTGATTTCTCGCTTTCTGTGTCTCTGTCTCTCTTTGTCTTTCTGGTGAGCGCATGCACACTATAGCAAAAAGCACTCCAAAAAAGAAGAAAAAAAAAAAAGGAATAAAAAGAAAGAATGGGGACCAGCAGGTGGCGTGGTGGTTTAGGCGCTGGACACTCCCACATGGCCGACCACGGTTCAAGTCCTGAATCTGGTGGCTTGCTTTCTCACTTCCTCTCTCTCTCTCACCCTCTGTCTCTCTCTGATCAAACTAAAAAATAAATGAATGAATAAATAAAATAAAATAAATAGTTATTTTAAAAAAAAGGAAGAATGCCTAGAATATTTGTGTAAACAAACGTGTAGAAAAAAGGGGAGATAGTGATTTTAACCATCAGATTGGCTTTAAGGAAGTGAGAACATTTGAGTTAGGTCTAAATTAAGAGAAGGTAGGTTTTCAGTTAACTTATTGATTGCTGTCTTTGTAGACATTGTGCTAAGTATTATTCATATGTTGTTTATTTACCCCTAATACCTGTGAGGAAACTGGAGCTCAGAGAGCTTAAATAACTTGTTAAGGGCCATGCACAGCTAGAAACTAGGTTTCAGACCCAGATCTAGCCAAAAAGAAATCCTTTTAAATACAACTTACTGATTCTAGAAAGGAGGTAGTGGTTTGGGGAAAAGATATTCCAGTATGGGGATCAGTAGGCGCAAAGAAAAGTTCAGAGGTAAGAAAAAGTAGGGACTTGGGGCCGGCAGGTGGCGTGGTAGTTAAGGGTGTTGAACTCCTACCTGGCCCACCACGGTTCCTGGACCTGGAGGCTTGCTTTCTCTCTCTCTCATTGGGTCCCTCTCTGGTCAAATTAAAATAAATAAAAATGAGTAAATGAATAAAGTCAAATAATTCTTTAAAAAAATAAAGAAAAAGAGACAGTGTGCATGTGTGTGTGTGTAGAGGGAAGAAGGAGGAAAACATGATTAATTTAGTATGAGTTGGGCACTGTATATGTGTTTGGAGAGATGGTGTGTATGGTGGGAAATATAACTGAAAAGATAGGTTGTAAATTAATTATGGGAGGGAGGTCTCAAAGATCATGGTAAGGAATCTGGACATTTATTTTACGGGAAGTCGTCCATTTTAAGATAGTTTTCCTGACAAGAGAGAATCATACCTACTGTATAAATATCTATTGAGTAGCATTGTATTCTTTGTTTTTGTTTTGTTTCAGTTTTAGATTCTTTTAGAAAACTGGACTACAGAAATTAAAACGAGTTACTGAAATTAGACATAGAATGTAATTATAAATTTCACATGGTAGTTTATGGAATGTATAATTATTTTATTATTTTGCATGAGGAAATTAAGAACACAACTATAGAAGAGTTCAAGTTTAGCTTACTGTTTTTCTAAGACTGTAAGACAGAATTTTTAAATCATATTTTTCAGATACTGATCGAGCTTTATCATTATTGGAAGAATACTGCAAAAAGTTAAGAAAACCAGAAGAACAGCTATTGAAAAATGCTGTTAAAAAGGTGATGGGTATCTTTAAGAGCAGCTTATTCCAAGCTTTGCTGGGTATGTATTACAAAAATTATTATCTTTTATAAAGTAAAATTTAAAAATTTAATTGACAATAATTGTACATATTTATGAGTTACGATATGATATTTTGACACATCCACACAATGTATAATGATCAAATCAGGTTAATTAGCATGTCAATACCCTGAAACATTTATCATTTCTTTGTGTTACTTAGCATTTTAATGCTTAGAATTGGGCTTACTAATTTAAATAATGTGGTGAAAGAACCTAATGTTAACCAAGTTTCAAAGTGAAATAATTTTTCTTAATATTGAAAGAGAATATTTTTGTTTTGTTTCTTTTTTTTTAAAAGTGTTTTTCTTTCTTTTATGAATGAGAGACACCTTTAATAGAGTCCCACACTGCAGTTCCCCTATCCCTCAGTCTTTTAGCTATCCAAGTTCACAGGCACATGCACAGTGTTCCAACATATACAAATTGACCTGGGAACTGATCTGTGAGCTTCATTTGGCTTCCAACATTGTAGAGCATTGCCTTACTGCAGGTGTCACCATGGCTGGGCGTTTTTTTTTTTTTTTTTTTTCTCTTTTCTGTCCCCTCCCACCCCCCATTTAGTTTTTTAAAAAGAATCTTCCTGTTTTGTAACCCTTCTGCCTCAGGAGCCTGAGTTGCTGGGGCTAACTACAGGCATGCATCACTGTACCTGTCTCCGACAGGAGGCTGGGAATCCAACTAGGTCTACCATATGGCTGCCCAGTACCACTGTCAACCGGCACCTATAACTGGATAGGCCTGCTTTCCTTTTTCTTTTTTAAGGGCAATCTAAAAAAAGAATTGTTGTAAAATAGAAGTAAAGGATAGGTTATTGAAAAATAAGTATTGAAAGAATGTTTTGTCTAGGAAGAAAAGTTTACACAGGAAAAAAGACCTGAGTAATTTGTTACAATAAATTGAGGACACATATGTTATAGAAGGAAGTTACCTTCCTCTAGAGAAACAATTGTCTAGTATAAAAGTGATGGGTCATGTTCTACTCAGAATTAAAATTATACTCTTACTGTCTTCTTAAAACAAAAATAAGACCACTCTTTTCATCTTTCTTGTATCTCTTAGGGAAATTTATTATCTGGAATTAAAAAGTTTACTGGTGAAAATCCCAGTGCTTTGAGATTCTTATGAATTTGCTGCAAATTTGACTACATAATGTTTAACCTTATGTTTATTCTCTTATTTATTAAAGATTGTTAAAAAAATCAAGGATATAGTTTGTTTATGTATGTCTTTGTACATACAGCACATCTTTTGCATTTATGTAGATAGTTTCTAATTCTTTTTTTTTTTTAGCACCGTAAGAGATAAACTAGCAAAGGATGTAAGTAAACAAATTGTATCCCCTACAACCATTACATTTTGAAAACCAGTCTACTGAATAAAAGTAGAAGTAAAAAGCTTTATAAGATTATTTTGCCTGTGGGTTAATTTCTTTAAAATATTCTATTGTGACTGACAAGAATTAATGACACAAATAACTATAATCATCTTAGCTGGTATTAAATAGAAACAACTCTAAATGGAGTCTTACAGATTTTAAATAAACCGTTTCATTAGAGAATAATATTTTAGAGAATATTTTTAAACCACAAATTTCTCAATTAAAAATTAATGGTATCAGCTAGTTGGTAATTAGCAAAGTCCATTAACTAAATGGCAATGTACCTAAATAGATTTGTATGATGTGTTTAGTTAAAACTGGCTAAGTCTTTTGAGATCTAGAGCTTTTGAGAACTTGATTTAAGGAGAGTATTGTTGCATGATTCAGATAATTCTAGTATATTTGGATGATGTAATCACTTGATAGCATAATTCTATTACCTAGGGGAATAAAAAAGATAAATGAGTGACAAAGAATTGCATTTTGCCATTATTTTAAGTGAATGATAAATATCTTGGCTTAAAGCCTATAGTGTAGTTTGAATTTCTCTAAAAAAAGAGAGGCAATGATAATCTGTAAAAAGCTGTTACGTAAGTAATCCCAGTGCTTAGCTTTGAGTGGATAGATTTGGTTTGGCTGATCTTTAAAAGTAATTTTGAGATAAACCAAAGTACAAAGAATGGCACAACATTATACAATGAAACATAATTTTCTACTGCATTCTATGTGGGTAGCTAAATACTGATTACTATTTATTATTACTGAATATTTGAGTGGTATTACTGCATTTTCTCTAAGGATAGAAAAGAAAAAAGCCATGTAGCTTTGTATATCCTGAAAAGGGATTTACACCTAAAAAAAAAGACAGGTAGGGAAACACTGATGAAATATGGCATTGTTTATGATCTATCATTTGCTTTCTGTTCGAACCAATTCCACTTCTCCTCTCCCTTTTTTTGAGATACAAGTAATGAAAGATAGTGGCATCACTCCTTGTTCTGATATTTGAATAGCCAGTACATTGAAATAATACCTTGTATGAATCTCAATTAACTACAAAAGTAGAAAGGTGTCATAATGCAGAAAAACTAAAACAAATGAATAATAAATAAGATAATATTACTGTAGAATGAAATGTAGTATTTACATGTGACCAGGAAACCAAATTTTCCCTCTCTCTCCCCATGAGAAAGTATTGTTCTAAACATGCATACTGTCCTGTTTTTGGTCCTTTATTATATGATTTAAAAAAAACTCAACCAGCATGTCTTAGATGCTATAATCTCAGAAGGAAGGCCAGAATTCTGGCGACATAACTGTGACCAGTATTATAGTGTGTAAAGGAATTTTATATGTGAATTTTGTGATAATGTGGAAGTTAATAAAGATATTATGTCTTTTAAATTTTTAAAATTTTTAAATTTTTAAATTTTAAAATTTTACCTGATTATAAAAGTAATATATATTCATTTTGGATTATTTTTAAGTGACAAAACTAGAAGAATATAAAGTCCAATGGTAAAATAAATTGCTTTATGGTAAATACAGGATTTCTGCTAAGTGTGGGGAATGATGAACTAATTAACTTTCTTCTTTCTTACTTCTAGAGTACCTGTATTATTTGTTTTTATTTGCCATTTACCAATTACTGAAAGTGGGAAAAAGCTGTTTTTTTTTTTTTTAAGGTTAGCAGTCAATGGGAAGGATAGTCAGTGTTCATTAATATACCAAAAAAGAATACCTAAAACAGCAATATGCTAGCCGCTGCACATTTAGAAGTTAGTCTTAGGGTGACATCTTGTGGTAATACTAAGGAAAAAAAATTTCCAATGGATAATTGTAGTTTTATGATTATACTATCAATTATTTTTCAGAATTTGAATGTAAGTGAATTAAGAATTATGTAAAAATTAATGGAGGTCTCTTTATTTAAAAACAGTTAAACCATTTAGATTTTTATGGCAGTCCGTTAGGTTATTTATTCTTAATTTAGACAGTGAAGGAATATGGAAATTTTTAAAGGAAGATTTAGAAGGGAGCAGACAGTAAAATGATACTTCCTTTAAAACTTTACCACTAATGACATCTTAGAAAAGTGATTGGGGGACCAGCAGTTGGCATAATGGCTGTCACTGGACTCCCATGTAGTCAACTGTGGTTTGAGTCCCAAACTGGGTGGCTTAGACTCATACTGGGTGCTTGTACAGTATGCATGCCCAGGATCCCGAGAGGAGAATGGAGGAGAAGGGACTGCAGTGTGGCCATCCCTCCCGGGGGTGATTTCTCACTTTCTGTCTCTCTCTGTCTTTCTGGCGAGTGCACGGGCCCTATAGCAGAAACCTTTAAAAAAAAAAAAATTAAAAAAAAATGTGGTTGGGGCCAGCAGATAGGTGTAATGGTTACGTTGCTGGACTCCCATGTAGTCAACCACAGTTTGAGTCTGGGACCCCGTGGCTTAAACTCACACTGGGTGCATGTGTATGTGTGCCCAAGATCCCGAGAAGAAAATGGAGGAGGAGGGATTGTGGTGTGGCCATCCTCCCTGGGGGGTAGTGAGATGGGGAGGGGGGATGGGGGGTGAGAGTGGGGAGGGTTTTGCTTTCTGTTTCTATGTCTTTCCGGAGAGTGCAAATGCCTTATAGCAAAAATCTCTCTTAAAAAAAAAAAAAAGAGAAAAGAAGATTGCTGGTCTTGGGGCCAGTGGGTGACACAGTGGTTAAAGCGCTGGACTCCCACATGGCCAATTGCTATTCCAGTTCTGGACCTAACAGCTTGAAACACACACTGGGGTCATGTGTGTGCATGCCCCAAATTCCAGAAGGAGAATGGAGAAGGGACTGCAGCATGGCCATCCCTCCTGGGGAGTTATTTCTCACTTTCTCTCTGTCTCTCTGGTGAGTACACGTGCCCTATATAAAAAATCTTAAAAAAATAAAAAAGAAAAGTTCTCATCTTGTTTTATAGAGACTGTTAAGCCTTGCACGTCAAACTTTGTGTTAGAATACTTTTCATTTTTGTAACGCTTAAAAGAGAACATTGTGGGGCCAGGCACGTGAGTGTGAGTGCCCAAAGTCCTGAGGATTTTGTGGTGTGGCTATCCCCTCAGGGTGATTTCTCGCATTCTGTTTCTCTCGGGTGAGCACACACGCTCTATGGCAAAAATCTCTCTCTCTCCCCCCCAAAAAGAGAACATTGTGGGAACATGCGGTTACTAGTGATAGGGGTATTATAGCACATGCATTATACACTGAGATTTATCATCTCCTTGTTGAAGCCTTCTACTGTGTCCCTACTCCTAGTAGCTTTAACCAGCCCTTTCATCTGTCTTATAGCACTTTGTTCATATTACTATAAAGTACGTACCATATTGCCTTACGATAAATTTGATATATTTCTACCCTCTCAGTAGTGTTTGAGTAGCTTGAGGACAAGGGTTATATGTGATTAATTTTTGTACTCCCAATATATAGACTTTAATAATAATAATGATTATAATAATAACCCTTCAATAACTATTTATGACCAAATAATTATGTTAGACATTGTGTTGGGCAATAGGGTTATAAAAATAAACTGTAAAGTATAATTTTTTAAAAAGAATTATTTAATTTTATTTATTATTATTTTAAAATTTGACCAGAGAGAGATAGAAAGTGAGAAAGTAAGCTGCCAAGTCCAGGACTAAAGTGACTATTGACCATGTGGAAGTCCGGTGCCTTAACTACCATGCCACCCACTAATCCCTGCAGAGTGTAATTCTTCCTTATAGGCAAGTGGGAGAAATCAAATTTGGGGAAAAAAATGACATTAAATAAGTAATTAGTTGATTATTTAATTGTAATGGTGGTGGAGTCAGCAGGTGGTGTGATGGTTAAGGGTGCTGGACTCCCACATAGTGGCCTGCAGTTAGAGTCTAGGACCCGGCAGTTTGCTTTCTCACTTTTTCTTTCTTTCTCTGTCTTGCACTGGTCAAATTAAAAAATAATAACAACAAATAAAATAAAGAATTCTTTAAAAAATGTAATGGTGGTAAGATCTATAAAACAAATACTTATAAGCATATTTAAAATTTTTTTCATGGGGACCAGCAGATGGCATAATGATTACATTGCTGGACTCCCACATAGTTGACCACAGTTCAAGTTCTGGACCTGGTGGCTTAAAACTCACGCCGGGCGCGTGTGCGTGCGTGCCCAAGATCCTGAGAGGAGAATGGAGGAGAGGGGATTGCAGCATGGCCATTATTCCTTGGGGTTAATTTCTCGCTTTCTGTCTCTCTGGCAAGTGCATGTGCCCTATAGCAAAAACAAACAAACAAAACTAAAAAAAAAATTGATCACAGTTTAGTTTGAGTGTAAGGAAAAACTACTTATTTTCCCAATATAGTAATTCTAGTATAATATTTTTATTTCAAAATAGCATCTATTTGAAAACATCATGGCTATTTTGGCCTTATTTATTAATTTTAATGTATAATTTTTGCCACTGGGTCATAAAAAAAGTCAAAAAACATTTTTTTTATGGCAGGAGTGCAGACTCATACAGTTCCATGAATTTGAAGCAATTTAGCTCTAATCCTCAAAAACATGTTCTCAGAGTATAGTTCTTAGATCGGTATCACCAGTCACCTATAGACTTGGTTACCATTGCAAATGAGACCCATTGAATCAGAAACTATGGAAGTAGGGCTCAACAAAGTATTTTGACAACCCTTTCAGGTCATTCTGAGGCACGCTAAAGTTTAAGAACATATGTGCTAAATAGATACTTGACCGTTCATGGAAAGTAATATATATATGAATATTATTAATAAACTTTGGAGAGTATGACAGTGACATATCTTAATTCTTGGGATTCATAAAGGTATGATTTAATATTTAATAAGAATAATGCACCATTATCATTCTGAGGCATATCTTGAATACTTTCAGAATTCATAAATTTACACGTTTATTATGACATCTAATTAAAAAAAATACAATATTTTCTACCATGCTCTTTGGATAGAAAACAGCAAAACTACAGTGAATGTGGCTGTGGTTCATGTATGAGAGGCACAACCACAAGGTAATGCTTGCTGTCATTCCCAACCTCAAAGCACAAGTGGTAGTGAAACAAACAAATTGCATGTTATGAACTTTCAAATAAATCTTGACTGGTCAAAACAATGAATGTTAAATTCTTAGATGCTTCTGCTCACTGTATTCCTACTTATTTGTTTATAATACCCATTTTAATAAAAATAGTTCAGATATTTCAGTTATTGCAATTAATAATTAATAAAGTATTTGTGAACACCAGCAGTTGGCGTAATGGTTACAGTGCTGGACTCCCACGTGGTCGACTGCAGTTTGAATCTCGAACCTGGAGGCTTGAAACTCATGTTGGGCGTGTGTGTGTGTGTGTGTGTGTGTGTGTGTGT
>NW_006159609.1:3047622-3051135 GCF_000334495.1 Tupaia belangeri chinensis
TCTTTCCCTCTAGCGAGTTTATGTTCCCTATAACAAAAATCTCTCTCTAAAAAAATGTTAAAAATAAAATATTTATGAAGTACTTACCGATTTTTTTTTTTGATTATATATATGGGTGTTGTTAAGGCTAAGTCCCTGCAAATCAATTAGAAGGTAATATTTACATAGTATTTTAAAAAGTATAAGACAGCTTACATTCAAGGACTAAACTCTGGGATCTGTATCAAAGTACAGTAGGAGTTCGGGAAAACATCAGATCATTGTAGACTGGTATTGGTAGCAAAGCTTTTACATTAAATGTAAATTTGGGGTGAATCTTGTTCGTTATAGAATTTGGGTAAAACAAGAGGATAGAGAAGGAGATATTTGTCATCTATTTGCATATTCATTCATTCATTCATTCACAGAATATTTATTACATTGTGTCAAGGACTATGAAACACATAAGGGAAACATTAAACTAAATTGTCCATGTAGTTCATATTTATCTTAAGAGCTACACAGGAGAAGAAGTAGAGGGGTGTTGTGAGAGGCTTAACTTTAGCAGTAGAATCAGAAAGCTTTATGAAGGAAGTAACATCTGAGATGTTGAAAATTATACAAATTCATGGAGGTCCAGAGGAGTGTTAGGATACAGATCTGATTGGAACATGGGTTCAAGATGTTCTTGATATTTATGCTTTTAAAACGGCCTCTAGGAGTAGGATAAGGGAATCCCAATAGACCTGTCTCTTCAAAAGTACTTTTAAGTTTTTAAGTTTGAAGGTAAAGCTGAGAAACAGTGGTAAGCATAAACGATTACTGTGGTTTAAACAATTATTATAATTCTGTTCATTAAACTGAGTATGATTGGTTGTGTGTTTCATGTCAGACAGGATCAAGTATTTATGAAGTTAAATTTGACACTTTGGATTAGATGCCATTAGAGGATTGAATGATGTTGTTGGCTCTGGACTTTGTGTACAGTAATCCCTCTTATCTAGAGTTTCACTTTATGTGGTTTCAGTTACCTGATTTAATATTCTGAGAGAGAGTGAGTATACATAGTCACATAACTTTTATTACAGAATATTTTAAGTGTTCTATTTTATTATTAGTTGCTAATTTCTTACTGTACCTAATTTATAAATGAAATTTTATTATAGGTATGTATGTATAGGAAAAACAGTATTTATAGGATTCACTGTTATTTGTGTTCTCAGGCATCTGCTGTAGGTCTTGGAACTTATATGACATACCTCTTGCTGGTAAGGGAAAAGCATTGTATTTCCTGCAAGATTTATGTCACCAGGTGGCACCATTTAACTAAGTTTATGTGCTTTGGGTGCTCTTAAGGCTGATTGTTTCTAGATGAAGGATGCTTTCATTTGTGCTATTGCTGAAATAGGAGAAATAATTTATTTTGGTGATATAGGAGACTTTTCTACACAGTAAGGTAGTAAAACCCCAAATTCATATTATGATACTGTGTTTAAAATGTTTAGATACTATTTATTAATCAAAACTTTCTGGTAGCATTTAAAAAAAGTGTTATTTACTTAATATTATTTATTTATTGTTATTATTGTTATTTTAAAATTTGCTATAGGGCGCATACATTCATCAGAGACAGAGGGAGAGGGAAAGTGAGAAAGCAAGTCACTAGGTCCAGAACTCTAACTGTAATCAACCCTGTGGGAGCCTAGCACCTTAATCACCATGCCTTCTGGTAGCTTTCTATTATCCTAGGAATGAAATTCAAACTTCTTATCTTTATGGTACTCTATCATCCTTGCCTACCTCTCTTATCTCTTACCACCATTTTTCATTACTTGCTCTACCCAAGCCACACTGATTTTTGCTGTTTTCCTAAATGATGTGCCAAGACATTTCACTTGCTTTTCTTTTGTCTAGAGTACCTTTTTTTCACTTTCAAAATCATTAAGTTTATTTATTACTTCAGATAAAAAGATAGTATACATATTAGGGAATCCCTTAAAATTCAACTCTAGAATTATACACCATCTAGTAGTTTTGCACTGAAGATTAACCAAAACAAGTCTTTAGACACTTGAAAGTCCCTCTATTAATATGAACTATGGTAATAAAATTTTTGACATTTAATTTGTTCCATGTATAGTATTTACATTATGAAACAAATGGTGGTATACTAAACAGTGATAAAGAAATAGTAAAAATAAACTTTAAAAAGCAAAGATTTATATAGTTTTACAATGTGTTAATTATTATAATTATATATAAAAAATTAAAACACAACAGAGCTTTCTGTTACAAAATTCTCTTAATCATCTTGAGTTGTAGTCATTACTTGCTATCAATTTACATGCAACATCTGCTAGGATTGACATTTGATTTTTTTTTTATCCAAGAAAGTGTGAGTAGATAAATGACATTTCAAAGCAGACATTAATTTATTTGTCGACAGAAAAAGAAAAACTGTCCTTGTGTAGGGGCCATGCTAATCTTCTCTGTATTGCTCCAGTTTTAATATATGTGCTGCCAAAGTGAGTACCTTTATACCTAGATCTTTTTGCATTATTGATTTGCCCAATTAGTCAGGCCTCAGTTCTTCTAAAGCGCATTTTGACCTCATTCCCCATCTCCAGCTCATTCTCTCAGTCACACCTATCATATTACCCAGTTTTATTTTTGTTATTGTATATAGCAGTATGAGAAATTTTGTTGATGTGTTTATTGCATGACTTTCTTCACTAGACTAAATTTCATAAGAGCAGCCATGTTGCTGGTCTTATTTATTGCTTTATCTTTATATTAGCTGAGTGCTTAACACATAATAGCACTAAATACATTTTGTTAAATGAATAATTGAGTTGCTACATGTCTGGTACTAGAACTAGACCACTTAAACTAAATTCTTCTTTAACTTAGCAGTGTATTTATTTGAAAGAAGTAGAAAGCTTAAGCAACTTCAGTTTTATTTTTTGCTACCTAAGAAGTCCTAAGATAGGCAGCTGTTGGCATTAAGTTAGCATATTAGCAAAGTTTCAGCTGATGTCTCTGCAGTTATACTGGTGTTTTTCTTGTTTGTTATTTCATATTGTAACATGGCTTCTTTATTCCCAACACCATATTTGTGCTCAAAAGGAAGAAAGGGGTAGCTAATGGTGCGGTGGTTACCACGTGGCTGGATACCACATGGCTGACTGCACAGTTTGAGTCTCAGACCTGGCTACCTGGAACATACAGAGTGTGTGTGCATACATGTGTTCAAATCCTGAGAGGAGAATGGTGGAGAAGGGATTGCAGTGTGACCATCCTCCTTGAGGGGTACTTTCTCACTTTACATCTCTCTTTTTGTCTATCTCTGGTGAATGCATGCAGTCTCTAGCAAACTTTTAAAATAATAATAAAAAATAATTTTGAAAAAAGAATTATTTATTTTATTTATTCATTTTATTTATTTATTTATTTATTTATTTTTTAATTTGACCAGAAAGACACAAACACACACACACACACACACACACACACACACAGAGAGAGAGAGAGAGA
>NW_006159609.1:3051166-3054905 GCF_000334495.1 Tupaia belangeri chinensis
AGAGAGAGAGAGAGAGAGAGAGAGAGAGAGAGAGAGAGAGAGAAAGAAAGTGAGAAAGCAAACCACCAGGTCAGATACTCGAACCATAGTCGGCCCTGTGGGAGTCCAGCACCCTTATCCACCATGCCACCTGCTGGCCCCAAAATAATAATAATTTTTTAATAAAGGGAGGAAGAAAGGAGTAGGCTAGTGGAGAAAGAAGAATTCCAAACATTCTTTTCTTTATCAAGAAGGCAAAACCTTCCCCAGAGCTGCCACCTGTGTCACATCTTCTTGTCAACCTTTATGTCACATTGGTCAGAACTGGTTCACTAGGCCACCACTAACATAAGAGGCTGACAAATGGAGAAAAATGTCATCCTTTATTTAAACCAAGCATGGAATGGGCATATTGCTGCTCTCTACAAGATTGGGGCTCATTAATGTAGAACTAGGAGAAAATGGGTATTGGATGGAAAATGCATGGTATCTATTTTACATATGTTTTCTGTAATTCCAATCAGCAAGATACATATCATTAATGCTGTTTTAAAAACATAATAACTGAATATAAGAGAGGTTAAATAATTTATCAAGATAACTGTTTGACTCTATGATTAAAATTGGATGTTGAGAACCTGGATAAGAGAAACACAGAAGGCTCAGGGGAAACCTAGTTCTATTATAAGTTAGAAAAACTGAGTTGAATTTGATTCCAGAAATCAAGGCTAGAGGAAAATTCCTTTCCATTATGTTGAAGTAGAATTAAAGTCAGCAGAACTGGTTCTAGTCCCATCTCTCTGTACTTGTTCTTAGCCAAAAAGCCAACAAGTGCTTCCAGTCCCATCTCCATAACCATGTGGTATATTATCTTGAGCAACTCACTTGACCTTTCTTTTTTCTTTTTCCTAGAGAAGTTTTTGCTATAGGGCGTGTGTGCTTTCTGGAGAGACAGAGACAGAGAGACAGAGAGCGAGACATCAGCTCCCAGGGGAATGGGTACACTGCAATACCTTCTCCTCCATTCTCCTCTGGGGATTTTGGGCATGCACGCACATGAACCCAGTGTGAGTTTTAAGTAGTCAGGACTGGGACTCGAACCACTGTTGGTCACTACATGGGAGTCCAGTGACATAACCATTGTGTCATCTGCTGGTCCCTCATTTGACCTTTCTAAACCTTAATTTCTTTCTTCTTCTTCTTCTTTTTTTTTTTTTTAAGAGATTTTTGTTATAGAGTGCATGTGCTTGCCAGAGACACAGAGAGAGACAGAGAGAGAGAAGGTGAGAAGTCACTTCCCAGGGAGGATGACCACATTGCAATCCCTTTTCCTCCATTCTCCTCTTATAATTTTGGGCACACACATACACATGCCTGGCATGAGTTTCAAGCCGCCAGGTCCAGGACTTGAACCAGTGTTGGCCATGTGGGAATTCCATGCCTTAACCACTATGCCACCTGCAAGCCCCTCTTCTTTTTAAAAAAGTTTTTCTGGAGGATGCATGTGCTTGCCAGAGAGAAAGCACCCCCATGGGGGGATGGTCCCACTGCAATCCCTTCTCCATTTATCCTTCCTTTCAGGATTTTGGGCATGAGCACACATGTATCTGGCATGTATGTTAAAACTACTGGGTCTGGGACTTGAAAAACACAGTCGGACATGTGGGATCCAGCAACCTTAAAAAAGCAGACTTAGGGGCTGGGAAGAGGAAAAGGAACCTAGATCCTGGGAATGGGGTGGTGATAACAGATTTAGATTATTACCTTCTTGGGTAGGTAGTAAATGAAGTATCCAGGTAATAAAATTCTGCTTGGAAAGATTCTTTTCAATATCTTTGTATTAATCTAAACTCTATATTGAGAGATTTTCTAAGTTTTTTTTTGCTCCTCTTTTCATTACTTGGATAGTCAAATCTGAAGGATTCATTACTATAGCATTTCCCCATGGTAGATAGTGGCCACACTTTCAACCTATGAAAAGAAAGTCAAAAGGTGGCTTGTAGTTTCTAAACTGAAGAATATGATATAGGGGAAGTAAAAGAAAAACTCACCCTTTTTCACGCTAAGGGAGTAGATTTTTTTGAGTGAGAAAGAGAGCAATGGAGAGAGAACAGTGTGATCAAGTGAGTGTATGAGAAGCGAAGTCATCCCTGATAATAATAGCTGATTTTATTTGCTCATTTCCTATTTAGGCTCTTGAGGGAAGGCTGCTTTTTGGGCTGTTTGATACTGCTTATCCACACACCATATGGCAGTGTAGTGTGCTAGGTATGACCAGATAAAGGATTTCTGACCTTTCAGTTTTCTTGACTCAGTTTTATTATATTGTGACATAGAACTGAAACTCTACTGGGGACCTTCTAGCAGGAAGTCACCTAATAGAGGTGAGATGGATTTGTGGCAGGGAATGGCTGTTTACTGAGGCCTAGTGTAAATTATAATATGACCTCAGACAAGAGTTATAGGAGTGTAATGCCAGTGGAATCCAAGGTAAATGTGGCAAACCAGGCAGGGCACCTGGGAATGTTGCCTGAGCCAAAGGAGTGGACCCCAGCTTCCAACCAGTAGAATTCCATTTTGCATCAGATGCCAACAGTATGCACAGTGACCAGATAAAAGGGACACTGCCCAAGGATAAGAGGAGCCAAAGGACCTCATGTAGATCTGGTGTATCCAACTTATTTCTAATCCTAAGACCATGATGACAAATAAACCATATGCTTTCTCTGCCACCCCACTTCCCTTCATTAAATTACTTATTCCTGTACACATGGGCACTATTTTAGAGAGGAAGAAGCAGGATGAGAGAGGCTACATGACTGAACAGTTTTAGTGGAGAGATTGTTTAAATTATTGGATCAGACATACCTTAAGCTGGATTAGATGATTATTGTTCCCAATTAACTAGAGGTTGAGACCTTGTGAAGTAGCTGGGTAAGCCATAGACATAATAAAGAACTATATCTTCATTTATCACATCCATGGGGGTGATGTAAATTGTATTTATGGTATGTAGATCTCAACACTGGTTTTTTACACCTTCCAGTTTGGTATTGAGTGTTGATAGAAAGAGTTAACTATAAGAAGGAGAAATGGTAAAAAAAAAAAGTATCCTACAAGTATTTTATAGGAAAGTCTTCCTTCTTTATTCCATTAGCTGGGCAGAAGATAGAAGAGGTGGAGAATGAGAAGCATTGGTCTGCTTTAGCTTGTTTACGTGAGTTGGTCCTGAAAGTGGCTTAAGGACACATTTTGTTCTCTATCCTGGAAATGGTTTACTACTCAGAAGTCATGGAACTACTTAGACAATGTTAGAATTCCAAACATTTCAATAAAAACCTACAGATTAAACATAGCAAACACATTTCTCTGACTTAATTTCTGAGTCCCCTGGATCTAGCTTATATTCAATTTCTAGTTTACTGTCAAAATAATAAACTTTCATGAAAGCATAAGATGAGAATTCTCCACTGCAGGACAGTATATTTGCAAGTTGAGTTATCAAATATATCTAAAGTCACCAGAATTTGAATCCCTAAAAGTTTAAAACATTTTAAAAATCACAGAAACAAATTATACTGAATATTAAGTGTTGCTTCCAGAAAAGCTTTGAATCTTGAAAAATAAAAAAGTTTAAAAATAAACAATTATTTCAGGAATAAGACTTGTGCTTCAGCAATAGTTGTTGCTAGAGGTTTTTTTTTTTTTTTTTTTTTTTTTTTTTTTTAGGGGTTTTTTTTATGAGGCGGGTGGTGTTCCC
>NW_006159609.1:3055664-3064085 GCF_000334495.1 Tupaia belangeri chinensis
AGAGAGGTTTTTGCTATAGGGTGCGTGTACTCGCCAGAGAGACAGAGAGATAGAAAGTGAGAAATCACCCCCCAGGGGGGATGACCATGCCACACTCCCTTCTCCTCCATTCTCCTCTCGGGATCTTGGGCATGCATGCACACGCGCCCAGCGTGAGTTTAAGCCACCAGGTCCGGGACTCAAACCGCGGTCGACTACATGGGAGTCCAGCAACATAACCATTATACTAACTGCTGGAGTTTTTTGAAGAAAGATTTGAGAGCTCTTTAATGAATCCAAATAGAATAATAATTATAAAGGGTGAATTTTAAATTTTATTAATCAAGCTAATTAATGCTGTCAACATCACCTGGTTATTTTAGGTACAGTGCTTCATTTAGTAATTTTTCAGGATACATATTCATTTCTTCATGAAATTTTTCTTATACAAATTACATTAAAAAAAGATATCTTTTTCTAGAAGTATAGCTCCTGGAACTGTGAAAGATTTAACACATTTAACAGGGCCCTCTGCGTTTACTAAAAAAAAATTTGGTATAGGATTCTTCTGTTTTCTGAGTTTGAGGGTTTATAATAGTAATATGAAGAGATGAGCTAATATGTTCTTTGTAAGCATGAATGACTATGGAGAGGAATAATGACTGCATATTGAATGAGAGATATGCAAAATCCCATGATAATTTTAAATTTCAAATTTGGGTTGTTGTCATTATTTTAGCTTTTGTTTGTAGACAATCCAGTTCCTTAGATCAGTTCCTTGATCTTCTCCTCAGCACTAATCACTTTTTTGCTATATCTGAGTCATCCATTCTTATGTTTTATTCTGTATTTTGTTATTAATAACCTTTGAAATCTTGGATTTAAGCATCCCACTCTCTGACCACCATTCCTTACTTTCTATTGACCCATTTCATTAACTACACTTGCTACATTAATCATTTCCTGATCCTACAAGAGCTCCTAAACCATTGACTCCACACATTTTCATGATCTGTTAGCTGCCACATCTTCATGTCCTCCCATACTCAGAATACACTATTTATTACTATAATTGCTCATTTGCATGCATCTTCAGTTTTTTTGTTGGTCTGTCCATTGACTGTCCAAAACAACCCCCCAAAGCAGCCAAATGTAGCTGGGGAAATACACCCAACCTTGTTAATTGATTTCACTTTAAATTATGATAAAAAGCCCATTATATTTCCTTAGGCAGTTCACTTTCTTATTCTCAGAGAAACATTGTGTATCATCTTTCTCAACTGCAATATGCCTCACCTTCTTCAAAATAGCTGCTGACCTTCTTCATTTACTGAAACAATAAGAATAACCAAAAGAGAATTTCCTTATCTTTTCACCATCGAATCTACCAACCTACATACATCTGCATCCATACACACTATCTTTTCTTTTGTTAAGGTAGGAAAACTAACTCCTCTTGTCTATAGTCAAATTCTCCTTTTGGATATCAGTCAGACTCCTGGCAGATAACAGAAGGCCTTCTCAAGGAAAGTTTAATAAGAATCTATTACAAAGTTATAGGCACATTTAAAGAAATTAACCAGGGAACTAGGAACACTGGAAATTCTGAAGGAACATGGAGAACGAACTGTTACCATAATAGAGAGAGAGTTGTAATCACTGAAGGGGTTATCTGACAGGATCATTGGCTTTAGGGAGAGGAACACAACTACTGCTATATTGTGGCCCACCAGGGATCCAACACCTCGTTCTTCTTCTCTCTCTGATCTGCTGGTGTTTCTTGCTATTGGACTCTAGTGGAAGCCAGAGGACAAGGGATTGGATGATGCAATATATTGAAGTCAACTTCCAAGGGCATAGAGCAGAATTTTTGGGGAAAGGTGATCCGGAAGGACAAATGAAGAAGATCCATGATAGGCTATGTTCTTATTTCTCTTCATTTACTCAAATAGTATGCTGCTATAATTATTCTCCTCCTTGAAATTAATTTCTACTTTCCCAATCAGTCATTTCCATTAGCACACAAACATCTCTTAAATAAAACAGGTTAGAGTAAGAATTCAGGATATGGATTCTGGAGCCAGACTGACTGGGTTCATGTCCTGGCTCTTTTGCCACTGACTCCTTATGTTACTCTAGGAAAGTTTTATAATCATTCTGTATTCTGTTTTCCCTGTCTGTAGAGTGGAGATGATCATAATGGTACTAACCTTATAGGATTGTTGCGAGGATAAGTAATTTATATATGTACTGCACTAAAAATTTTTTTTTAGATTTTTTTGTGATAGGGTGCATGGTGTTCACCAGAGAGTTATAGAGTGAGATAAGTAGAGAAGGAAAGTGAGAAATTACCTGAGGGAGATGGCCACATTGCAACCCCTTCTCCATTTTCCCCTCAGGATTTTGGGCATGCATGCTCATACAACTGGCATGTTTTATAGGCCACTGGATCTGGGACTCAAACTTGCAGAGCTGGCCATGTGGGATCCAGTACCTTAACCACCATGCCACTTGCTGGCCTCTGTACTGCATTTTGAACAGTGCCTGGCACATAGTAAGTACTCAGTAAGAATTTGCTATCAGTATCATTGTTAAAATCTATTCCCTTTATCTGTCATCCTCATTTACCTTGTCTTTTCTTGTCCCCAGGCTTCTATTTGAGTTGACCAATGGAAAGCACTAGTAGGAAATCAGAAAATGGGAAAAAAGAGAGGCTGAGTTATTTATTCTTCAGACTTAATTCCTCTGAGCCATGCTTTGGTAGTGAAGGTATTCTTCTATGTAAAACCACAATTTCTGTCATGTGGCTCACTCTTCATTTTTGCAATCCCCTTTGGAGAAAAATGTATAAATAGAATTTTTTATACTCAGTTTATGACCATTCTTATTTTCTTGTTAAGCTACTTCAAATTAAGTTCTTGTGTTTTTCACCCTCTACCCAAGGTTTAGGTATTCTTTATACTACCAAGGTTATAGAGACCTCCATGTTGCCAAGTTTATTGATTACTTCTCAGGATTTATTTTATTTTCAGTAACACTTAACATACTTCGTCATTTTGTCCATCTTGTTGTACCACTTTATTAATTTCTTAAAAAAAAAATGTGGACATATTCTACAATAGGCTAAGTCCTCAACTATTTTTCCCATCTATAATCTAAACTTAGATTTTTTTCCTAATTTCACGATATTTTTGAAAAAGAATTATTTATTTAATTTATTATTATTATTATTATTGGAGAGGTTTTTGCTATAGGACGCATGTGCTCATCAGAAAGACAGAGACGGAGAGACAGAAAGCAAGAAATCGACCCCCCCCACCCCCGCCCAGAAGGGATGGCCACGCCACAATCCCTTCTCCATTCTCCTCTCAGGATCCTGGACACACACACACATGCACACATGTCCAGCGTGAGTTTAAGCCACTGGGTCAAGGACTCAAACTGCTGTTGAGTACATGGGAGTCCAGCGACATAGCCATTACACCAACTGCTGGTCCTGATTATTATTATTTTTAATTTGTTTTAGGGCACATTTGCTTATGAGGAAGAGAGAGAGAGAGAGAGAGAGAAAGTTGTCAGGTCCAAGACACTTAACTGTGGTCAACCACGTGGGAATCCAGTGCCTTAACCATTGTGCCACCTGCTGGCTCCAGTCCCATGGTTTTAAATGTTATGTACAGGTTGATGGCTTCCAAATTTAATTTTGTGGCTTTGACTTCTATCCTGTATATACTGTTGCCTATTTAACTTCTCGCACTTGGATGTTCAGCAAGCATTTAAAAAACTTAATGTCTCCAAAACTGGACCCTTGATTCTTCCCTCCTCTCACTCCCAACTTGTTTCTCTCCTGATCTTTTTAAAATCTAAGTAAATGCCATCATTATTTACAGTGTTTACCCAGGCCAAGAATCTAAATCATCATTAATAGCTTTCTTTTTTTTCATACCCCAATCTAATCCATTTATGAATTTCATTGGGAAAATTTTTTTGAAGAATTATTTTATTTATCTACTTTATTCATTTAAATTTGACCATAGAGGGACAGGGTGGGAGGGGAGTGAGAAGGCAAACTGCCAGGTCCAGGACTCAAACCATAGTGACCATGTGGAAGCCCAGTGCCCTTAACCACCACATCACTTATTGACCCCCACTGGCAAAATTTTAAATTAAGTCCAGAATCCTACCACTTTGTACCATCTCTATCATACACAGTCTCTCTTTTCTTTGGAGAGGTTTTTGCTATAGGGCACATGCACTTGCCAGAAAGACGAAGAGAGAGAGAGAGACAGAAAGCGAGAAATCACCCCCCAGGGGGGATGACCATGCTGCAATCCCTTTTTCTCCATTCTCCTCTTGGGATCTTGGGCACACATGCACACATGCCCGGCATGAGTTTAAGCCATCGAGTCCAGGACTTGAACCGGGGTTGACTACATGGGAGTCCAGTAATGTAACCATTAACCATCTGCTGGTCCTCTACACAGTTTCTTATCTGGTGTAAGGCAGTTTGTTTTCATTATTGCCTCAATCTATTCTCTGTACAGTATGCATAATGGTATTTTGAAACAAAAGTTAATTTATTTTATTATTTTCAAAATCTTCTCTTGACTTCCTATAATATAAAACTTTTCCTTGAGGAAGCTTGCTGCTTCCTGGTCTTTGTACTTTCTCTTTTCTCTGCCTAGAGCTTTTTGTCCATTTTCTATTTAGTTTAATACATTTCTAACTGCTATCTTCTCAGGCCTCTCTTGACTACCCTATTGAAAATAGCTACCCTTTTGCCATTACTTTTATTTCTTTTACTCTAATTATTTTATCTTTATCTTGTTTATTAACATATATATTTGTGTTATTCGTGGTGTGTTTCCTCCCAACTGAATGTAATCTTGAGGTCAGGGACTTGGTTATCTTGTTTACTTTTTAAATCCTAACAGCAGAGTTCATGAAGTATAATAGATGCTAATATGATTAGGGAAAAGTTAGATTTTGACAAAATAACTGCATTAACATTTTTTTCTTTTTCTTTAAAATAAAAATCTGTAGATTCTTAGGTGAAAAGTACTATGTTGAAAAGGTGTTTATTAAAAAAAGATCTTTGTGTTTGCAATTATTTATAGGTAGCACAGTGAGGATTTTGCATTCTTTCTAGCATCTTTTTGCTCAGGGCATCCAAGAATGTGATTTATGAGGTCAGGAAAGTACATTAGGTTAATTATGCTACTGCATTGCCAGGCAATCTCTTGGAGTTTGCTTGTATGGAACAATCAAAACAACATCATTTAAAATTGGTAGGCCTATTAAAGCATGCAAATTTTACTTGTTTACATGTCTTGTTCCTTTCTGAGGTTACCACTGATAATATTAAAAAAATTATGATATTTGCAAAACTATGAAGATGTGATGGAATACAAATATGCATCTCTGCTAATATGTCTTAGCTTGTAGAATACTTCTCACATATCTTTCTTTTTTTTTTACATTCTTGGACCATTTTTCTTAGAGAGTGAGAGGGAGACTCAATGCTGTAATCCTTCAGTCTCCATTGGTATTTGCCATAGGGTGGGCACCACCATGCCCTGGACCATTTTTCTTAGAATTCTTGCCTGAATCTCAACTCTTTGGAGAAATTTAAAACTGCCTTTAAAATTAATGATTCATTATGATGTATTTTTTCTAAGCTTTTTGTTAACTTATTTGTTAAATGAACCAATATGTATGAAGCACCTATGATGTACCAAACACTACTAGGTATACATCAGTGAAAAATGACAGAAATATGCTCTTGCTTTCGTGCAATTTATATACACCAGCAATATAATAATGTATAGCATGGTAAAAAGCAAGGGAGGGAGGGGGAATATGGAGTACCATGGGATGCCTGAAGAGTTGTTGTTTTAAATAGAGTAGTTATTTAAAAGACATTTGGGTAGAGACTTCAGAAAATTAGGGGAATGAGTCATGTGGTTATCTGTAGAGGAAAGAGCAAGTACAAAGGCCTTGAGATAGGAACATTCCTATACTATTACAGGAATAATAGGAATACAGTGTGATGGACTCAATCACTGTTGTTTGAGAGACAGTAGAAGGAAATGAGCTTGGTTGTGGTAGGATAGATTACGTAAAGATTTGTTGGCTTTTATAAAAACTTTGACTTACTATGGTTGAGATAGAAAGCCACAAGAAGATTTTAGAAAGAATGAGATACTCTGATTTATGTTTAAATTAGTCAGTTCTGCTTTATATATTGAGAATTAACTGAAAAGATACAAGGAAAAACATGGAGGAGATGAATTAGTAATTCTTTGTAATATTTCAGGTGAAAGATGGTTAGGCTTAGATTAGCATGTCATGGCAGTGGGAGTGGTAAGAGATGTCAGATTCTAATTTTGAAAATAGAGCCAATGAGATTTGTTAATAGACTGGATATCAGGTATGAGAAAAATAGGAGAGTCAAGAAATCTTTATTTTTTATTTATTTGACTAAGCAGCTGTAAATACGGCATTCTCATTTTCAGAGATGGAGAAGTCTAGGAAAGTAGCTTATTTGCTTATTTGATGTGTAGGGTGGAAGATCAGGATATACTTAATAAGCAGTTGGATATAGGAATCTGGGATACCAGAGAGATATCATGTATGGAAATTTGAATTTAGGAGAAGTCAGAGTATCAATGACTTTTTTTTTTTTTTTTGAGAGGTTTTTGCTCTAGGGCGCGTGCGCTCGCCAGACAGACAGAGAGAGACAGAGAGACAGAAAGCGAGAAATCACCCCCCAGGGGGGATGGTCACGCCGCAATCCCTTCTCCTCCGTTCTCCTCTCGGGAGTGCCCGGCGTGAGTTTAAAGCCATTGGGTCCGGGATGCGAACTGTGGTCGGCTACATGGGTGGGAGTCCAGTGACATAGCCATTACACTAACTGCTGGTCCCAGAGTAGCAATGCTTTTTAAAACCATGGTCTTGAGAAAGAAGCAAGAAGTCCTGAAATACACAATAGTACAAAAATGTTATTATATCCTCTGAAGCTGGTAATGTTTGTAATTGAGATAGCTAAAATTATTTTCTTGCCAAATTTTATGCAAAGTAGTTTCATTAAAATTTTATATATAAACCAGTTAGCTGAATATAGCCCAGGCTTTTATTAGCTTTTACCTTTTTAAAATTAAAAATACTTAATCTCTAATTTCTTGAAGGTATCAATTACAAGATAAAAAGATTTAGTCTTACTGACTTGAGTTCTAATTTCCATAAATAGTAGTCATATGGGATTTAATTTCAAATTTAAAAGAATTCATACTTTCATACTTATTCAAGCATGTTAAGGATATACCTGTTTATTAGCACACATAAATTTAACTTTTAAATCTTCTGGAGATGATTTATCAAGATCATTTCTTTTTTCTTTAGTTTGCTACAGGGTATGTACACTGGCTAGAGAGAGAGGGAAAGGGAGAGAGAGAGAATGTGAGAAGTACCCCCCAGTGGAGATGATCATACCATACTTAATTCTCTAATCTATACTCTCTGCTCAGGACTTTGGGCATGTATACACACACACCCAGTGTGTTTTTCAAGTGACCAGGTATGGGACTCTTAACTACACACTTGGCCATGTGGGATCCAGCTACCTTAAACACTATGCAACCTGCCTGACCCTCAAGGTAATTTCTAATGTGACAGAGATTAGGGCTAGAAGCAAATGACTCTTAGGCCTGTTAGAGTTCTGGACTGCAAATAACGCACCAGCACTGCATAATTTAGATAGCGAAAGGACATATAGGAAGGGTGCAAAATGTGGCTTATAGAAACTATAGGATGGCTGGAGATCAGATTCAGAAAATAGGCAGAATCCAAAAAAGAAATGGTCAAGATTTCTTCACAAAAAGAGTGAATTATTGCTACTTTGTCATCACCAGTGGTTACTAGCCACCACACTGTCAATATGGCTTCTTTTTTATTTTTGTAGAGGTTTTTGCTATAGGGCGCGTGCGCTCGCCAGACAGAGACAGAGAGACAGAAAGTGAGAAATCACCCCCCAGGGGGGATGGCCATGTCGCAATCCCTTCTCCTCCATTCTCCTCTCGGGATCTTGGGCACGCACATACATGCACCCGGCGTGAGTTTTAAGCCACCAGGTCCGGGACGTGAACCATGGTCGACTACATGGGAGTCCAGTGACATAGCCATTAGGCTAGCTGCTGGCCCCCAATTTTGTGTATTTCTAAGTAGCTTTGGTTCAGATAGGTGAAGTTTCCTGTAGTTACCTCATGTTTCTTTCTTTTTTTTAAAGAATTATTTATTGGGACTAGCAGTTAGCATAACGGTTATGTCACTGGACTCCCATGTAGTTGACCGCAGTTTGAGTCCTGGACCCAGTGGCTTAAACTTATGCCGGGCGTGTGTGCATGCGTACCCAAGATCCTGAGAGGAGAATGGAGGAGAAAGGAT
>NW_006159609.1:3064292-3091539 GCF_000334495.1 Tupaia belangeri chinensis
AGACAGACAGAGAGAGAGAGAGAGAGAGAGAGAGAGAGAGAGAGAGAGAGAAAGAGAGAAACAAAGAGAGAAAGCTCCCAGATCTGTGACTCAACTCATTTTATTGGCCATGTGGAATTCAGTGCCTTACTCACCATGCCACCTGATGGACACACATTTCTTTTTTTAAAAATAAATAAGAAAAAAATCAACACATAGTCATACATATTTATCTGGTATGAAATGATGTTTCTATACAGTAATTAATGTTTATTGACTAATTTAGAATAATTAGCATAATTGGCATATCTATCACCCCAAGTCGTTATCACTAGAACTTGTTTGTCTTATCTAATTTTAAACCAATTGGCCAAATTCTCCCATCTTCTCCTCTCTTATACCCTTCTCAGTTCCTGGTAGCCACCATTATACTCTCTACTTTTTTTCTTTTGGAGAGATTTTCGCTATAGGGCACGTGCACTCGCCAGACAGACAGAGAGAGACATAGAGACAGAAAGCGAGAAATCACTCCCCGGCGGGGATGCCCTTCTCCTCCATTCTCCCTCAGGATCTTGGGCACGCATGCACACGTGCCCGGTGTGAGTTTTTAAGCCACCGGGTCCGGGACGCGAACCACGGTCAACTACGTGGGAGTCCAGCGACATAGCCATTACGCTAACTGCTGGTTCCCTACTCTCTACTTCTTTGAGAACACCTTTTTTTTTTAAAAAAAAAAAAATTTGACAAACAAATGAGATCACATGGTACTTCTTTTTTGTTACTGGATTATTTCACATAGCATAATGACCTCCAAGTTCATTCGTGTTGCTGCAAATGACAGGATTTCACTATTTTGTAATGGCTGAATAATGTTCCACTGTATAAATATTCCACATTTTCTTTATCTATTCAGTTATAAGTGGACACTGATTATTCCATATCTTGGCTGTTGGGAATAGTGCTGCAATAATCATGGGAGTGCTGATATTTCGTCAACATATTGCTTTCATTTCCTTGGATTTATACCTAATAGTAGAATAGCTGGATCATATTACAGATCTAGATTAAGGTTTTTGAGGACTCTCCCTGTACTAATTTACATTCCCACCAACAGTGCAGAGTTCCCTTGCCAGAATTTATTTCTTATCTTTTTGATAATAGCCGTTCTGAGTGAGATACGTCAATGTGATTTTGATGCCTTTTCCTGATGATCAGTGATGTTAAACATTTTTTCATGTACCTGTTGGCCATTTGTATGTCTTTTTTTTTTTTTTTTAAAGAAATATTTGTTCAAATATTTTGCCTATTTTTAATTGAATTATTATTATTTTTTGCTATTGAGTTATTTGAGTTCTTCATGTATTCTTAATAGTAACCCCTTGTCAGATGATCAGTAATGTTAAACATTTTTACCCCTAATGAACAGTGACGTGAAACATTTTTTCATAAACCTCTTGGACATTTATATGTCTCTCTCTCTCCTTTAAGAAAATGTTTATTCTTGGACTAGCAGATGGCATAATAGTTATGTCATTGGACTCCAATGTAGTCAACCATGGTTCAAGTTCTGAACCTGGGGGCTTAAAACTCGTGTGCACGTGCCCAAATCCCAATAGGAAAATGGAGGAGAAGGAATTATGGAATGGTCATCCTCTGTGAAGTGATTTCTTACTTTCTGTCTCTCTGTCTCTGTGTCTCTGGTGAGTGCATGCACCTTATAGCAAAAATCTCTCTTAAAAAAAAAGTTTGTTCAAATCTTTGCTTATTTTTTTTTTCTCTTGTTTTGGAGAGATTTTTGTTATAGGGTGCGTGTGCTCGCCAGACAGACAGAGATAGACAGAGAGACAGAAAGTGAGAAATCACCCCCCAGAGGGGATGGCCATGCCACAATCCCTTCTCTTCTGTTCTCTTGGGATCTTGGGCATGCATGCACACGCGCCCGGTGTGAGTTTAAGCCACCGGGTCCGGGACTCAAACCACGGTCGACCACATGGGAATTCAGCGACATAGCCATTATGGTAAATGCTGGTCGCAATCTTTGCCTAATTTTAATTGAATTGTTATTATTTTTTGCTATTCAGTTGTTTGAGTTCTTTGTGTACTCTGAATAGTAACCCCCTGTCAAATGCATAGTTTATAAATATTTTCTTCAATTTCATAGTTTGTCTCTTCAGTATTAAGTATTTCCTTTGCTCTACAGAAGCTTTCTAGTTTGTTGTAATTTTGTTTGCCTGTTTTCACTTTTATTGCCTGTGCTTTTGAGATGTTGACCACAAATCTTTGCCCAGACCAATGTCGTGAAACATTTCCCTTATGTTTTCTTCTAGTAGTTTTATAGTTTGAGGTCTTCCATTTAAGTCTTTATTCCATTTTGAGTTGTTTCTTGTAACTGGTTTAGAGATACAAGTTTAGTTTTATTCTTTTGCACGTGGGTATCCAGTTTTGCTAGCACCAGTTATTGCAGATACTGTCCTATTTTCAGGTTTTGTTCTTGATGTCTTTATTGAAAATCAACTGGCTGTAAATTCATGGATTTATTTCTAGTTTCTCTATTCTGTTGCATTGATCTGCATGTCTATTTTTGTGCCAGTACCATGCTGTTTTTGTTACTATTGCTTCGTAGTGTACCAAAATTAATTTAGAAGAGGCACTAAACGAATAAGCAAAAACAACTACAACAAGCTGAAACAACAAGTCCTAGGTAGATAAAGATAATCTGATTTCCAGAGTTGCTACATTATTATTTTAAATGACTAGTCAGTCTCCAACAAAAGTATTATAATGAAATATGGAAACAAAAAAGTGACTCATGCACAGGTGCAAAAGCAATAGGTAAAAATAAACATAAAAATATATATAAATGTCAACTGTTTCTGAGAAAACTCAGATATTGTACTAAGTAGGCACTGATTTAAAATGGGTTGTTTTGGGACCAGCAGATGGCAAAATGGTTATGTCGCTGGACTCGCG
The DNA here is from genome assembly GCF_000334495.1 of Tupaia belangeri chinensis. Taxonomy (NCBI): domain Eukaryota; kingdom Metazoa; phylum Chordata; class Mammalia; order Scandentia; family Tupaiidae; genus Tupaia; species Tupaia belangeri. The sequence continues at coordinate 3,067,242 of NW_006159609.1, forward strand.
TGTAGTCCACCACAGTTCAAATCCTGAACCCGTCAACTTAAAACTCATGCCAGACACATGTGTGTATGTGCCCAAGATCCTGAGAGGAGAACAGAGGAGAAGGGATTGTGGTTTGGCCATCCCCCTCGGATTGATTTCTCATTTTCTCTCTCTCTGTCTTTGTCTCTCCAGCGAGCACACATGCCCTACAGCAAAAATCTCTCAAAAAAAATTAAAATGGATCGTTTACACTATGCGCAAAGACTAAAGGAAATCATGCTTAAAAAAACTAAAGAAAATCTGAGAAAAAAACCTCAACAAATAGAGAAGATCAACAAAGAGACAGATATTATAAACAGGAACTAAATGGTAATAACATTAAAATGAATAGATTAAACTCTGCAATTAAAAGGTGCAATTGTCAGAATATGTTAAAAACCTGATTAACTGTGTACAGTTTACAATAGATACTTTAAGATTCAGATACAAACATGTTGAGATTAAAAGGATTAAAAAAAGATATTCCATGCAAATAGAGAGAGAAGATGCAACTAAAATCGGGATTATAAACAAGAGCTTTACTACTGACCTTACAGAAATAAAAGTGATTTTAAGAAAATATTATAAATAGTTATATGACAATATAAGAGACATTGTAGAAGAAGTGGACAAATTGGCCCAAATTTGGAGTGTAGTTTACAGGACTGTGGTACTGAAAGCTAAAGCTGTGTGACTGACTGTAGGTTTAGATTCTAATCTGATTGACCTGAAAACTCACTCGGTATGCACATGCACTCAAGATCCTGATGAGCTGGTGGGCTGAAGGAATAGAATTGTGACATGAAGAGATCTTACTGAGAATGCTCTTTTCTCACTCTTTCTTACTCACATGTGCATACTTACATGTGTGCGTGCATACACTATCACAAGTAATTAAAAGAAAAAGAAATGGACAAATTTCTATGAATATACAATCTGTAAAAACCGAATTAAAAATAAAAAATTTGGATAGGCTGGTAAAAAGTAAAGAGATCAAGTCAGTAATAAAACGAAACAAAAACAACAACAAAAAACAAAACAACTTTTAACAAGAAAATCCCAGGACCAGATGGTTTCCATGATAAATTCTATCATGTGTTTAAAGAATTAAAGGAAGAACAAGTTGTTGGAGGTTATTAACCTCTTCCAGAAAATTGAAGAGAAGAGAAAATTTCTTTATTCTGTGAGGCTCATATTATTCTAAAACCAAAGCCAAAGACAGCACGAGGAAGAAAATGTCACTTATGGTTGTAAATGCATGAATCCTCAACAAAATAGTAATAGACAAAATCTCGTAGCAAGTTAAAAGAATTATACATTATGACTAAGTGAGATTTATTCAAGGAATGTGAAGATGGATTAGTGCAATGTACCATATTAATATAATGAAGGAAAAAATGTAAATGATCGTATTGATGAAGAAAAAGCATTTTCTAAAAAAACAAAATACTTTCATAATATATACACTCTAAAAAAGAAAAGGAAGAGAAGCAAATTCCCTAAGCTTGACAAAAGGAATCTATGAAAGTTTCCCAGTGAGCATTATACTTAGTGGTGAATGATTAAAAGTTCTGCTCCTAAGATTATGAACAAGACAAGGGTGTCTGTTATTGCCATTTTTATTCAACTTCAAACTGGAAAGTCTAGCCAGGAAAATTAAGCAAAGGAGGAAAAAAACTAGATTGGAAGGGAAGGAGTAAAAATTTATTTATGGACTAGTAGGTGGTGTGGAGGTTGAGGCACTTGGATTCTACATGGCCAACTGTGCAACTGAGTCCTGGACACGTGGCTTGAAAATCACACCACTGGCATTAACCAAAATCTTGAGAGAAGGGATTGTGGCATAACCGTCACCTCCACCACTAGGGGTGCTTTCTCTCTCTCTCTCTCTCTCTCTCTTTCTTTCTCTCTTTCTCTCTGGCAAGTGCACACATCCTATGGCAAAATAAAAAAAAAAAAAGAGAGAGAGTTGGGACCAGCAGTTAGCGTAATGGCTATGTAGCTGGACTCCCATGTAGTCGACTGCAGTTCGTGTCCCGGACCCAGTGGCTTAAAACTCACGCTGGGCACGTGTGCGTGCATGCCCAAGATCCCAAGAGGAGGATGGAGGAGAAGGGATTGAAGCGTGGCCATCACTCCTAGGGGGTGATTTCTCGCTTTCTGTCTCTCTGTCTCTCTCTGTCTGGCAAGTGCACACACCCTATAGCAAAAACAAACAAACAATAACAACAAAAATCTCTCCAAAGGAAAAAAAAGAGTATATATTCACATATTTACACATTATATAATCTTATATAGAAAACCTTAAAGAATCCACAAAATCTATTAGATGAAGTAAACTAGGTCAGCAAATTGCAGAATACAATAATGGTGTATGAATGCTAGTTGTCTTTTATAGTTAGCAATAAATAATCCCAAAAAGAAATTAAGAAAACAATTTTATTTATATTGGAATAAAAAATAATACTTAGGAACTAACTATAAGCTCTAAAACATTGTTGAAGAAAATTTAAAAGACCTAAATAAATAGAAAGATATCCTGTGTTTATTTATAGATTTGAATACTTAATATTGTTAAGATGGCAGTACTTTCCACATTGATCTATCGATTCAATGCCATCTATGTTAAGATTCTAACAGCTGTTTTGGTAGAAATGGAAAAGCTGATTCTAAAATTCATATAGAATAACATGGGTTTCTTACATAGCTAAAAATATTTGAAAAGGAAGAAGTTGGAGCACTTACATGTCTTAATTTCAAATGTTAATGCAAGGAGGGGCCATCTGGTATCATAGTGATTAAGGCACTGGACTCCCACATGGTTGACTGTAATTCAAGTCCCAGACCTGACACCTTGAAACATACTAGATACATGTTGCGTGTGTGCCCAAAATCCCAAGAGGAGATAAGAGGAGGAGAGAACTGAGGGGGTGATTTCTCACTTTCTGTCTCTCTGACTCTCCTGTGAATTCATGTGCCCTATAGCAAAAATCTCTCAAGAAAAAGAGTTAATACAAGGACACAGTAATCACAACAGTATGGTATTGACCTAAAGAAAGACACATAGATCAATGGAATAGAGCTGAGAGTCCAGAAATAAATTCACAGGCATATGGTCAATTGATTAGAGAGTACCAAGGCTATTTAAAGAGGAAATAATATTTTTAATGAATGTTTCTGGGAAACCTAGATAGCCTCATGAAAAAGTACTTTTGGGGGACCAGCAGTTGGTGTAATGGCTATGTCGCTGGACTCCCAAGTAGTGGACCGTGATTCTAGTCCCAGGCCCAGTGGCTTAAACTCACACTGGGCACATGTGCGTACATGCCCAAGATCCCGAGAGGAGAAGGGAGGAGAAGAGATTGCGGCATGGCCATCCCCCTGGGGGGTGATATCTCACTTTCTGTCTGTCTCTCTCCGTCTTTCTCGTGAGCGTATGTGCCCTATAGCAAAAACCTCTCCAAAAAGAAAAAGTACTTTTGGATCTCCTTCACATCATATGTTTAAAATTAACTCCAAATGAATCAGCGACCTAAACATAAGAGCTAAAACTTTAAAACTCTTAGAAGGAAACAGGTTTTGCAGTGGACTGAATGTTTGTGTGCACCCCAAATAAGTATATTTAAATCCTAATGCCCAATATGATAGTTTTAAGAAGTTGACATTTGGGAAATAATTAGGTCATGTGAGGACTTAAAAGAACTCTCTTGCCCTTTTTCTACTGTATGAGAGAGAATACGATGAGAAGCCAGCAGTATGAAACTCAAAGAGCACACTTGCTGGAACCTGACCATGCTGACAACTTAATCCAACCTCCAGAAGTGTGAGAAATAAATGTTTCATGTTCAAGCCACGCACTCTATGGTATTCTGTTATGGTAGTCTGACCTAAAATAATTTTCATGACCTTGAATTAGGCAATGATTTCTTTTACTTATTTATTTTTTAAGAGAGATTTTTTGCTATAGGGTTCATATGCTTGCTAGAGGGACAGAGAGAGCCAGAGGCAGAAAGTGAGAAATCGCCCCCTGGAGGGATGGCCATGCTGCAGTCCCTTCTCCTCCATTCTTCTCTTGGGATTTTGGGCACTCATGCATATGCGCCTAGTGTGAGTTTTAAGCTGCTAGGTCTGGGACTTGAACCACAGTTGACTATGTGGGAGTCCAGTGATGTAACCATTAGGCCATCTGCTAGTCCCAGCAATGATTTCGTAAATATGACACTAAATGTATAAGCAGTGAAAGAAAGAATAGATAAATTGGGCTGCATCAACATTTGTGCTTTAAAGCAAAGTGAAAATACAATCTGCAAAATGGGAGAAAATGTTTGCAAATCATGCATCTAATAAGGGTCTATTATCTAGAATATTTATAGAACTCTGCAAGTTAATGTCAAAAAGACAATTCAATTAAAAAAAAGTAAAATTTTTCCCAAAAAGATATACAACAACTAATTAACAAATGAAAAGATGCTTGATATCATTAGTCATTAGGGAAACATGAATTAAAAGCGTAAAGAGAAACCAGTTCATACTCACTAGGATGGCTATAATTAAAACAAATGAAAAGTAACGATTGTTGAAAGGAGAGGAGAAATTGGAATCTTTATGGATTGCTGGAGGAAATGTAAAATGGTGCAGCTGCAGTGAAGAACCATATGGCAATTTCTCAAAAAGTTACACATAAAGTTACCATAAAATCCAGTAATTCTACTTTATGGCATATACTAAGATGATTGGAAAGATATATTTAGGAAAAAAACTTGTGAACATATGCTTATAGCAGTGGTATGCATAATAAACAAAACTAGAAACAACTCAAATGACATCAAGTAGTGAGTGATTCAAATAATTAGTTATTGCCAAGTGTGCTTCTTACCTTCATTATATTATAACTTCAGATTTTCAGCTGCTAATACAAGAGAAATGTTGAAAACTGGAGAACAGTGGCTAAAGCTTTAACTTGAAAATCATGGTATGTGGTCTTGCTATTGTAATATTGGTAGGAATTATAGGGTTTTTGAAAGTACTTTTGTCACTCACTGTCAGCTAAAGTAAAGGAAAAACATGAAAGTTTACATAGGCTTTTTTTTTTTTAAAGACAGCTTTATAGAGGCTTCATTTATATATCATAAAATTTATCCATTGTAAGTATAGCACTCAACAATTCTTAGTGAATTTATCAAGTTGTAAAACTGTCACCACAATCCAAATTTAGTTTTAGAACATTCCTATAACTTTGAGAAGATCCTCACTCTTAGAGTGCAACTGATCTGCTTTCTGTCTCTATAAATTTGCCTTTTTTGGACATTTCATATAAATGGAACCTTAAAACACACTGTTTTTTATACCTAGCTTTATTTTTTCTACTTAACATTATGGGATTGAGGTTTATCCATATTGTAGTTTATATCAGTAGTTCATTCATTCTTTTTTTTTTTTTTTTTTGCTGAGTAGTATTTCATAGTATCTATCTATCTATCTATCCATCTATCTATATAAACTATAAGTTTCTGGTTAGCAGAACTCATGGAGGTGTTCCCTAACAAACCACATTTTTCTGCCTGTGCCACAAACCAAACTGTGACACCAAATTGTGGTAGAGGAAAGTAATCTTTATTGCCATGTGCAAAGCAAGGAGAGCAGGGAGCTAATGCTGAAAGAACCTGGTCTTTTCTCCAGGAGTCACAAGCATGTATTTTTTTTTTTTTTAAAGAATTGTTTTATTGAACTTTATTTATTTTAATTTGACCAGAGAAGGACAGAGTGAGACACACAGAGAGAGGAGAGAGAGAGAGAAAGTCACTGGCTCTGTGACTCAAACTGTGGTTGGCCATGTGGGAGTCCAGCACCCTTAACCACCACACCACCTGCCAGTCCCCAAGCGTGTATTTTAAGGGCAAGATTAAGGATAAGGTCTCAGGCACATGGACAGCTTGATGATTGGTTCAAGAGGGTGTGGTCATATTGATTGATGCGGCCTTAGATAATCAATTTTTGTTCTGGGAAGGAGCAATTATTAGGTGTTGGCACTATTCACTCTGGGGTCTATGTGCTCACAGCTGGCAATTTCCATCTGGTGGATTTCAGATTCTGGAAAACACCTTACAATTTTTGAGTTTAAACCTTAGATTTTCTTTCAAGTAGGGCTTCTTGGAATCTTATGGCTCTGACTCATGGCCAGAGTTGCTTGCTGTTTTTTTTTTTTTTAAGATAAAATCCCCACAACTGATTGTTTCTATTATTCCCTAATTCCTACAGCATAGAATCTAATTTAGAGAATAAGAGACATTACACTTTATTTGGGAATAATTCATATTGATGTGTTAAAATAACACAGATGGGACAGCCACGTGTGGTGGTTTAAGGAGCTAGATGCCGCATGGCTGAACATGTGGTTCTAGTCCTATGCTTGGAGGCTTTAAAGACACACCAGGCATATGTGTACACATGCCCAAAATCCTGAAAAGGAGGGAGAACTGGAGGAGAAGGGATTGTAGCATTACCATTTCTAATGGGATGTGGTGGTGCTTTCTCCCTCTCCTTTTCTCTCTGTCTCTTTTTCTCTCATTTATTATTTATTAAAAAATAAATCTATTATTAATTTATTTATTAATAAATAATAAAATAAATGAGTAAAATAGCACAGATGTTATATCAGGAATTTGGGGAGCACAGTAGGAGAAAAGGGGTGATGGCCCATGTTGTAAATCTATTACCTTTTGAAGATTATTTTATCTACTGTGAACTAGGATATGCCTTCAAACAATTAATCTGGAGAAGGGGTAGATGTTGCTTGGGCCATTAACATTTAAGTGGACCTTGTGTTCCAAGTAGCTTTGGAAGATTTTTACTTTTGGTTCAGCTTTTATCAATTTTCAGTTTAGGAAATTTTAATTTTTTAACAGAAGGGGAAAACTGGAGGCCCAACCCTTTTAAGTGTCCCTTCTTAATTTCAGAAGTTCTTGGAGAGAACGTCTATGTCTTCCAAAGAAGACATAGACACTCCCTTTCACACATGCTTTGCCACATGCCCTCTGCATCTCTTCATTTATATCCTTTGTAATTTCTTTTATAATAAACTGGTAAATGCAAGTAAGTGTTTTCCTAACTTCTGTGATCTACTTCAGCAAATTAATCTAAGAGGAGAGGGAGAGATTGTGGGAACCTCAAGTTGTAGCTGTTTAGTCAGAAGTTCTGGAGGCCCAGATTGCAACTGGCGACTGAAGTAGGAGGCACTCTTGTGAGCTCTCTCTCAACCAATGGGATCGAATGCTATCTCCAGGTAGATAGTGTCAAAGTTGAATTAGATTAAAGGACATCCAAGTGGTGTCTACTATGTAAGTAGTTGCTTGCTGGTAGGGTAGGGTCTCCCTACACATTTTGGGATCACAGAAGTGATCTGTGTTGTAAGAGGAGTGGAGAAACAGTATGTTTTTTCTGACTCATTTGGTGTCAGTGGATTGAAATTTTGTAGACTGACTCTGGATCATGGAAATGGTTTGAGAAGAGAAAGAATTAAAGGGTGGGGAATGAAGAACCTTTGACTCTTGGGTAGCCATGTGGCCACCCTTGGTATGAATTGGTAGCTGTGCAATGCTCAGTTACTAAAGGGAACTTACCAGTGGAATTCGGAGGTGGTTTTGACTCCTGGGAATTGATTTACTGGGTGTATAGGAAAGGAAAACTAATAAGAAAGAAGCAAAATATTTGATTCCTTAGCTATTTGTAATAGCTAAAGTGAAATTAGGGAGTGCTGAGTTAGACCTTGATGACAACCAAGCTCAGATTTCTGAGTCTGTGCTTTGCTCACTAGCTTCAAACTCACTTATAAAGGGAAAAATTATAGCAGGGCAGCATAAATTACCTATAAGGCCTTTGATTACCAAGATGATAGTCAATGTGGAAGAAATGCCAAACCAAGAAACTATTGGAACTAGAAGGTATAGTGTAAAGAAATTGTCTCCTTTTAGGAATCATATCATCAGGTCTTTGAAGAACCTTTACTGAAATGGATTTTAAGAGTAATTCATTTAGGAGGAGTATCTTTGGTTTTAAATACTGCAGAGTAGAAAAAGATGTTTGGGTTAATGCAAGATTGCTAGTTTAGAGTTGAACAGTCATAGACTAGTTTACATGATCCAGACACATAGGAAGCTATTCCTGAGGGATCTGAATAGGAAACAGCCAGCCTGGCAGACTATATAAAAGTCACTCTAAGGTCTGTTTACCCTGAGAAGAGGGATTTCCCATTTTGTAAATGCCAAGTGGAATACCCCAGGTGAAGGAACTGACATGTGTTATATACAAGACATGTGGGACTGGCTTGGATATTCACCCACTAAATATGCGTGTTACTGGGTTATTGTAAATGCTGTGGTTAAGGGGGCCTCTTTTGCCTGAGCACCCTATATAACTGTCCTGTTGCAAGTTGAGCAACAATCTAAGAAGACTTACCTAATTCTCTCTCTCAGATTCCCCTTGAGGGTCTTATAAATGCTAATAAAAACATTAGGTCAAATAACAAGAGAATGGTGAAAAGCAGAGGAGAGAGTTAAAGGACTCATATCAAGGTGAAAATTTTTAAATGGCTATTAAGAATTAGGTAAAGAGAACATTGATCAGGTGAAACTGAGAAGAATAGAAAAGGGAGAGCCATGGGATTTATCCCAACAGGATGGAAATCTTCAGATGGTTATTAAGAAATGAGATTAATAAAATGATACTGACAGGGTTAAAATGAAAGTCTTAATACAACATTATTGAGGTTTAGTCGGACCAAAGGGAGACCAGCGTTAAATGATTCCAAACAGATTTGCTATTTTGACCCATTTGGATGAATTTAAAATCAGAAAGCAAAGATTACAATGAGAAATCTGATTTGAAATTGCCTAGAGCAATAGTCAGGCAGATTCATTAAGATAAAAATTGATAATTTGGCAAGGATTCCTTAGCTTAATATTCTGTTGGGAACCCAAAGCCTTATCTATACAAGTGGACAAAATGGTCTCGGGTGGTGGGAAAAAATTCCTTGGAATCATAGAATGGGAGTTCCACATACTGTGATACCAGGAGCCATTGGGGAAGACCTCACTTGGCTTACAATTAGACTTAGTATAAAAATATAAGGATTGATAAATTTATGAAAGTTAGAATGTTTAAACAGACCTTATGCAAAGTAATTGTGTCTCCTCTACTTAACTAAATATTTTCAGTAACAGAAAAGGAGACATTATAACTGGTACAATAGAAATACAAAAGATGATTGGCACTGTTATGAACAAGTATATGCCAGCTGGAAGAGATGCATAAATTCCTGGACTTGTGCAATCTGCCAAGACTAAACCAGGAAGAAAGAGTTAGCCTTAATAAACCAGTAACTAGTAATGAGATATAATTAATTATAGTTTCCCAACAAAAAAGTCCAGAGGTAGCCTTACTCCTTCAATAGTATATGGTCACACCACAATTTCTTTTCTCTTTATCTAACCTGTTTGGTATGCATGCACATGCATTTGTTGTGTTTTTCAAGCTTCTAGGGCTAGTATTTGAACCACATTTGGTTATGTGAGATTCAGCTTCCTTAACAAATAGGGCTATGGTACTAGCCCTTATTGTGATTTTTAAAAAAGAATTATTTTATTTGGGACCAGCAAGTGGCATAATGGTTGCATTGTTGCACTCCAGGTAGTCAACTGTGGTTTGGGTTCTGGATCCAACAGCTTAAAACTCTTGCCAGGCATGGGTATGCATGCCCAAGATCCCAAGAGGAGAATGGAAGAATAGGGATTGTGGGGTGACCATATCCCTGGGGGATGATTTTTAATTTTCTGTTTCTGTCTGTCTAGCAAGTGCATGCACCCTATAGCAAAAATCTCTGTTTAAAAAAATTATTTATTTTGTTATTATTATTAATTTGACCAGAGAGAGAGAGAGAGAGAGAGAGAGGAAACAAGTCTCCAGGTCCAGGACTCAAACCATGGTTGGCCATGTGGGAGTCTAGCACCTTAAGCCTCATGCCACCTACTGGACCCTCTTACTGTGGTTTTAATTTATATTTCTTTTAGTGAACATGATGCTGCACATCTTCTGTTATTCTTACTAATAATTTTTTGATAAAATGTTTGCTCAAATCTTTTTGCCTGTTTTTATTTTATTTTTTTCTTATTTTTATTTAAATTCATTTATGTTCATTCACAGTACATCAATACAACATACAAAATGAGATTTTCTGTCCAGAATACATTGTTTATTGGTCAATCAAGGATATTACCTTACATGTTATCATCAACAAACAATTTTCTATTTCTTGTTTCTTATACATTTTGCCCCCCCTCCCCCATTCCCTACCTCTCATCCTCTGCCATTTCTCCCTCTCCTCCCACACTGTCTCTGGTTTCTACAGTTGTTTTCCATGCCCCCCTTTTTCCCCCCACATTTTATTGATTCACTGAAGAGCTTAATTAATTTAAAAAATTTTAAAAGGAAGCACAGCTGATATATACATATCTATGAACATAAGTCTGACTTTAGGTGTAAACCTCAGTGAGTAAAGTGAACATAATATAAAATAGTACCTAGTTGGGGCTATATAGCTTACTGCAGTCATTAAATAGGTATTAATAGGTATTTTTTGATGCATTTTTTAATTTTAAGAAAAACAGTTTTAGTTTTAATAAATCAAAATTAAAAAATGTTAAGAGAAATTTGCTTTAAACTTTAAACCAGAAAAAAAAGTTCGGATTCAGTTCAAATAGTAGGTAGATTAACTTATCAATAGTTCAAGAGAAGACAAAACTCCTTAAGTATGGAAATCAAAGCATTGAAGAAAATCAGTAATGTTTTAGTCTAAAGTCAAGTTCTATTTCACTAATTCAGACTCATTTAATTAATCTATATTCTGTTGAATTTGCATTGTTACTGTGGTCTGTTTTTTCCATTTAAACCCTGGAAGTTAACATTCAACTCTGGACTTGTCTCTACCATTCGGCTGGCCATTCTCTTGGTTGTTTTTGTATTCTTATTTCTGTGTATCGGACTTTAGTTTTTCTGGTATAGTATTCCCTTTAGCACTTCTTGGAGAGCTGGTCTGGTGTTGATAAATTCTTTCAGGTTTTGTTTGAGAATGTTTTTTGTCTTGTTTTCCTGTATGAAAGATAATCTTGCTGTGTATAGTATTCTTGGTTGAAATTGTTTTTTCACTTAACATTTTGAATATATTTTCCCATTCTTTCCTTGCTCACATTGTTTCTGATGAGAGATCTGCTGTTAGCCTGATGGGATATCCTTTGAGGGTAACTTGATGTTTATCTCTTGTCTAATTTAGTATCTTGTCTCTGTCTGTAGTTTTGTTCAATCTGGCTCTGATGTGCTTGGGGGATCTTCTTGGGTTGATTCTGTGTGGGGTCCTTTTTGTATTTTTTGGATCTGGATATTTGAATGCCTGTCTAGGTTTGGAAAGTTTTCTTCCAGGATTTTATGAAATAGGTTATCAATTCCCTTATTAGTTTCTTTACCATCCCAATGTTTGGGTATTTAATGGTATCTAGTATTATGTTATTCTCATTTTTTGGGTTATTTTCTCCGTATTTTTGGTGAATTTTTCTAGGTCAGAGGTTCTGTCTTCTACATCTGAGATTTGATCTTCTGTATCATCTAATCTGCTTTTAATATTTTCAAGGGAGGTTTTGATTTCCTGTACTATAGCCTTCATCTCTAACAGTTCCAGTTGATTCTTTTTTATGATCTGTTTCTCCTCTTTCTGATCATGCAAGAACTTCCTCATCTCCTGGAACTGTCTCTTTTCTCCTGTAGTTTCTGGAGTTCATTGTCTCTCTTATCTTGTACCTGTTAGCTTTGTGACTTTGAGTATTTTAAATTCTTTATCTAACATTTCCATGAGTTCCATTGTATTGTCTGGCTCGTGGCTAGATCTGGGGGCAGGAGGGTCAAGTCTGGGCAGAAGGTCTTCAATGGTCCTAATCCTTGAATGGGGTTACTCAGAACTGAGGTTTAGATGGCTACTGATTGGCTTGTCCTTGCTCCTGGTTAGATCTGGCTCTTTCTGTCTGTTTTTAAATTGAATTTTTTTTTTTCTTCTTAAATTTTAACTATTGTATTTTGGATACAGTACTTTTTTCAGTTTGAGTCCTGGACCTGGTGGTTTTCTTTCTCTCATCAAATTAAAATAAATAAATTAAGTTAAATAGCATAAATAAAAAAGAAGGCATATAAGGCCAGCTGGTGGGTGGTGGTTAAGGCACCTGGACCCCACCTCGCTGATGGCTTGGTTCCAGTACTGGACTTTTGTGACTTGAGAAACATACCAGACATGTGTGTGAGTGTTTGTGCCTAAAATCCTAAAAGATGGGAGAAATGAAAGAGAAGGGTTTGTGGCATGACCATGCTCCATGGGGAGTGATTTCTCTCTTTCTCTCTCTTTGTCTCTCATTGGTGAACACATGCAGCCTATGACAAAACAAAAAACAAAACAAAATAAAAACCAACAACAAAGCACAACAAACAAAAAAAGATGTATAATTTTTATTAAGTCCAATACATTGATTTTTTTCCTTTTATGGCTCATATTTTGGGGATCACTAGTAAGAGCTCTTTCCTTACATGATAAAATAAATATTTCCCTTTTCACTTTTTCTAGACATTTTCTACTTATTTTAGTTCTTAAATTCACCTAAGTGATCCTTTTTGAGTTACTTTTATGACTTGAAGTAAGTCGAAAGTCTTTTTGTCTTGCCTATGGAGCTTATAATCTCAGTCATGTTTATTGAAAAAATTACTGTTTCCCTAATAAATTGTCTTGATACTCTTCTGGAAAAGGGACTTACTTTAGTTTCTTGAAGAGAAGGAAAATTTTTATAGTCTTTTCTAGAACTTGACAATTAATTTTTTGCAATTTAAATTTCAACCACTTTTTCATTTTCAAGGAAATTAGTCTTCCTTAAATTTTGTGTGTCTAGAAAATATAATACGAGGACCAGCAAAGTGGCATGGTGATTAAGGTGCTAGATTCCTACATGGGTGACAATGGTTCGCCTGGTGGCTTGCTTTTTCACTTTTCCTTTCTATCTCTGTTTCTTGGTGGTGAGCACGACATACTCTATAGCAAAATAAAATAATAATAATAATAAATAAAATTTAAGTAAATCTTAAAAATTATAATACAGAAAATTAGAACAAATAAGAATACTTAAATGACAATTAACTTTTTAAACTAGTTGGAAAAAATTGTTACCATATTTTGACAAGGTGATAAAAATTTAGACTCTAAAAGCCAACATTAAGAGAATTTCTGTCTAGGAGCAAAGCAAACTTATTAATATTTAATCAAAGGAATAATTTATTTGAAGTTGAGAACAATATGATTATATGAATACAAGTATATCTACTTGACATGACTCTTTGTCACTCAGGTACATAATAACTTCTCTATGTACTTTTTAAAGCATTTTAAAATAAGTTTATTTATCTAATTTGTTTCATGAAACAGAGAGAACCTGAATGTGAGAGAGAGTGAGAGACAGGCACTGGCTGAGAAACAGGATGTCATCATCCTGTATCTGCTTTCCTCAGTCCTTCAACTAGTGATGAAGGAGCTTGAGTACATGCATACCTGGTGTATTTCAGGTCAAGTAGGGATCTGAACCTACAGTTCCATGTGCCTTTAAGCATATCAATGCTTAAAAATAATTTTATACATTTACTTTTTTTTTTCAAGTTTACTAAAGATCATATACACTTGCCGGAAAGAGACAGAGAGGGAATAAAGTGAGAAAGCACTCCCCACCCCTATTGCCAAACTGCAATCCCTTCTACTCCGTTCTTCTCTCAGGGTTTTGGGTACACACACATTTGTCTGGTTTTTCCAACTGCTGGAACTGGAGCTCAAACTGCATTGGCCATGTGGGATCCAGCCATCTTAACTACCACATCACCTGCTAGCTCCTCTACATACCTATTTTAAATAGTTTGTCCAAGTTTTAAAATTTCTATCATAACAAATTTTCTATTCAGGGGATAGGTACCACACAGATTTAATCATCAAATGAAATGTATTTTCTTCATCTTCATATAGAGCTAACTAGAAGAGAGTGAACTTTGTAGGGAGGTTTTGAAATTAGTTAAAAGAAAAGTTCTCCAGGTTCTACTTTGAGATTATGAGATGTTTTTATGTTATTTTGCTGTCATCCTGATTACCTGGTGCACATGGGTGGGCTTGTAATATTTCCTGAGTTGTTAAATCTGATCAGCTGTCCAGTTCATCACATCTGCTACTACATCTGTGCTCTAGATTCCCTTAGGCTTTTGGATTTTAGAGAAATGATTATATCTTAATAAGAAAATTAGTTATATAAAAAGTAATACAAACTCCTATTAATCTGAAGAAATGCTTTACAGTAAAAAGGCCTTGTGATGTAATTATAAAATTGAATTAATTTGTAAACATTTAGAAGCTATCATGCAAAATAATCATTTTGACTTTGTGACAATTTTCACTTATAAAATATGCTTTTCTGATAGGCTCAGTTATGTCAAAGGGAAGTTAGAAGTTATGATGAAAGCACTGTATAATCCTGTTTAGAAGTAATTTTGATTGATTACAGTGGCTCCCAAAGTGAATTTTGCAAAGTTCTAGAGTCAGTGGGTTAACATGGGTGGAGGGGTGAAGAATGCTAACCCAGGGAGCTATTAGCTTCTCTGTCCAAATTTCAATTAGAGTAGAGCTGTTTGAGTTTCACACAACGAGATTTTATGATTGTAATAGTAAACACAAAATTAAAAGACCTTTTTGTATTTGGTTTCTGAAACATCATATTACATATCCATATCATGCCTATTTAAACAATAACTCAGTGTAAACCTTATCCTTATATGACTGTCAAGTTACAACTCACTGTTACTTTTGAGTATTGCTGGCTAGATGTTTTTATTAAGTTAGAGACCTGATTATAGTAACACAGAAAAAACTGAAATTACTAATACTATTTAGATCTCTATATTTAAGAGGATAGAAATTCTATGATTTAAAAAAATTATTATTTAATTTTATTTATTATTGTTATTTTTAATTCACTATAAGACATGTGCTTTCACCAGAGAGAGAGAGACAGAGAGAAAGAGAAAGTGAGAAAGCAAGCCACTAGGTTCTGGACTCAAACCACAGTTGGCTATACGGGGGTCCAGCACCTTAGCTACCACGCCACCTGTTGACCCTATGGCATATTTTTAAAAATACAATTCTAGAGATGGCTTGCTAAGATTTTACTTAGGATTTTGGTGACTACCTGTCCAAGTGAGATTAGATTGTAATTTTCCTTTCATATACTTTTTTTGTACAGTTATTGTGCTAGTTTACACTGGCTTTAAAAAAATTATAGAACCTCTTCCTGATTTTCTATTGTCTGGAACATTATGTATAAGATAGGGGTTGTCAGCTGCCTGAAGGTGTGGTAAAACCTGCCTGGGGAACCATCTGTACATAATGCTGTTTTTATAGGTTGATTTTATGACTTTTTTTTTTTTAAGGTTATTTATTTCTTCCATGAGAGAGAGAAAGAGAATAAGAGAGAGGATGAGATAGACAAGCACTCCTATCAGGATCTTCATACCATGATCCACCTCTAGTCTTAGCCAGATTGGACGATAGGCACAAGTGTGTACCTGGCATGCATAGGAATGTCCTGAAACATGACCTAGGGTCCAGTTACATTTGGGTCCAGTTATATTTTGCTCATGTTGCCTGTGTTTTTACATTTATTAGACTAAATTAGTTTGTAACATTGTATTATTACTCTTAAATCTGTACTTGCAATTATGTTTTTTTCCATTTCTGATGTTTAATTTTTAATCTCATTATTTTCATGATTAATACTACAGAAGTTTGACAACCACTTTTCTTTCCAAAGACTTAATTTTTATTTGTTAATTTGCTCTGTATTCTTCTTTTTTTTTATTTGATTTTATTTGCTTTTCATCTTTATATTTTCCCTTTCTTCTTTTTTGTTATTGTTTGTTCTTTAAAAGACATTTTTTGGGGCCAGCAGGTGGTATAGTAGTTAAGGCACTGGACTCCCACATGGCCCACCATGGTTTGAGTCCCAAACCCAGTGGCTTGAAAATCACCCTGGGCATATTTGTGTGCATGCCCAAAATCCCAAGAGGAGAATGGAAGAGAAGGTATTGTGGAGAGGCCATCCCCCCTGGAGTGTTATTTCTCACTTTTTCTTTCTCTGCCTCTCTGTCTCTGCAGTGAGCACACCCATTTCAGCAATATCTCTAAAAACAAAACAAACAGAAAAATTATTTGAAAAAAATTAAATGTGAGCCAGCAAGTGGCATAGTAGTTAAAGTGCTGGACTCTCACATGACTGACTGTAATTCCAGTCCCAGACCTGGAGGCCTGAAACTCAAACTGATCATGTGCCTAAGATCCCGAGAGGATTTTTTTGAGAGGTTTTTGCTATAGGGTACGTGTGCTTGCCAGAAAGACAGAGACAGACAGAGTCGAAAGTGAGAAATCATCCCCCCTGGGGGAATGCCATGCTGAAAATCCCTTCTCAATTCTCCTCCGGTGATATAAACAGTGCGCCATCTGCTGGTTCCCAAGAAATGCATTTTTAGGAAATGTCATTGTGTGAACATCATAGATTGCACTTACACAAACACAGATGATATTGTGTGTGTGGTATATGTGTGTGAGAGAGAGCTGGTGTATGTGTGTCTAAAAAAATTCCTTTATTTATCCTGAAACCCTTTATCATTTGTCAAGAAAGTCATTATACGTTGATATACTGTAAACACAAGGAGATTACAGATTCAGATACCATTCAACTTTTTGTAGATACCATTTACAATTCCTCATGTCGTTTTTTATACCATTCTTATTTTTTTAAGAATTATTTATTTAATTTATTTTTAATTATTAGTCTTTTTCAATTTGCCCAGAGAGAGAGAGAGAGAGAGAGGTAGGGAGAATGTGAAAGCTGGTCAATGAGTCCAGGACTGAAACTGTAGTCTGCCATATGAGAATCCAGTGCCTGGGACCAGCAGTTGGTGTAATGGCTATGTCATTGAACTCTCATGTAGTTGACCGTGGTTCGAGTCCCAGACCTGGTGGCTTAAACTCATGCCGGGTACATGTGTGTGCGTGTCCAAGATCCTGAGAGGAGAATGGAGGAGAAGGGATTGCAGCATGGCCATTCCCCTGTCGGGTGATTTCTCGCTTTCTGTCTCTCTGTCTCGCTCTGGCGAGCACATATGCTCTATACAAAAACTTTAAAAAAAAAAAAAAGACTCCAGTGCCTTAACCTCCCCACCACCTGTCAGCCCACCACCTCCTGGCCTCTTGCATTCTTTGTTGTAATAAATATCTCAAAGCATTTACTGTAATTTATACAACAGGGGCCAGCAGATCATGGGGTAGTTACAATGCTGAACGCTCACATGACAGACCCCAATTTGAGTCTTAGGTCCACTCTCTTGAAACTCACACCAGGGACATGTTTATGCATGCCCCAGATCCTGGGATGAAGTGGAGGAGATTGGATTGTGATGTGGCCATTCCCCCTGTGCGCTAATTTCTCATTTTTCTGTCCACTGTCTCTGTTTCTCTCTCTCTCTCTCTGGTGATCACACACACTCTAAGGCAAAAACCTCTTAAGTAAAAGAATTACATAACAATCATGCTTTGCACATGTATTGTGTTAATATATAAAAAGCAGTGCTCAACTGGCCTCAGAAGCCCAGAAGTGCATTAACCACATTCTAATTATTCTGCTGGAACATGAAATTGAAATTAACTTTTGATTGTGTACCTACATATCACATGATTGGATATTTTAAAATCCAGAACCTAAAATTTTCTACCCAACCAGATATGAGGATATGGTATAAATATTCTTGGGAACACAGCTTTTCAGAATATTTATGTAGTAAACATTCACTGAGATTGTTTTGAAGAAAGTGATTACATAAAAGAAAAGGATGACACAAGAGGTTTTTTTTAGTTATGTATGGGGTACAGTAATTAGGTACCTTGGAGATATTTGGTAAATAATACATAAAGAGGGCTGGCAGGTGACATGATGGTTAAAGAACTGTGGTTGACCACAGTTCTTGTCTCAGACCTGGTGGCTTGATTTCTCACTTTCCCTTTCTCTCTTTCTGTATTTCTGTTCAAATTGAAAAATAATAATAAATAAAATAAGTAATTAAAAAAATAAAAAATTATAATAATACTAAACGAACAAAGGGAAGCATACTAGCTCTTCATTAGAAGTCTTTGTAAAGGGGACCAACAGACAGCATAGTGGTTAAGGCACTGGACTCACACATGTGTGACTGCAGTTCTTTTGAGAGGTTTTCGCTATAGGGCATGTGCACTCGCCAGAAAGACAGAGAGAGACATAGAGACAGAAAGCAAGAAATAACCCCCCCAAGAGGGGATGGTCACGCCGCAATCCCTTCTCCTCCATTCTCCTCTCGGGATCTCGGGCACGCAAGCACATGTGCCCGGCATGAGTTCTAAGCCACCGGGTCCGGGACTCGAACCGCGGTCGACTACGTGGGAGTCCAGCGACATAGCCATTACGCCAACTGCTGGTTCCCACTGACTGCAGTTTTGAGTCCTGAAACCAGAGTCTTGAAACTCATGTCAGGCACACGTGCATGGTTGCCCCAACTCCTGAGAAGAGAATAAAGAAGGGATTATGGTATAGACATCACCCCAGGGGTTGTTTCTCACTTTCTCTGTCTCTCTGGCAAGTGCATGTTCCCTATAGAAAAAATCTCTCTCTAAAAAAAGAAACTAAACCATTTAAAAAAAAGCCTAGCTAATATCAATGTAATGGGGGTTTAAATAATACACAGTGATGGACTTTTTTTATCTGGAGAGGTTTTTGCTATAGGGTGCGTGCGCTCACCAGAAAGATAGAAAGAGACAGAGAGACAGAAAGTGAGAAATCACCCCCCAGGGGGGATGGCCACACCACAATCCTTTCTCCTCCATTCTCCTTTCAGGATCTTGGGTACGCACACACACGCTACTGAGTCTGGGACTTGAACCGCAGTCGACTGCATGAGAGTCCAGCGACATAGCCATTACACCAATGGCTGGGCCCTCAGCTTCCATTTTCTAGTTTTCTCCTGCTTCATGGACAAGATACATTTTAGTGGTGATAGATGTGCTCACCAAAGATGGCACTCTTTTCCCCATTCCACCTTCTTTTTTGGTCATTTTATATTTTAGCTTGAAAATGCTCTTTTTCGTATTCATAATTTACATTTGCCTTGTGAAACATTAAAACATTATATAGAAAAGTATAAAGAAGAGAATCAGACATCCGTAATTAACACCTAGCAATATCACCTAAAAATAGTAACATTTTTATCTATATTCTTACAAACATTTAAATTCACACATAAGCAAATACATATGACCACTATGTATTCTTTGTGTCTGATTGATACATATGCCCTTGGGCTGGGACTGACTTTTACTTTCTAAAACTGTAATTCAGCGTTGAAATTATTAACTTTGACATTTTGGGCTATGAAATGTCATGTCAAATGATTGTGCTATGACACAGAAACAGAGAATGAAGAATCATAGAATCATAGAATTTAAGATCTAAAAGAGAACTTTGAGAACATTAAATTCTCTAAAAATCCAGAGTTAGTAGGTGAGAATTCTTCATGCTGTCCATGCCACATATTATGCAAAGCTATAAAGGTTAAAGAAAAAGCTGCCATTGGAGATAGAAGTATTTAAATGATGAAGCCTTACTTTGTCTATAAATAACATTTTTTAAAATTTGTTCAATTTTTCTTCAAAGGACATTGCATAGCAGACTAGCTGAATATATATGTATAATTCCATTTGTTTTCAAGTCAATTTTTACACAGTTTTGTGCAGATCTGTGAGTGTTCTCAAACATTAGGAATTTCCAAAATATGACTTAACAATGGAGCTGGTACACCATTCTTGTAGTGTAATTTCTACTTAGGTTGAACTCAGAAGTAAATTCAGAATTATAACTTAAAAGAAAATCGTGCTGAAGTTATCTAAAATGAGAAGGAAAGAAAAGCAAAATAAGTGAGAGAAAAGCACCAGCAGGACAAAAGTAGCTGCTGTTTTGAAAAGAATTAATTTCTCTTTCTCTGTGGGCATACAAGTGTGGGTTGGTTTTCTCAATTCTGGAGTTATTGTAAATAAATTAGCTGTAAAGCAGACACAGATTTTTTCCCCCTTTAGTCCTCTAAATTGCTTCAAGTGTCAAGCTGAGAAGTCTGTGGGGCTTTCAGCAACAGCACACTGTTTCATATTATGATTTTTTAAAAGCAGAGACAGAAACAACCCAAATAATTCCATTTACATCTGAATTAAATTCTTTGGGCATTTCCTTAATTTTATTAGCAATTCAACAAGAAGACTTGTAGGATTGGGAACCAGCAGTTAGCGTAATGGCTATGTCGCTAGACTCCCACATAGTCGACCGCGGTTCGTGTCCCGGACCCGGTGGCTTAAAACTCACGCCGGGCGCGTGTGCGTGCGTGCCCAAGATCCCGAGAGGAGAATGGAGGAGAAGGGATTGCGGCGTGACCATCCCGCCTGGGGGGTGATTTCTTGCTTTCTGTCTCTATGTCTCTCTCTGTCTGTCTGGCGAGCGCATGCGCCCTACAGTGAAAATCTCTCCAAAAAAAAAAAAAAAAAAAGAAGACTTGTAGGATGTAGGGAATAATTATAAAAGAAAGGGAGAGATAAAAGTAAAGGGGAGTTGAATTCATAATGCAGAATTTGGCTGAAATGTTTTAGGTTTTTTTTTTTTTTTTTTTTTTTTTTTTTGTGATTAGCAGGCTGCTATGGCTTAAATGTGTCTTTGAAAATTCATGTGTTGGAAATTTAGTCCCCAGTACAGCGATGTTGAGAAGTGGGAACTTTAACAGGTGATTAGGTCATGAAGACTGCCCTCATGAATAGATTAATGCTCTTATCCTGGGAGTGGCTTACTAATTGTGGGAGTGGATACCTGATAATGGGGTAAATTTGGGCTAATTTCTTCTGTCTCTGTCTTGCATTCTCGTTTGACCTGCTGTCTTCCACCATGGGATGACACATCACAAAGGCCTTTGCCAAATGTCAACACCATGTTCTTGGAATTCTCAGTCTCCAAAACCATTGGCCATGTAAATTTATTTTCTTTATAAATTATGCAGTCAGTATTATTCCATTACAGCAGTACAAAATGGACTAAGACAAGGCTGGTGGATCAAATTTTAATTTTTTACAGTAACCGATTTTTCTTTATTCACACCTGTGTCTTTTTTATACTTACAATATTAATTGTTCCACTGCACACAAGTCAAATCAGTAATTTTGGGTCTTTGAAAAAGTTTTGATACATTTTTGCATAGAAAAACAGAAAAATATGTAATGACTTTTCCAACAACTTAATAGTTTTGTAAGCCATCTCAAAAGATTTAGGGACATTTTCTAAGTCATTGACCAACTCAACTATTATATTACCTGTTTATATATTATAATTTATATTTATTAAATATAAAACTATATAATAATGATACCCATTAGTTGTATGACATTGGGCAAGTTAACTTTTCTAGGCACAGAGTCTTCACCTGTAAAATGAAGAAACTGGATTAAATTATTTCTAATATATTTTTAGTTCTAAATTCTGTAAAAATGAGAGAAATAATCCAGTATATAAAAGGAAGTCATCCATTCTAATTTAAAGCTTTAAGTACATTTGTATTAATTGTGTCATTTTTACTTAGATTAACAGTGGTCTTAATTTATCTTTCTATGTCATTGCTTTGTTTTCTACCATTCAGAGGGCAAAGTAAAAACTCCTCAGAATGGCATATTAGAGCAATTATGCTTTTTATAATGTAACTTGAACTTGTATTTTCTATAACTCCTATATACAGGCATCAAACTCTTTTTAAATTGATCAGTAATGAGATATTCATATGTTACCCTTTTAAAATATACAATTCAGTGGTTTTTAGTGTATTGAACTGTATAGCCATTATCATTATCTAGTTTTCATAAGCCCCAGTTGTTGACTTGTGCAGTGGAACAATTCATATTTAAGTATAAAAAAGACACAGATGTGAATAAAGAAAAATTAATTACTATGAAAAACTAAAATTTGATCCATACACATTACTAGGCGAACTCTCCATTTCTCACTCTCCATTGCACATGGAAACTATTATTACACCTTCTATTTCTATGGATTTGCCTGTTTTGGACATTTCATAAAATTGGAATCATACATATGTGATCTTTAGTGAATGACTTCTTTTACTTAACATAATGCTTTTAAGGTTCACCCACATTGTTACACTTATCAGTACTTCATTCCTTTTTAATGGCAAGTAATATTCTATTGTATTAATATATCACATTTTATTTATCCATTTATTGATTGAAAGATATGTGACTATTCCTACATTTTGACTATTATGAATAATGCTACTATTAACATTTGTGTATTGATTTTTTTCATTTCTTTCTCAGTATATACTTAGGAGTAGAACTGCTGTTTCATATGGTAACTTGTTTAACTTTTTGAGTAACTACCAAAGTTTTTTCCATTGTGGTTTCACAAATTTTCACAAATTTCTCAGTATATAGGCAATATATAAACTTTCCAACTTCCCACACTCAACCTTTTTTTAAAAAATTATTTAATTTTATTATTTCAACATTTGCTATAGGGCATGTGAGCTCACCAGAGACAGAGGGAGGGAAGGAGGGGGCAGGGAGGGAGGGAAGGAAGGAGGGAGGGAGGGAGAGAGAGAGAGAGAAAGAGAGATAAATTGAGAAAGCAAGCTACTAGGTCTGGGACTTGAACTGCCATCAGCCATGTGGGAGTCCAGTGCCTTAACCACCACACCACCTGCTGGCCCCCACACTCAAACTTTTAAAATAAGGAATTAAAAAATATCTTTTTGTTCATACAGTTTACTCAACACAAATTACAGAAGGCAAACCACTGTACACTAGAATAATCATCCTAGAATTAAACATTAAATGATCCTGGTGGTATTGTACATTTAATATCAACAAGTTTGAAGTGATTATTCTTTTTATTCTCAAAAAAAGTCAGCTAAATATTCCACAGCACCATACTACAACATAAACAAAATTCCTTACCATAGTCTACAAAGTTTCTTATGATTGCCTTTCCTTTCCCTATCATGTCTTGCCATGAGTCATAATCCCTTTTAACCTCTATTCAAAAGCAAGTAATACCAAAGGCATATCCTAACCATTAAAAATAAAAATTACAGTACCTTTGGCGTCGCTTTGAGCCATATAATTTCTCATGTTCCAAGAAAATCGGGTTGTAAAATGTATATTGTAATGAAATGAATTAATTAATTTTTATTTCACAGATTTTAGCATAAGACAGGGAATAGGTGTGAGTCATTAAATAATAATTTTGATTTCAGGATAATTTTGTAATTATTTATGACAGATATTAATAAATGTGCATGTCACTGGTATATATAGAAGAATGCTCAGTTTTACTCTCTAAATTCAGAGAGTGTTGTTTTTCTCATTTTTTTATTAATTAATTTTTATTTTTTTTAACATTAATATGCTATACATCATTACAGTATACAAAATGAATTTTCCATCCAAAATACACTGTCCATTGGCTCAGTCAAGCACATCAACATACATGTTATCAACAAACAATTTTCCATTTCTTATGTCTTGTACATTTTGCTTTTTCTTTTTTTTCCATCCTTGATTCCCTATACCTAAACCTCTGCCATGTCCCATCCTCCTCCCATTGTCTCTGGTATCCATGATTGTTTTCTATGCCTTTCCTCCCCATTTAATTGATTTGCTAATGAACTTAGTTTGTCTAAATATTTGCAATAGCAAGCACAGCTGATACATACATACACAAGAACCAATATCTAACTTTAGGCATAAACCTCAGTGAGTAGAATGAACATACTATAAAATAGTACCTAGCTGGGGCTATATAGCTTACTGTGGTCATCAAATACACAGTTTTTTCTTTAAATTTTGGTAACAGTTTTAGTATTTTTTTTTCTGAAAATTTTTAAAAAAAATTTACATTCATTCCCTGAGCATCATCACAACAAACTAAATGTGGTTTCCCCTCTAGAGTAAACTGCATAGTGGCTTAATCATGCATGTTGTCATCCATAAAACTCTATTACTACTTTCATGTATATATGTTTTTTACCCCATGTCTGACCCTCT
>NW_006159609.1:3092358-3093131 GCF_000334495.1 Tupaia belangeri chinensis
TTTAATTGTATCTAGTACTTCTCGCATATTATTCTCAAATTTTGGGGCCATTTTCTCAGTCTTTGTGGTGGGTATTTCTAGGCCAGCCCTTTTCTCTTCTACATTAGAGATTCTATTTTCTGTATGATCTAGTCTGCTTTTAATGCTTACAAGGGAAATTTTGACTTCTTGTATTACAGCCTTCATCTCTAACAGTCCCACCTGATTCTTTTGTAAAGTGTGAAATTCCTCTTTTTGATCTTGCATGAATTTCCTCACCTCCTGGAACTCTTCAATTCTTTTCTCCTTCTTCTTCAGCAGTTCCTTGTCTCTCTTCTCTTCCATCTTGTTAGCTTTGCCATTATGAATGTTCTGAATTCTTTATCAGACATTCCATGATTTCCATTGAACTGTGTGTGGATGAAGAGGAGCTATCCTTTCCGCTTGTGGGAGAGGTATTTTCCTGCTTCCCTATATTTCTTGTGGTCCTGCAGTGATTTCTAGTCATCTGGTGGATGGTCGGTTTCTTTCCAAACTTGGAAGTTCAATCTGAGGGTCGAGGAGTGAGCAGAAAAGGAAACAGAGAGAGGGAAAAATAGCAACAACACCAAAAAAACAAAAACAAAAACAAACAAACAAACAAAAAGACAAGAAACAGAGAAAAAGAAGAGAAAAAATTTTAAATAAATCTAAAAAAAATTAATATTCAAAGAATTTCAATAAAACTCAAAAATTAGAAATGGCTAGATTGCAGGAGCCATGGAGCTGTCTGTCTCTTGAAGAAGGCCTTTTCT
>NW_006159609.1:3093371-3098833 GCF_000334495.1 Tupaia belangeri chinensis
GGCCCTGTAAAATGCCTCACCTTAAAAAATTCTAAAAAGCAAAAATTAAAAAAGAGAGAGAGAGAGAGAGAGGACAGAGACAGAGGTAGAGAGAGACAAAGACAGATACAGAGACAGGAGACTTGAAAGGGGGCTTCCTACCATGTGAGTTTTGTATGCTGGAGGCCCAGTTATCAGTGGGGCATCTTCCTTTCTCCCAAAATGGCTAGATCGCAGGAGCCATGGAACTGTCTGTCTCTTGAAGAAGGCCTTTTCTGTTCGAGAGTGTTGTTTTTCAACAAAGATGGTAATAGGCCAGATTAGAAAGGAAAATGATGGGGTATAGCATTATTGCCTATCCAAATATTACTGCTCTGGAAATTATGATCTATTCTATATGTACACCATTCTGTGTGAATATCAATATTTTGTATGATGCTCATTTACTGGTTTCTGCCTATTACTGGCTTCTGTTTAAATATGGAGGAAAGAAATATAAAAACAAGAGAATACATTATATTTCTAAATCAATATTTCTTATTTTTATTTATTTTTTAATAAGAAATGCTAAAGGATATTTATAAGAGAAATGATACCAGGTAGGAATTCAGATCTATAGGAATGAATGAAGAGCATAAATATGTAGATAATATATATAATATTATCTTAGTTCTCCCCCTAATCTCTTTAAAAGATAAGCGATCACTTAAGACAAAATGAACAACAATATATTGTGGAGTATATAAAATATTTGAAAGTATATGTATGAGGATAACAGCACAATGGCTAGGTGAATAAATGTGGAAGGGTTTTTACATTTCTTTTAAAAAATATTCTTTTTCTTTTTGTTCATATGACTTCCCATAAGTTGAATGAATCACTTTTATTACAAGGGAGTTATAGAGAATAACAGTAGGTGATCTATGGCAGAATCACTAAGCCTAAAACTTGCCTGCTTCTCATGTGTAACAAAGATCATGAAAACTGGTCTTGAAAAATATCAAAAAAACTCTGCCAGATCCAGTTCCCACTATTTTTCTGACATCTTTGTTACTGAGTGTTTTCATTTTTGAATATTTGATAATAATAAAAAGACAAAGTGAAAGTTAGTTTTTAAAAAAAATTTGCCAGAGAGTATGTGCACCCACAGGAATGTGTATATTTTTTAGAAAGAGAGAGAGAAAGCAAGGGAAACGGAGAAAGCACCTCCTCTCCTAACATGGGATATGGTCACAGCATAATCCCTTCTCTATTTCTCTTTACTGTTGAGATTGTGGGCACCCACATATATATGTCCCATGTGTTTTTCAAGCTGTTAGGTCCAGGATTCAAACTGTGGGGATGACCAATGGGATCCTGCTCCTTGTGGGATTGACCGATGGAATCCTGCTCCCTTAACCACTAGACCATTATTCTGGGACAACATTTGTTTTTAAACATGTGTCTGTATTTCATACTTAAGACAACTTTTTCTTTCTTATATTGCATAATGCAGAGGACCATGTAAATAAGAACCTAGAAAACTAAATATTATAATATTAAAATATCTTTTCTCATTATATACATTTTATACCTCAATAACTTCAAACTTTTTTCCTCCTAATATTGGATCTCTACTTGAATAACAGTGAATAGAGGGGTCAGCTGATGGCATAGTGGTTATGTCACTGGACTCCCATGTAGTTGACCGTGGTTCGAGTCCCAGACCCAGTGGTTTAAAACTCAGATCCAGGGACCAGCAGATGTCATAATGGACTGGACTCCCATGTATTGGATCACAGTTCCAGCCCCAGACCTTGTGGCTTAAAACTCACACTGGGCACATGTGCGTGCATGCCCAAAATCCTGAGAGGAAAATGGAGGAGAAGGGATTACAGCGTGGCTATTTTCCCTGGGGGGGGGTGATTCCTCATTTTCTGTCTCTCTGTCTCTCTGGTGAGTGCACACGCCTTATAGCAAAACTCTCTCTCTGAAAAAAAGAACAAAAAACTCACAGCATGTGTGTGTGTGTGTGTGTGTGTGTGTGTGTGTGTGTGCGTGTGTGTGTGCATGCGCATGCGTGCGCCCAAGATCCTGGGAGAAGAATGGAAGTGAAGAGATTGCAGTGTGGCCATCTTCCCCCTGGGAGTGATTTCTCACTTTCCCTCTCACTGTCTCTGTCTCTGTCTTTCTCCCTCTCTGGTGAGCACACATGCCCTAAGGCTAAAACCTCTAAAAAAAGGAATAATAATAACAATGACTAGTGTACGCTGGTTAAATGCACAGGATCTGGAATCATATTCCCTGGGTCTTTGAAAATTTTGACTGAGAAAATTGCTTAACATTTCTGTTCCTTAGTTTATTTATTAATAAAATAGGGACCATGTTGGCATCTTACAGAGTTTTTGTGAGATTTAATATAATCTATTCAAAGATAGTTTAATATGGTATTGTTACTAATTCTAGAGTGAAAAAGAAATTCTCCTCTCTAATTTTCATTCTTGCTGTGTGTTTCTCCCCACTGCTACAACCCCATGAAACTTGATTCAGTCTCAGTCTTACTTTATTATGCCTTCATGTCTTTACAGGTGCTCCTACATCTCTTCCTGTCAAAGACAGGCTCAGACCATGCTACCTCCTCCTACCAAATCTTTTCCTTCTAGCTTTCTCATGTTTTCATTGATCTTTTAAAAACACCTCTCTGTAGCCACAATCATAGTCTACTTTTGTTTACACTATTGGTTCGTAAACTCTTGCATATGTAGCTTGAATTTTTTTTTGGGTGTGAATCATTTTTTCTTAAGAGAGATTTTTGCTATAGGGCTCGTGTGTTAGCTGGAGAGACAGAGACAGAGAGAGAATAAGAAATCACTCCCCTCTCTGAGGGGGGATGGCCATGCCACAATCCCTATGCCTCCATTCAATTCTTAGGATCTTGGGCATGCATGCACACATGCCGAGCATAAATTTAAGTTGCTGGGTCTGGGACTCGAACCATGGTCAACTATGTGGTAGTCCAGCAACATAACCATTGCATCATCCGCTGGTCCCATTTTTGAATGCCATAACGTGCTGACAAAAAGCAGACACTTAAAAAAATTATTGAATTGAGTAAAATACTGTCTTGGGATATTGAGGTCATACAATAGAAACCAGAGGTGGCAATTCTTACTGTTTTCAAATCACTCTTTTTGGCATAGCCTTGACTTCTGTTCCTGGATTAACAACTTGGTGGTTAATTGTGTGCTGTTACTCTTTTTTTTTTTTTTTGGAGAGGTTTTTGCTATGGGGTGCGTGTGCTCGCCAGACAGACAGAGAGACAGAAAGCGAGAAATCACCCCCCAGGGGGCATGGCCACACCGCAATCCCTTCTCCCCCATTCTCCTCTCGGGATCTTGGGCACGCCTGCGCACGTGCCTGGTGTGGGTTTTAAGCCACCATATC
The DNA here is from genome assembly GCF_000334495.1 of Tupaia belangeri chinensis. Classification (NCBI taxonomy): domain Eukaryota; kingdom Metazoa; phylum Chordata; class Mammalia; order Scandentia; family Tupaiidae; genus Tupaia; species Tupaia belangeri. The sequence continues at coordinate 3,096,774 of NW_006159609.1, forward strand.
CGGGATGCGAACCATGGTCGACTACATGGAAGTCCAAAGACATAGCCATTACACTAACTGCTGGTCCCTGTGCTGTTACTCTTGAAAGAGTCTCAGAGGCAAGTCTTAAGAATGCTATTTATTTTGTAATTCAGTATAATGTATTAAAAGTATTATTATTTTATAACTTGTGTTTTAAAATTTGGTATTACTTATAACTATTATAATAATTTCATTCTCTTTGCCATTTTTTTGGAGAGGTTTTTGTTATAGGGCACGTGCACTTGCCAGAAAGATTATAGAGGCAGAGAGACAGAAAGCGAGAAAGCACCCCCCAGGGGGGATGGCCACTCCACAATCCCTTCTCCTTCATTCTCCTCTTGGGATCTTGGGCATGCACGCATATGCACCCAATGTGAGTTTAAGCCATTTGGCCTGGGACTCGAACTGCAGTTGACTACATGGGAGTCCAGCGACATAGCCATTATGCTAACTGCTGGTCCCTCTCTTTGTCATTTTAAAAATAATTGCAATAGTTCTAAGTAATTTTCATGAGTAGTAAGGTAAGGGAGTAATGTAAGAAGGTATTATATTTAAAGCTATTTTGTTATTTTTTTAAGAATTATTTTATTTAACTTTATTAATTTAATTTTATTTTATTTGACCAGACAGATACAGAGAGAGAGAGAGAGATGGAAAGCAAGAAAGCAAGCTGCCAGGTCTGAGACTTGAACTGTGGTTGGCCATGTGGGAGTCCAGCACTCTTTACCACACAACCAGCCAGCCACTTAAAAGCTATTTTAATTTTAATTAATTTTTTCCCCATAGGGCAACTGGAGAGAGACAGAAACAGAGAGAAAGGGAAAGTGATAAATCAGCCCCCACCTCCCACCCAGGGAGATGGCATGCTGCAATCCCTTCTCCTTCATTCTCCTTTCAGGATTTTGTGCTTGTACATATATATGCCTAGTACGTTTTTCAAGCCACTGTGATGTGAACCACAGAGCTAACCATGTAGGATATAGCACCTTAACCTCTATACCACCTGCTGACCCTAATTACCTGAATTTTTAAAAATCTCAGTCTAATTTTTAAAACTTACTTTATATAAGGTGGGAGCAAGGGAAATACAGAATATCTCTGGAGGTAAAGTAATTTTCAGTTGTCTTCCAATCCTTCTTGCTCAAGGAATCAAGTTCAGGAAACTAATAAACTGAATTTAAGTGAGTGGATTTAAAAGTTGTAATGTGTGATAGTTGTACAATGCATAGATAGTTGTATAATGCATTCTAACTCTTCTAATACACAGCCTAAGGCAAAAAGACTCAGGAAAGCATTCTTTTTTTTTTTTTTTTTTGGAGAGGTTTTCGCTATAGGGCGTGTGTGCTCGCCAGACAGAGAGAGACAGAGAGACAGAAAGCGAGAAATCACCCCCTGGGGGGGTGGTCAGGCCACAATCCCTTCTCCTCCATTCTCCTCTTGGGATCTTGGGCACGCATGCACACGCACCCGGCGTGAGTTTTAAGCCACCGGGTCCAGGACGTGAACTGCGGTCGACTATGTGGGAGTCCAGCGACATAGCCATTACGCTAACTGCTGGTTCCTAGGAAAGCATTCTTGACAATGAATTGTTGAGGTCCAAAAAGGAAATGTGAAAAAGGTAGCTGAAACAAAGCAGAAACAAAACAAACTTCATTGTATTGAAACTTAGAGTATAGAATACTTCAGGGAAAAAAGAGAAATGAAGGTTTTCTGCTGATAATTCAGCCTCCAGCCCACAAACTCGAGTGGAGGGGCAAGGGGCAGGCCTTCAGAAGAAGACACCTTCATGGCTCTTGAGAACTAGTGATTTCAGGGAGAAAAGAGAAATGAAGATTTTTCTACTGATAATTCAGACTCCAGCCCACAAACTCGAGTGGTAGGAAGTCCCTCAAACCTTCTCTCTGTTTCTGTCTCTCTCTGTCTTCTCATTTTTTGGTAATTTTGCCTTTAAACATTTTTTTTAAGGTAAAGTATTTTCTCAGCTTTCAACCCCTCTTTTACCTTTATCTTGTTAATAATCTCCTCTCCCCCCCACCCCC
>NW_006159609.1:3098850-3100544 GCF_000334495.1 Tupaia belangeri chinensis
TTTTATAAACCCCCCTCCCCCCCCCCCCCCAGGAGAGGCAAGGGGCAGGCCTTCAAAAGAAGACAGCTTCATGGCTCCCAAGAACTAGTGAACTATAGCCAAACTGCCAAATACTATTAGGGTTAACATATTCCTTAGATTATTTTCATAATCTAAGGAATCTGCTGCACAAAAGGATCAAAACTGAAGGGCAAAGAGATTCCAGATCACCTCTTTCTGCAGGCTCCTGAACGCTCAGATTCAACTTCAAGTTTAGGAAGAAACACACCATCCATCAGATGACTAGAAATCACTGCAATATGCTGGGCATTTGCTTTTCAACAATTTGAGTAGTTGACATGTAAATATTTTCTCAAAAACATTTAAAACCATACTGTTTCTGTTGTTATAGAGTCACAAAATTATAAGAAGTATTTTGAACATTATCTTTAAAATTGAGTATTTTGAAATTTTGAAAATTGTTTATAAACTGTCAAGAACTATGGAGTATGAGCTAAAATTTTTTGATATGTGAAGTGAATGTTTATGGAAAAATGTAAAAATAAATAAATACATCAAAGGAAAAAAATCACTGCAGGGCCACAAGAAATATGAGAAAGCAAGAAAATACTTCTCCAGGGGAAAAGAATAGCTCCTCTTCATCCACAGACAGTTCAATGGAAATCATGGAAACATCTGACAAAGAATATTCATAATGGTGAAGCTAATAGAGATGGAAGAGAAGAGAGACAATGAACTACAGAAGAGAAAGGAGAAAGGAGCTGACGAGTTCCAAGAGGTGAGGAAATTCTTCCAAGGTCTAAAAGGAATTACACACTTTACAAAAGAATCAGATGGAACTGTTAGAGATGAAGGCTATAATATAGGGAGTCAAAATCTAAGATCCAGTCCCAAGAAATACAAAGCACCCCAAATAGAATCAAGCCAAGAAGATCTTCTCCAAGACACATTATAGCCAGATTGACCAAAACCACAAAGACAAGATAGTAAGACTGGCAAGAGAAAAACAGCAAGTTACCTACAAAGGATATCCCATCAGGCTAACAGCAGACCTCTTATTGGAAACAATGGGAGCAAAGAAAGAATGGGAAAATGTATTCAAAGTGTTAAGGGAAAAGCAATTTCTACCAAGAATACTGTACCCAGCAAGATTATCCTTCCTATGGGAAGAAAAGACAAGAACAAAACCTGAAAGATTTTACCAGCACTAGACCAGATCTCCGAGAAGTTCTCAAGGGAGTACTATATCAGGATAATTAAATACAGACACACAAAAGTAAGAGTTCAAAAACTAAGAAAATGGCCAGTTTAATCATAGGGACAAGTTTGGAGTTGAATATTATATCCCAGAATTCAATCAGGAAGATCGGAGCACAACAGAAGATAGATTAAGTATAAGAGACTGAACTGGTGAAATAGCATTTTATGACTTTTGACTAAAATATTGCTGATTTTCTTCTAGGCCTTGTTGTCTGGTTTTAAAGATTTTTGTCCCGTCTTGAGATGCTGATAGGTTCACGTACCTACTATTTGAACAGAATCCTAACCTGTTTCCTGGCTTTAAGTTTTAAGCAAAGTTCCTTTTCATTTCGAAACTGCTTTTTTTTTTTTTTTTAAATTACCAGCTAAACTTGCTATTGAAAGTACTTAGATTACTGGGAACCAGCAGTTAGTGTAATGGCTATGTCGCAGGC
>NW_006159609.1:3100662-3105556 GCF_000334495.1 Tupaia belangeri chinensis
GAAAGTAGTTAGATTATTTAAGAAATTGTGTTATCAATAAAATGTGTGGTGGGGGAAAGGAATGGAAGACAACTGTAGACCCCAGCGATAGTGTGAGAAGAGGGTGGGAAAGAGCAGAGAGACAGAAATAGGGGTAAAAAAAGTATATATATATATATAAAACTAGAAATGGAAAATTATTGATGATAACGTGCATGATTAAGCCACTATGCAGTATATTCTGGATGGGAAATCACGTTTTGTATTCTGTGGTGATGCTCAGGGAATGAATGTAAATTAATTAATTAAAATTGTTTCAGAAAAAAAAAAACCATGAAAACTTTTTCTTGGAATAAGAAAAAATGCATTAAAAATACCTATTTGATGACTGCAGTAAGCTATATAGCCCCAGCTAGGTGCTACTTTATAGTATGTTCATTCTACTCACTGAGGTTTATGCCTAAAGTCAGACTTGTGTTCATGGATATGTATATATCAGCTGTGCTTGCTATTAAAAATATTTAGATGAATTAAGATCTGTAGTGAATTAATAAAATATGGGGGGAGGCATAGGAAGCAACCATAGATACCGGAGACGATGTGGGAGGAGGGTGGGATGGGAGATGATAGACGGTGAGAGATAGGGAGTCAAGGATGGAAAAAAAAGCAAAATATACAGCAAAAAAGACATGGAAAATTATTCGTTGACGATAACACCTTAAGCTGATGTGCTTGATTGAGCCAATATACAATGTATTCTTGATGGAAAATCTCATTTTGTATGCTATAATGATGTATAGTAATATAAATGTAAGAAATAAATTTAAATTAAAAAATGGTATATAAAAAAATGGGCCCTTTAGAAAAACACCCTTTCTGAGCAGATCTACTGCTAAGTATACTTGAAGAGAAGGTTGTAACTTTGTGTAAAGCAGATGACTTACAGTTCTGTCAAAGCCTCATATGAGAATGCATGACTTGACTAGTAGATAGAGTTTAACTCAACTCCTTGTTTAGGGGCTTTGTGTTTTGTACTAAAATACATAATTAGGGACTAGGAGATGGTGTAAGGTTTACATTGCTGGAATCCCATGTATTTGACCATGGTTGGAGTCCTGGACCTGGTGGCTTAAAACTCATGCTGGCGGGACCAGCAGTTGGCCAAATGGCTATGTTGCTGGACTCCCATGTAGTTAACCACGGTTTGAGTCCCGGACCTGGTGGCTTAAACTCATGCGAGACGTGTGTGTGTGTGTGTGTGTGTGTGTGTGTGTACTGAAGAGCCCGAGAGGAGAATGGGGGAGAAGGGATTGCAGCGTGGTCATCTCCCCTAGGGGGTGATTTCTCACTTTCTATCTCTCTGTCTCTCTCTGTCTTTCTGGAGAGCGCATGTATACTATAGCAAAAACCTCTCAAAAACAAAAAAACAAAAACTCATGCTGGATGCATGTGTACCCAAAATCCAGAGAGAAGAATGGAGGAGAAGGGATTGTTGTGTGTCCATCCCCACTGGTGGGGTGATTTTTCACTTTCTGTCTCTGCTGAGCACACATGCCTTGTAACAAAAATATCTCTTAGAAAATAAATAAAATACATAATTTTATTTGTGGTCCTGGAAATGCTAGACCTAGAAGTTTAAGAAAATAGCAAATGGAGTGGCCAGCAGGTGTTGTAGTGGTTCAGGCATTGGACTCCGCATGGCCATCTCTGGTTTGAGTCTTGGACCAGGCTGCTTGAAAAATCACCCTGGGTGCATGTGCGTGCATGCCCAAAATCCCAGGAGGAGAATTGAGGAGAAGGGATTGCAGTGTTTTCATCCTCTCCCAGGGTGTGATTTATTACTTTTCCTCTCACTGTTTCTTTCTCTGTTGAGTACGTGCACCCTATGACCAAAAAAAAAAAAAAAAAAAAAAAAAAAAAAAAAAAAAAAAAAAGAAAAAAGAAAAGAAAAAGAAAAAAAAGAGCAACTGGTAAAATAATCAAAGTATGAAGGATTTTATATTAAAAAAGTTTGCCTGAGATTAAGATACTTTAATACAGAGAGAGGTAAAGGATAGATATGACTTATATTCATTAAAATTGTGAAGTGTAGGAAGAGCATGACTAGATGTATTTACCAAAGACTTTAAAAATCATGATAAACGTAATTTCAGGAAAATGGGAATATTTCTGTTTCAAGATAATTTTAGATGCAATAGGACTCTATTCTTGTGGCAAGTGAATAAGTTGAAAGTATAAAAATTTTTAAGCTGGATTTATATAGATTGAAAATGCTAGGATTAATATAGATTAAAAATGCTAATAGTCATTAGATGGACTTTATGCCTTGAGGGAGACAGAGGAAGGGAGGGAGGGAAGGGGGGAGAGAGGGAGGGAAGGAGGAAGGGGAGAGAGGGAGAGGGAGAGGGAGAGGGAGAGGGAGAGGGAGAGGGAGAGGGAGAGAGAAGGACTCGATGCCAAAATCCTCCAGCCTCCATAGGTTTTTGCCATAGGGTGGGTGCCACCACACCAAGATGGACTTTGTATATGTCAGAGAAGGCTGTAGCAATGACTAATTGCCAAAATCTTAGTAGTTTAAAATACCATAGGCTTATTTTTTATTCAGGCTACATGTTCATGATGTATCATGGGGCAGGTGGGAGTGGTGGGGCTCTTTAAAATGACCTACTCAGGAACCTAGGTGAAGAGAAGTTCCATCAGTATACTCCCAGACTTGTGAAGGTAGGAAAAAGAGATGTCTGTTTTCATACTACTTGTCCACAATTGTGTGTGTGTGTATGCATGTATAAAATTGGCAGGATGACTCTAAAATATATATGAAAAATACAAAGGATCAAGAATATCAAGAAAAACTTGAAAAAGAACAAAGTTGTAGGACTTACTTTATTGGACATGAAGACTTATAAAAAACTAAGAGTAATAAAAACATATAGTGTTAGTAAAAGAATAGGTATGTAGACCAATGGAATAAGAAAGAAAGTCCAGAAACAAAGCCATATATTTATAAAGACAAGTTTTATGGCAAAATTTGGCCCTGAAGAGGAATGGAAAAAGAAAATCCTTTTCAATTAATGGTACTGCATTAGTTGATTGGCATATGGAAAAATATTCAGCTTGATCTCTACCTCAAAACATGAACAAAATAAGTTTCAGTTTTTCTTCTTGTTCACTTCCTTTTTTTTTCTTTGTTGAACTAAAATTGATTTTGTAGAGTGTGAGGTGAGTTTGACTGATCAGTTTTAATAGGACATTGCCAAAATGTAGAACATGGATCAAATTTAAAAGAACGTTGTTGTTAGACCCCAGATGTCATCTTTGTGCATTCTCCCAGTCCTTCCTGGTTCCTTTCTCCCCCAATGTAAGCATCATACTGACATTTAAGAATGTTGATTAGTTTTGCTTGCTTTTGTTCATTATATAGATAGGAGGTTAAAACTATTCTCTTATGAATTGCTTCTTTTTCTTGACATTATGTTTGTAAGATTAATTTGTGTAGTTGCATACAACTGTACTTCATTTATTTTCATTGCTGTGTAGTATTACTTGGTATGAGTATTTTATTCAGGCTATTTGTAATTTATCCAGGCTATTTTTGAAGGACATGTGAATTGTTTCTAGTTCTGTTGCTATGAACATACTTGTACATGTCCCATGGTACACATGTATACACATTTCTGTTAGTTGTATGCCTAGAAACAGGGACATCTGCATAATTTGTGGGTCTCAGTGCAAAACATAAATGTGGATCCTTTATTCAATATTTATTAAGATTTTAGAGCAGCTATGGTAGAGAATTACATTAAGCACAGAGCCCTTTGAAATCCAAGGACCTATGTAACTGCACAGGTTATATGCCAATATAAAAATTGAGATTTGGGGAATTATTTATTCCTCCATCATTACCCATGAGGGTGCTAGGAGTGAAATTGCTAATTTGTAGGTTATGCATAAATTCAACTGCAGGATTAAATGTCAAACTGTTTTCTAAAGTGTTGTACCAGTTTACTATACTACCAGTAGTGTATGAGAATTCCTATTGCTCTACATCCTTGGCACATTGTTAGCCTTTATTTTATTGTGTTTTGTTTTGAATTTCCCTAGTGATGAATAAAATTTAGCACCTTTTCATGCATTTACTTTTCATTTGGGTATCTTTTTTGGTAAAATTTCTACTCAATACACTTGCCCATTTTTCCCTCTTGGTTTGACAGTGTCATTTAGAAAAATTACATAATAAACAATAGAGGAAAATATAGTTTTCTTTCTTTTTTTTTGGAGAGGTTTTTTTCACTATGGGGCGCGTGCACTCGCCAGACAGACAGAGAGAGACATAGAGATAGAAAGCGAGAAATCACCCCCCGGGGGGGGATGGTCACGCCGCAATCCCTTCTCCTTCCTCTTGGGATCTTGGGCACGCACGCACACGCGCCCGGCGTGAGTTTTAAGCCACCGGGTCCGGGACGTGAACCATGGTCGACTATGTGGGAGTCCAGCGACATAGCCATTACGCTAACTGCTGGTTCCTGAAAATATAGTTTTTTGGGTCTTCTATCATTTTCTTTATCAGCAGAATGGTTTGCTTCCTAGTTATAGAGAGGCTTAAATTAGAGTAAATGTATAGGATTATATTCACATGTTGTGCTTTTTAGTATTTATTTTGAGCCTCTTTCTTGTTTCTGAGCACAGGAAAAAATAAATAGAGACCTCAAGGTGGGAATGTGATTTTCTTGTTTGGGTGGTAAAAAGGGTCTGAGGGTTGGCATGTGGCATGGTGGTTAAGGTGCTGGACTCCCACATGGCTGACTGCAGTTTGAGTCTTGGACTTGGTGGCTTGAAAATCACCCGAGTATTTGTGTGTGCGTGCCCAAAATTCCAGGAAGAGAATGGAGGGGAGGGGGCTGCAGCATGGCCATCC
>NW_006159609.1:3105583-3114624 GCF_000334495.1 Tupaia belangeri chinensis
CTTTCCCTCTCTCTGGCTCTCTCTTCTCTGGGGAGTGCATGTGCCCCATGACAGAAACCTTAAAAAAAAGAAAAAAAAAAGAAAAAGGAAAAGGAAAAGGAAAAGGAAAAAAAGGCTATTGTGCTTGGAGAATGAAGGAGAGTGCAGTGGGAGATCAAATCAGGCAGGTAGTTGAGTCAGATATTATGGTGGCTTACAGATTATTGAAAAAGGACATTGGCTTTGCTCTTAACAAAACTAGAAATAGCTAGAGAATATTAAAAGAAAAGTCACATGACCATTCTTAAGTTTTGAACAGATAGCTGATTTCTCTCTTAAGAATAAAGTAGAGATATAAGAATAAAATGAGGGAAGTCAGTTAGGAAGCTAGTCCAAAAAGTCCTTTGAACTCTAACTGCTTTGGTCTTCCCCTTTTATGCTTCTATAATACTTTTCAGTCCTTGTAGCTTTTATCACACAATGAGCAGAGAAAGTTTCTCCACTAAGTAGATAGTTTCTATGTAAGCAAGAACTATGCACCTATGATAGTGCCTAGTATATAGTAGGATATATATGAAGGTTTCTTGTTTTGTGATTGTATTAATTTCAAATTGCTGCTATAAGAAATTGTCACAAATTAGTGGTTTAGAACAGCACAGGAGCTGGGAGGTAGCATGGTGGTTAGGGGTGTTGGACTTCCACATAGCAGACTGTAATACGAGTCCCGGACCTGGTGGCTTGCTTTCTCACTTTCTCTCTCTCACTCTGTTCTTCTCTAGTCAGATAAAAATAAATAAATAAGTAAAATTTAATAAAATAATTCTTAAAAAAAGCACAAATTCATTTTTTTATATTTCTGAAGGCGAGAGGTCTGAAAATTAGTTTCACTGGGTCAAGATGTCAGTGGGGGTGTTTCTATTTGAGGGCTGTGAGGAGAGTCTCATTTCCTTGCCTTTCTGGCAAAGAGTGGCTACTCTTTTCCTTGGATAGGGCCCCTTCCACCATCTTTGGAGGGCATCATGCCACTCACTGCTTTTGTTATCACAGTGCCTCTTCTGACTCAGACTCTAACTGTATCCCTCTTAAAGGGATGGGTGTGCTACAATTCTGTCTTTTCTGTTCTCCTCTCAGGATTTTGGGCATGCACACACACACATGCCTGGCATGAATTTTAAGCCACCTGGTCTGGAGCTAGAACCATGGTCGAATACAGGGGAGTCCTGTGATGTAACTATTACATCATCTGCTGGTCCCTAGAGGTGCCAAAAGGAGGTGTGTGTGTGTATATATATATAACCCACTGTCTTTCCCTGTGCTCTTTAAAGGGTTCAATCTTGTTGAACAGAATTTTATCTGCTACAGAAAGGTTTTACTTGGTTTTAGTTCAGTTAAATTAAGATCAACAAAAGCGGTCTTCCCCCCCTTAGTCCTATATGTTTTCTCAACTAATATTTCAAAACTCTTCACCATTCCTGGTATATTAAATAAAAATGAAGACTTTTCTGAGTCTTTTGAACAGTTTTTTTTTTTTAAATATCAAAATGGTTTGTCATTTCTTTGCCAATTTAAGCCCCAGCTTAAGTGAAACAATTTACTTCAGGGAAGGAAGAGAACTGTTAGTGAATATACTTTGTACACATTGTTTTATTTTTTTCAAATATTATGATGATGGTTAGAGAGGTCACATCACATACTTTGCAATGAGTTGCAGAATGATCATTCAAAACCAGGTATTTGTGGAAGAGTACATAGCCTAGTGGTGAAGAGAATGTTACTTTAACTACTTACTGACTATCTGCTCTGGTGTATTGATTAAATAAATATAAAAATAGAAACTTCATAGTATATATGTCCATATAGATGAAAAATAAATGAGAGTGAGGGGGAAACACATGAGAACTCTGTACTTTCTACTCATTTTCCTGTAAACCTAAAACTGCTCTAAAAAATCTATTAATTAATAATAACAATAATAAAAAAGGCAATGACTGTGGAGTACTTAGCATAGTCCTAACATATATTGGCTGTTAAGCTAAGGTTTTATGTATTTATTTTATTTATTTATTTTGAAGAGGTTTTTGTCTTAGGATACATATGCTTGCCTAGGAAAGAAACAGAGACTGTGAGAGGGAGAGTATTACCCCCAGGAGGGATGGCCACACCACAATCCCTTCTCCTCCCAGGACCTTGAGCATGCATGCACATGTGCTTGGTGTGAGTTTTGACCCACTGGGTCCAGGACTTGAACTGTGGTCTTCCATGTGGGAGTCCCGTGACATAATTGCTATACCTCCTGCTGGTCCTCAGCTAAGATTTTTATTGCTCAGTAACCTCTTTCTGTTGCAACATCAGTTCTGGTCTAGAGTAATGCATTTCCTCTGAACACCTTTAACATTTAGTAGTCTATATAATACAATTGATTATTTTATAGGTTCATAGAATGTTAGAGTTCTAAGAAACTTAAGTGTTAACAATGAGAATTCGCTTAACTTTAGGGTAGAAAACTGAGACAGAGAGAGGTCAAATAACTTGTCCAAGTTCATACAATAATCTAAGTATTTTTTCTATTATGTACTAATAAATTATAAGAATCTAATGATTACTTAAATTGTTATACTTGTTCTTTCCTTGAAACTTTTTGGTGAAACATTAATAGCTATTAATTGTGAAGAAGATAGCAATGGAATTAAAGTTATAATTAGACATAATTTATTATGTAGGTTTCAATATTTTCCTCTAAATGGTCTATCACTTTTATTAGGCTAAAGATAGTTTTCTGTTTAAGTCCTTAGATAGATCTCTAATTTATTTACTGGTAATAATATATTAGTATTCCTTTATATTAAGAATGTTAATTTACCCCCTTCGGTCAAACAGGTAATTGAGTCAGACACTGTACTTCAAAAAAAGTTATAATTCCTTAATATAAAATAAGTTTTTATTACCTTTAATTTACTAAATTGCTTGAAGTACTAAAACTTAAATGAAGATAAATTTATTCACAATTTAGGGTTTTTCCTAAAAATAGGTTTTTCCTATTTTTATATTATTTGCTTATTTATTTATTTTCAAGTCACATAAAATCCAAGTGGCTTGAGTTGCTTAATAAAATGGAATCTTAAATATGAACCAAAAGAAAAAAAACTGGGAAGCATTACAGACATTTTAAAAAACATGCCTTTAAAAAACAACAAAAACCAAAAAAACTGCAGAAGTTATTTGGGATGTCCAGACTTGAGTTCATATTTTACAAGAACTTAGCAGTTGAAACTTCAGAGCTCTTTAATTATACAAGCTTTTAAAAATAATATTGGGGCCGGCAAGTGGTGTGTTGATTAAGGGCGCTGAACTCCCCCACATCGCCAAATGCAGTTTGAGTCCCCAACCTAGCTGCTTGGTTTCTCACTTTCTATCTCTCTCTGTCCCTCTCTGGTAAAATTTAAATAAATAAATAAAGTTAAATAAAAGAAATCTTAAAAAAATTATTAATGGAAATATCATGAATGGAACACTTATCTTTCTTTAAATAGTTACTTAATTTCATTTACTATTATTATTTAATTTGCTATAGGGTTCATGCACTCACCAGAGAGAGAGAGAGAAAGAGATAAAGCAAGTTGCCAGGTCTGGAACTCACATCACAGTCAGCCACGTGGGAGTCTAGTGTGTCAACCACCATGCCACCTGCTGGCCTTGAGCACTTATCTTTCACTAGTATGTTTGTTCATCTTCCCACCTAATCTCCAACAGACTATAAACCTCTGCTTCTAATATTTCCTTCCATGTCCTTATCTAGGTCTGTCACTCCTCTCTCCAGGCTCATACATAGTCTTTACCTCTCCTACCCTATTGGTTTTGCTTTTAGCAGTATCATTGCATTATGAAAAAAAAAAAAAACCCACTAACACCTACTTGATATATTGTATCTTTAACCTGTTTATATTTCTAGCTACTGTTCTTTATCATTATTCAACAGTTTCCCGCATCTGATTGGTTACCAAGCTTTATCAATTATTTTTCCTGAATATCTACTGTTATGCCAATTAGCAAATGAAGACATTTAAAAATATTTATTTAATTTTATTATTATTATTTTTTAGATTTACTATAGGGCACATGTGCTCACAAGATAAGAGACAGAAAGAGAAAATGAGAAAGCAAGCCACAAGGTCTGAGATTAAAACTGCGGTTGACCATGTAGGTGTCCAGTGCCTTAACAATCATGCCACCTGCTGACCCCAACATATGTAGAAATTTAAGCCTCCTAATGGTTAAACAGCCATTCCAGGATTGTACAACTAATTGGTAGACATAAAACAGGACCTAAGTGTACATAGGTCTAAAACTTTCTTCTGTCCATGCAGTTCATTGCCTATAGGATAAAAATAAATACTCCTTGGAATAGCATATTAAGACTTTTATGATTGAATTCCTGTCTCTCTTGCTTATTTTCCTACTTTCCTTACTGTGTTACACAGAGCAATGTGAAGTTTTTAGAACATAGCTTGTCATTCTTGCAACTTTTACTGAATAGATATAACAAGATGAATAATAGATTTACAAATGGATTTATGGTCTAGTAGAGGAAAAAATAAGTGAATCAATAAATGCAAGATAGTATAGTACATGCAATTATAAGAATGTGTTCAAGGTACAGAGATAGTGCAGAGGTGGAAGTGGGGGTGAGCCAAGAGAGACTTTATGAAAGAATAAGATTTGATCTGAGTTACGAAGAATGAGTCACAGTTTTCAAGCATCTCAGAGAATGGAGGTGGGGAAAGGTGAAGAATATGGAAATAAGATTGTTGGAGAATGGATATGTTGTCATTAGACCAGGGGAAGAGGCTGGCATTGGAAACCAGACTGCCAATCAGGATGAGTGTCAGAGTCTGACACCTACCTTTCTGGAGTGTGTGTGCTCTGGTCAGAAAAATATTTGCAATGCAGTCCTGAGCATGCTTTACTTTAATTAAAAACATTTATCTATTTTTATTTATTTATTTATTAATGTTTTATTTTTAAATTTATTTACATTTAATCATGTCTTTACAGTATACATTTCTTTATTTCTTTTTCCAACACAAATACCATGCATATCAGTCAAGACAGAGATATTACTACTTACATTATCATCAGCAAATAGCTTCTCATTTTTTGTTAATTAAGCATACTTTCACTAATTTTTTCTTCTCTTTTCCCCTCCCTCCTTTTCATACTAATTTTTTTTTTTTTTACATTTTATTGATTCACAAAAGATCTAAAATTATGGACAAAGCTAGAATCTAGTGACAAGTGCAGTGTAATTTTCTTCTGAAACATTCTCTCTCCATTCCCCCTTTTACTAGAGAGGTATAAACTAATTTATTTGCAAAAAAAAAAAAATTAGGTTAATCTCAATTGGGTCTGTTATTTGCACAAAGCCCCATGAGAATTCAATTTCTGATGCAAGGCAACAGATACTGTTGTATTATTGAACTTACGCAAATAACCATTTTGCCACAAAATAAGAGTGCTCACAATTATTTTCCAATTGCGATGAGATCAGGAAGGGAGAAAGGTTTATGTTTCAGTTAAAAAACTTTTTTAAACAGATTGCCGAACCTATCAAGAACTCAAAAGAAAACAAAAATCCTTAAATTTGGAAGGCAAAGTATAGAAGAAAATCAGTAATGTTTTAGAAAAAAGTCACAGAATTCTATTTCACCAGTTTAGTCTTATGTAGTCTCTCTTTTGTTGAATTTGCAGTGTTACTGTGGTCTGACCTTTCTATTAACATTCAACATTATTATTGATATATTCAAAACTTGTCTCTACCATTAAGTTGGCCTTTTCCTTGGTCATTTTTTTGTTATCTTATTTGTCTGTCTGTCTTTAGTTTTCCTGATATAATATTCCCTTCAGAACTTCTTAAAGAGCTGGTCTGGTGTTGGTAAATTCTTTCAGGTTTTGTTTATCTGAGAATGTTTTTATCTTTTCTTCCCATATGAAGGATAATCTTGCTAACTATAGTATTTTTGGTTGAAATGGTTTTTCTCTTAACACTTTGAATATATTTTCCCATTCTTTCCTTGCTTGCATTGTGTCCGATGAGAGGTCTGATGTTACCCTGATGGGATATCCTTTGAAAGTAACTAGATGTTTTTCTCTTGCCAATTTTAGTATCTTGTCTCTCAGTCTGTGATTTTGGTCATTCTGGCTATGATGTGCCTTGGAGAAGATCTTCTTCAGTTGATTCTTTGTGGGGTCCTTTGTATTTCTTGGGTCTGGATATTTGAATGCCTCTCTAGGTTAGGAAAATTTTCTTTCAGGATTTCATGGAATAGATTATCAATGCCCTGATTAGTCTCTTCACCTTCTGGGATACCAATTATCTGGATGTTTGGACATCTAATGGTATTTAGTATTACTTGTATATCATTCTCATTTTTTTTTTTGTTATTTTCTCAGTCTTTTTGGTGAATTTTTTTAGGTCAGAGGTTCTATCTCCTACATCTGAGATTCAATCTTCTGCATGGTCTAATCTGCTTTTGATACTTTCAGGGCAAGTTTTGATTTCCTGTATTACAGCCTTCATCTCTAACAGTTATGTTTGATTCTTTTTATTTATTTTTGAGAAGTTTTTGCTACAGGGCTCGTGCACTCGCCAGCAAGACAGAGAGAAACAGAGAGATAGTAAGCGAGAAATCACCCCCCGAGGGGGGATGGCCATGCCACAACCCCTTCTCCTCCAATTTCCTCTCAGGACCTTAGACATGCACGCACATGTGCCCAACGTGAGTTTTAAGCCACCGGGTCCAGGACTTGAACTGCGGTCCACTACATGGGAGTTCCGTGATATAGCCATTATGCTAACTGCTGGTCCCCATTTGATTCTTTTTTTATGGTGTGTATTTCTTCTTTTAGATTGTGGAAGAAGTCCCTCACCTCCTGGAACTCATCTCTTTTCTTCTGCATTTTCTGGAGTTCATTTTCTTTCTTCTCTTGCATTTCTGTTAGCTTTGTCACTATGAATATCCTAAATTCTTTATCTGACATTTCTAGGAGTCCCATTGTACTGCTTGCAGTTAATGAAGGACTGTTCTTTCCTCTTGGGGGAGAGATATTTTCTAGATTTCCCATGTTTCTTGTGTCTCTGCAGTGGTTTCTGGTCATCTGATGGATTACACATTACTTCCTACCTTCTGTTGGGTGGGAGGGAGAGGTTTGGGGCAGAGGCTTTCTGGTTAAAGGGACAAGGGTAGGCCTACCTCAGATGCACATGGATTCTTGCTTTTTGCTGGGTCTTGGGCCTAAAGGAGAGGCTTGGGGCAGAGGCTTTCTGGTTAAAGCAGAAGGGTTAGGCCCACCTCAGATGTACATGGATTCTGAAATTAGCAAGAGAAAGGAGAGATCAGAGAAAAGAGACTTCACCTACAGATTTAATACACACACACACACACACACACATACAAATAGAAGAGAAAAATTTTGAGAGAAAGAGTGAGGGAGAAAGAGACAGAGCCAAAACATTTATTTTTTCCCTGAATATTCATGATCTTTTTGCTGCATGTTATTTTTGTGTTTATTATTTGTACTGATACAAGTATTATAAGATAATTAGATAATTCACCCATGATGTAAGTAGGACAGGTAGGTTAAAAACAATCTTTTCGTTCATGACATTGTAAATGAAGAACTATTTTATAATTTCAGTGTAAAAAATAATTTTATATTTTTGTTTTTTAGAATATGTAAGCTAGGGCCAATAGGTGATATAGTGGTAAAGGTGTTGGACTTCCACATGGCCAACTGCAGTTCAAGTCGTGGACCTGTTGGCTTGAAAAATCACCCTGGGTGCGTGTGCTAGTGCCCAGAATTTCAGGAGGAGAATGGAGGAGAAGGGATTGTAGTATGGCCATTCCCTCTGGGAGACAATTTATCACTTTCCCTCTTTCTGTCTTTCTCTAGCAAGCAAATGTTCCCTTTGGCAAAAATCTTTGAAAAAATATGAAAGCTTGTTTATTGAGGCAATCTCATAGCATATATTTGACATATTCAGCGTAGAGTTTAAATTAGTATTTAATTCTAAATTGCTGTGCAAAACAGGCCTCGATCTGTAAACACTTATTCTCACTTAATTTTTACATTTCATTTGTATTGGTTACAATTACAGCTACAGCATACTCATTCCAGCTCTAATATTAATTCATTTAAAACAAAACAAAACAAAACAAAACACATTGTCTTCTTTTCCTTTTCTCAGTTGAAGGAAATGTTTTTGTTAAAGACATCTCTGTGCCTATAAGACCTGCCATGATATTCTCTCTCTCTTTTTTTTTTTTGAGAGGTTTTTGCTACAGTGCGCTTGTGCTCTCCAGAAAGTCAGAGAGAGACAGAGAGATAGAAATCCCCCCTCCAGGGGTGATGGCCATGCCGCAATCCCTTATCCTCCATTCTCCTCTCGGGATCTTGGGCATGCATGTATACACACCTGGCATGAGTTTAAACCACCAAGGCTGGGACTCAAACCACTGTTGACCACATGGGAGTTCAGTGACATAGCCATTATGCTAACTGCTAGTCCCGATACTCTTTTTTAAAGTATAGATGTGGCAACTCTCCCACTAAAAATCCTTTAATGCCTTCCCTTTTCTTCTGAAAGAAAGTTAAACATTTTTGACATATTTTAGTTCTCTGAAATCTAGTCCTCTTCTGCCTTTCCAACTTGGTTTTGTCAATGTTCTTTATTGATGGTTTCCCCTCTCTTGTATTTTCCCAAGAGTTCCATTAACTTTTACCTTGCTTTGGTGTACATTCTTTTATCCATTGTCATGCTCATTCTTCTCTCTGAATGCCTAAAAATGCTTTTTTACTTGTTTTTCAAGATAATTCAACTTTTATTTATTTTTTTAAGGGAGATTTTTGCTATAGGGTGTGTACGCTTAGAAAAACCAAGACTGAAAGATATAAAGTGAGAAATCACACCCCCTGCCCAGGGGGATGGCCACCCCAAGGTCCTTTCTCCTCCATTCTCCTCAGAATTTTGGGCACACACACACACACACACACACACACACGCCCCC
>NW_006159609.1:3115109-3133442 GCF_000334495.1 Tupaia belangeri chinensis
CTTAACACTTTGAATATATTTTCCCATTCTTTCCTTGCTTGCATTGTGTCCGATGAGAGGTCTGATGTTACCCTGATGGGATATCCTTTGAAAGTAACTAGATGTTTTTCTCTTGCCAATTTTAGTATCTTGTCTCTCAGTCTGTGATTTTGGTCATTCTGGCTATGATGTGCCTTGGAGAAGATCTTCTTCAGTTGATTCTTTGTGGGGTCCTTTGTATTTCTTGGGTCTGGATATTTGAATGCCTCTCTAGGTTAGGAAAATTTTCTTTCAGGATTTCATGGAATAGATTATCAATGCCCTGATTAGTCTCTTCACCTTCTGGGATACCAATTATCTGGATGTTTGGACATCTAATGGTATTTAGTATTACTTGTATATCATTCTCATTTTTTTTTTTGTTATTTTCTCAGTCTTTTTGGTGAATTTTTTTAGGTCAGAGGTTCTATCTCCTACATCTGAGATTCAATCTTCTGCATGGTCTAATCTGCTTTTGATACTTTCAGGGCAAGTTTTGATTTCCTGTATTACAGCCTTCATCTCTAACAGTTATGTTTGATTCTTTTTATTTATTTTTGAGAAGTTTTTGCTACAGGGCTCGTGCACTCGCCAGCAAGACAGAGAGAAACAGAGAGATAGTAAGCGAGAAATCACCCCCCGAGGGGGGATGGCCATGCCACAACCCCTTCTCCTCCAATTTCCTCTCAGGACCTTAGACATGCACGCACATGTGCCCAACGTGAGTTTTAAGCCACCGGGTCCAGGACTTGAACTGCGGTCCACTATATGGGAGTTCAGTGATATAGCCATTATGCTAACTGCTGGTCCCCATTTGATTCTTTTTTTATGGTGTGTATTTCTTCTTTTAGATTGTGGAAGAAGTCCCTCACCTCCTGGAACTCATCTCTTTTCTTCTGCATTTTCTGGAGTTCATTTTCTTTCTTCTCTTGCATTTCTGTTAGCTTTGTCACTATGAATATCCTAAATTCTTTATCTGACATTTCTAGGAGTCCCATTGTACTGCTTGCAGTTAATGAAGGACTGTTCTTTCCTCTTGGGGGAGAGATATTTTCTAGATTTCCCATGTTTCTTGTGTCTCTGCAGTGGTTTCTGGTCATCTGATGGATTACACATTACTTCCTACCTTCTGTTGGGTGGGAGGGAGAGGTTTGGGGCAGAGGCTTTCTGGTTAAAGGGACAAGGGTAGGCCTACCTCAGATGCACATGGATTCTTGCTTTTTGCTGGGTCTTGGGCCTAAAGGAGAGGCTTGGGGCAGAGGCTTTCTGGTTAAAGCAGAAGGGTTAGGCCCACCTCAGATGTACATGGATTCTGAAATTAGCAAGAGAAAGGAGAGATCAGAGAAAAGAGACTTCACCTACAGATTTAATACACACACACACACACACACACATACAAATAGAAGAGAAAAATTTTGAGAGAAAGAGTGAGGGAGAAAGAGACAGAGCCAAAACATTTATTTTTTCCCTGAATATTCATGATCTTTTTGCTGCATGTTATTTTTGTGTTTATTATTTGTACTGATACAAGTATTATAAGATAATTAGATAATTCACCCATGATGTAAGTAGGACAGGTAGGTTAAAAACAATCTTTTCGTTCATGACATTGTAAATGAAGAACTATTTTATAATTTCAGTGTAAAAAATAATTTTATATTTTTGTTTTTTAGAATATGTAAGCTAGGGCCAATAGGTGATATAGTGGTAAAGGTGTTGGACTTCCACATGGCCAACTGCAGTTCAAGTCGTGGACCTGTTGGCTTGAAAAATCACCCTGGGTGCGTGTGCTAGTGCCCAGAATTTCAGGAGGAGAATGGAGGAGAAGGGATTGTAGTATGGCCATTCCCTCTGGGAGACAATTTATCACTTTCCCTCTTTCTGTCTTTCTCTAGCAAGCAAATGTTCCCTTTGGCAAAAATCTTTGAAAAAATATGAAAGCTTGTTTATTGAGGCAATCTCATAGCATATATTTGACATATTCAGCGTAGAGTTTAAATTAGTATTTAATTCTAAATTGCTGTGCAAAACAGGCCTCGATCTGTAAACACTTATTCTCACTTAATTTTTACATTTCATTTGTATTGGTTACAATTACAGCTACAGCATACTCATTCCAGCTCTAATATTAATTCATTTAAAACAAAACAAAACAAAACAAAACACATTGTCTTCTTTTCCTTTTCTCAGTTGAAGGAAATGTTTTTGTTAAAGACATCTCTGTGCCTATAAGACCTGCCATGATATTCTCTCTCTCTTTTTTTTTTTTGAGAGGTTTTTGCTACAGTGCGCTTGTGCTCTCCAGAAAGACAGAGAGAGACAGAGAGATAGAAATCACCCCTCCAGGGGTGATGGCCATGCCGCAATCCCTTATCCTCCATTCTCCTCTCGGGATCTTGGGCATGCATGTATACACACCTGGCATGAGTTTAAACCACCAAGGCTGGGACTCAAACCACTGTTGACCACATGGGAGTTCAGTGACATAGCCATTATGCTAACTGCTAGTCCCGATACTCTTTTTTAAAGTATAGATGTGGCAACTCTCCCACTAAAAATCCTTTAATGCCTTCCCTTTTCTTCTGAAAGAAAGTTAAACATTTTTGACATATTTTAGTTCTCTGAAATCTAGTCCTCTTCTGCCTTTCCAACTTGGTTTTGTCAATGTTCTTTATTGATGGTTTCCCCTCTCTTGTATTTTCCCAAGAGTTCCATTAACTTTTACCTTGCTTTGGTGTACATTCTTTTATCCATTGTCATGCTCATTCTTCTCTCTGAATGCCTAAAAATGCTTTTTTACTTGTTTTTCAAGATAATTCAACTTTTATTTATTTTTTTAAGGGAGATTTTTGCTATAGGGTGTGTACGCTTAGAAAAACCAAGACTGAAAGATATAAAGTGAGAAATCACACCCCCTGCCCAGGGGGATGGCCACCCCAAGGTCCTTTCTCCTCCATTCTCCTCAGAATTTTGGGCACACACACACACACACACACACACACATGCACCCTGTATGAGTTTTAAGCCACCGTGTCCGAGACTCAAACTGTGGTTGACTACATGGGAGTCCAGTGATATAACCATTACACCATTTGCTGGTCCCATCAAGTTTCATATTTTGAAGCCTTCTGTAACTTATCTGGTGGAAGGTGCTTTCATCTTTGTCACTATGGCTGTATTCATATGCTGGAGTTCATAGAAACTACAGTTGTTGAAATACAGAAGAGGAAAGATGAAATCCAACTTAAAATTTACTTACTGATTTTGATTTGATCCATTAAGTAAGGGGACTGTTTAGTGTAAGCTTAGATGATCCTAATTTCAAAACAGTGTATTGTTTAAAAGAAAATAGTGTGGGCCAGCTCTGGTGTACAGTGGTAATGTAGTGCTCAGAAGAAGCCAGATTCCACATGGCAATGGCATTTTGAGTCTCAGGCCCAGTCAGCCTGAAATGCATCACACATGTACTCAAGTGCCCTGGTTTTGATTGGCTTGGGGGACTGGAGTTGGGGGGTTATGGTGTGACCAGGCCCTGTGGAAGATGCCTGTCTTTCTTTCACACATGAACATGTGTGTACCTACATATCTATCAAAATGAATAATAATAAAAAACTTCAAAAAGAGAAGAAATAGTGAATTAATGGATTATGAGTTCTCCAATTGGGCTGATATTGTATGCAAAGGAACTAGGCATTTTATGATGGCAAGAACATGGGAAGATGTCATTAATATGTGGTTAATAACTTTGACTCTAGAGTTAGATATGATTGCTGCCTGTCCCACCATTTAGTAGCTGTATAAATTTCAGGAATCCCTAAATCACCACTGCTAGTTTTGTAAACTTAATTTCTAAGATTTTGTTTCCTCATCTAAAAATTGGGGAAACTGCTAAAAATGAAAGTGATTATTATTATTAATGATCTTCAGATCAGTTGTTTATGCAGTGACTTTTCAAGGACATAGAAACAACTAGAGCCACCTAGAGTTGGCATACAGGACTGGTAATCTCTCTTATTAGTGACAATAATGCATGGAGAATATCTGAAGTTAAAAAATGGTAACATAGAACAATTGATATTGTTCCTCTGCCTTATAATGTGGTTGATTTTGTTTTTGTGTGATGATGACACAGTTATCCTGTTTGGTAAGCTTTCATTGATATGGCAGAAATTTGTGGGATTTTATAGATCTTTGGCTCACAAATGGTAATAAAAATATAGATTTGGGAGATTTAGTTTGTCATGAGAAAGAGCATGATAATAAATCATTATCGTAGTCTAGATGTAGTTTGAATTTAACAGAAAATGACAAGAAAGTGAATCAACTCGGCTTGATTGCAAAGTAAGTTTACGTAATTTGTTTTAAAATAGCTCCAACATTTCTGTAATTTACAGAGTGAAATCCCAGTAATTTTACTGATTAAATTTTATTTTCCATTTAGTTATCCTAATCAAACACATTGACTTTCTTTACTAAATTTTAATATAATTTGGCCTTTTAGAGAGCATTAAAAAAGAAAAAAAATCAATGGAGAGTTTAATCAAGGAAGAATGTCTAAAATATGTTACTCTTCTTTTCTGACATGGGGAAAATATTAACTTATTTACTCACTGATTTAACACTTCTTTCTAGAGTACTGTGTTCTCCTTTCATGTGTTCTGAATATTTTAGGTTTACTTTCCATTTTTTATTTTTATGTATTATTTTGAATATTTTAAAGAGCTTAATTGGACAAAATTCAACACTAGAGTATAAATGCCTTCAGCCTCGAAGTTTTAACTTATTTACATTCATTTGTACAGAAGCTGGTGAATACATATAAACTGATGGTTGGATAAAGTTTTTGGCAAAAGTCTATATAGATGTGAAGGGTGGACTGCACATAAAATGAGGAAAATGTTCTCTTAACCAGTGGTCATAGAAGGTAAATTGGTACCTTTAGTAATTATCATTATTGTTGTTCTTAAAAATCCTGCTTAAGAGTATATTAGTTATGCCTAACTGTGATGGTTTATTTAGAATGTTATCACTGAATAATTGTAAAACAGAATTAAATGGATGTGAACACTTAAAAAGAATGGACATTCATGGCTTACCTGATTTGTGGATAGCAGATACTGGCTCTTTTTCATTCTGTGAAATTTTATTTTATGTAAGAAACAGAGGGACCGGCAGGTGGTATGGTGGTTAAAGGTGTTGGATTCCCACATGGCTGACTAAGGTTTGAGTTCTGGACCTGGCAGCTTGCTTTCTCACTTTCCCTTCCTCTCTCTCTGGTCAAATTAAAAATAATAATAATAAATGGAATTAAATAATTTTTTTTAAAAGAAAAGAAACAGAAATATGTTGCTTTTGTTTCAAGTGAGTTGTGGTAATTATGTATAGCCTATAACTGAGAAAACCTATGTAAAGCCATGAGCTGGCTATTTTTACATACATGCCCATCTTTTGCTTAAATAATAGAAGTTCCTGGTATGTGTTCTTCCAATCCATTTTGTATTCTGCAGAGAGAGGTATCTTTTAAATGCAAATTTAATTCCCATTTCCTTCTCTCAGCACACATAGACCTAGATATACATACTTTAAAAATCAAAACAAAACAAAAACAAAACTCAGTGTCTTCTGATTATACTGGAAAAAGACCAAAATACTTAATATACTTACTGAGTTCTGTTTTGTCTGGATCCTGCCCAAATTTTACTTTATTTTAGTCCACACCTTTTAATCCTAGTCCAACATGGAAAAGGCAACTGCTTTTAATTTCTTTTTTTAATGTTTTGTGTGGTCATCATCATATTTCTTAATATGAATTTCTTAGTATAGGAAATGATGTCAGCAAGATGGTGGGATAGAAAGTTCCCCTCTGTCCTGAATACCCTAAATAAACATCTATTCATGTATCAGTTCCCTCTGAGAGAAAGAGAGAAACTCCAACACGCTGGGTAACTAAGAAGACATCCACATTGACCAGGTAGGAAAAGCTGAGGTATACTTGAGTACTGAGCCATAAATCAGAGAAGGAACCCCCAATAATAAGCTTCTTCCTGTGGAGAAGAGTCTTTGGACTTCACATATAGCATCATGACTTCAGAGTTCCCCACGTTTTGGATCTTAAGTCATTCTGGGAGCAGAGGGGATTAGATACATGCAAGTTTCTCTAGTGGCAGGAAAACAAGTGGCGGTTTTATGCAAGCATGCAAGCACTTCCAAAGGTTTCATCCCCTGGAAGCAGTGAAGAGAAGGGGCTTAAAAGATGCAAACTCCCAATTTTCCTGCACATCAAACACCCAGCTTTTACAACTTCTACCTGAAGGACTATGTCCTAAACCTCCTAGCTCTGGGAGCAAAGGGAACTGGCAAACATCTCTCTCCAGACCACAGAAAATAAGCCTTGCTTCTATGTAGGTACTCAAGCATTTCAAGGGGCTTTTCCCACTGGGAGCACTGCAGAGAAATGGCTTAAAAAATACAGTCCTTTTTTCCTTCACAGAGAGAATGTCATAAATGACACTCTTCCCAGTGGCTACTTGGTGGTCTGGCTTAGAACAAACTAGTATCAGTGAGTTAAAGGGGCTGACAGGTATTTACTCACCACTAGGCTGAGATAGGCGCTTGTCAGATATTCTTTCCTAACTTACTTCTGCAATAACTCCAGGTCTATTAATCCTTCCTGGAAGTAGTTTCCCTGTATGTTGAACACCCCAATTTTAATAATTTTCACTTGAAGCATGGCATCCTAAACTTCCTAGCTCTGGGAGCAGAAGGGAATAGAAAAGTATATAACTATCATATAGACCACAGGGGGGAAAATGAGTTTTATATGGGTGCATAAGTACTTTCAGGGCCTTTATCCCAAAGGAATTGTGCAGAGAAGGTACTTTAAAAACACAGCTCCCTGTTTTTCTCTATAAAGGGTTCATGCAGTGAACTAAGTGTCCCAACTTTTATAGCTACCTCCTAAAGGTCTCATTCTAAACCTCTTAGCTCTAGGAATAAAAAGGGTTGGGATGTGTGAGTCTTCCTAGGTTACAGAACAAAGAAGTGGTTTAAAATGGGTGCTCAAACACTTCCAGAGGCTGTACCTCTTTGAAGCAGTACAAAAAAGGGGCAGAAATGTGCAGCTCCATTTCCTCTCCAGAAAGGTTTATAACACACACTTCCAATGTCTACTTACAATGAACTTTCAATGGGGGTGCTAATAGAGCAGACAAGAGCCAAAGCCCAGCACTTTTCAAATGTTCCCTTCAGTTCACCCCAGTGATAAATCCAGGTCTACCTATTCTTCTTGGAAGGAGTTTGACCATGTACTGACTTCCACAACTTCTGTAGCTCTCATGCATGTGATTTGTCTCCTTAACAACCTAGCTCTGGGAGTCAATGGGATTTTGCATTACTTACTAGCCCTAGACCACAGAAAATAAAGAGGTAGATGTATAATGGGTCAACTTCCAAAAGTTAGCTTCCCAGAATCAGAGGTTGTAACCTGAATGTGAATACAGACATTTTCCATAGATCCTCTTCCCAGTTTAGAACAGAGAGAGTGGGAGATCAGCACCTGTGTTCAACTTCAGTGTAAAGGTAGAAGAAACTGGAGCATAACCCTATCTAACAACACTTAGAGGACCTGGTTTTACTTTACTAATCATGTTGTATTGATAAGAACTGGCATATCCCAAGCTCCAGGGTCCACCAAAAAGAGACAGCAGTTTGGACAAACACAACTATTTGAGAGATACCTTAAAATCTCAGACCAGATGGATTGGTGAGAACTACTTCTACCCAAGATCAGTCTGACGAGAGGCAGTTGTCTTATCTAATGTGTAGAAACTAATAGAGAAAGGGAACTTGAAGAAATCGAGGAATTTATTCCAAATAAAAGAACAAAGTAAGCCTCCAGAAAACAATCCAAGTGAATTGGTGGGGTGATTCACCTGATAGGGAATTCAAAATAATGGTCATAAAGATGTTCACTAAGGGGGACCAGCAGGTGGTGTGGTGGTTAAGGCGCTGGACACTCCCACATGGCCGACCACGGTTCGCGTCTCAGACCTGGCGGTTTGCTTTCTCACTTTCCCTCTCTCTCTCTGTCCTCCCTGGCTCTTTCTAGTCAAATTGAAAGTAATAATAATGATGATAAAATAAAATAATTATTAAAATAAAAGATGCTCACTAAGGTCGGAAGAACAATACAAGAACAAACAGAATTTCAACAAAGAAAAGGTATGAAAAAGCACCAAAAAATTCATAAAGTTGAAGAATAATATAAACTGAACTAAAAAATTTAAAATGGTTCAACAGTAGATTAGGTCAAACAGAGGAAAGGATCAATGAATACAAACATGAGTCACTGGAAATCAACTTGAGGAAGAAAAATTAAAAAAAATGAGAAAGATTGAGAATAGTTGAAGAGACCTATAAGAAATCATCAAGTGTAACAATGTACATATTATTGGTATACAAGAAGTAGAAGAGAGAGAGGGAGGAATGGACAGAAACATATTAAGAGAAATGACACAAAACTTCATATGTATAGGGAGGAAAATAGAAAACTACATATAGGAAGCCCAAAGTCCACCAGCTAAGATGAATCCAAAGAAACCCACAATGAGGCACATATAATCAAATTGCCAAAAGTTACATACAAGGAAAGAATTCTGAAAACAGGAGGGAAAAGAATGATCATGTACAAGGGAACACCATAAGATTATTAGTACTTTTTCAACAGAAACCTTACAGATCCAAAGGGAGTGGGATGATATATTCAAAATTCTGAAAGAAAATCATTGCCAACCAAGAATACTATACCCTGCTATTCTGTTTCAAAAATGAGGGAACCACGGGAACCAGCAGTTAGCGTAATGGCTATGTCGCTGGACTCCCACGTAGTCAACCGTGGTTTGCATCCCGGACCTGGTGGCTTAAAAACTCACGCTGGGCACATGTGCATGCGTGCCCAAGCTCCCGAGAGGAGAATAGAGGAGAAGGGATTGCGGCGTGACCATCCCCCCGGGGGGGTGATTTCTCGCTTTCTGTCTCTATGTCTCTCTCTGTCTCTCTGGTGAGTGCACGCGCCCTACAGTGAAAATCTCTCCAAACAAAAAAAAAAAAAAAGGGGGAACCAGCAGTTAGCGTAATGGCTATGTCGCTGGACTCCCACGTAGTCAACCGTGGTTTGCATCCCGGACCTGGTGGCTTAAAAACTCACGCTGGGCACATGTGCATGCGTGCCCAAGCTCCCGAGAGGAGAATAGAGGAGAAGGGATTGCGGCGTGACCATCCCCCCGGGGGGGTGATTTCTCGCTTTCTGTCTGGCGAGCGCACGTGTCCTATAGCAAAAACCTCTTAAAAAATTAAAACTCTTAAAAATAAATAAAG
This sequence comes from Tupaia belangeri chinensis, assembly GCF_000334495.1. Lineage (NCBI taxonomy): Eukaryota > Metazoa > Chordata > Mammalia > Scandentia > Tupaiidae > Tupaia > Tupaia belangeri. The sequence goes on from NW_006159609.1 coordinate 3,124,503, forward strand.
CTAAAATAATTTGCTAAAATTGAAATTATTTTTATTTTAATTTGACTAGAGAGAGACAGAGAAAGTAAGAAGGGGAAAATGAGAAAGCAAGCTGCCAGATCTGGGACTCAAACTGTGGTAAGCCATGTGGGAATCCAGCACCGTTTACCACCTTGCCACCTGTTGGCCCCCTATTTTTAAAAATAATTATTTTTTAAACTTTATTTACTTATTTTAATTTGACCAGAGAAGACAGAGCAACAGAGCAAGAGAACAAGAGAGAGAGAGGGAGAAAGTGAGAAAGTGAGAAAGCAGCTGTTAGGTCCAGGACTCGAACGGCAATTGGCCATGTGAGAGTCCAGTGCCCTTAAAGCGCCCTTAACCATCACACCACTTGCCAGCTCCAAGGATTCAAACGATGTAAAAGTGTGTCACCAGAACACAAATCATAGGAGGAAGGGGGAGTAAAAGTATGGGGTTTGTGTATATGATTAAAATTGAGTTGCTAAAAGGTTAAAATAACCAATTATAAGTATGTTTTATGTAAGTCTCAGAGTAGCCATGAAGAAAAAGCTTACAGTAAATACACAAAAGAGTTTTATTATTTTTATTTAAAAAATTTTTAGAGAGATTTTTGCTATAGGGCATGTCCACTGGCCAGAGAGACAGAAAGTGAGAAATCACCCTTCCCAGTGGGGATGGCCACACCACAGTACCTTCTCCGCCATTCTCCTTTCAGGATATTGGGCATATGTGTACTTGTGCCAGTTTAAGTTTAAGCTGCCAGGTCTGGGACTCGAACCATGGTCAACTACATGGAAATCCAGTGATGTAACCATTATACCATCTGCTAGTCCTCACAAAAGAATTTTTAAAAAGGTCCAAAGCATGCCAGTACAGAAAACCAATAAAGGAAGAAAGCCAAAGGAAGAAGACAATACAGGAAGAAAGGAAAAAGGATCTGCAAAACAATCAGAAAACAATTCATGAAATGGCACTAGTAAGTCCTTATTTCATCAATAATTACTTTGTATGTGAATGGATTAATTCTCCAATCAAAAGACTATGCTCTAGAAATAGAACAATAAAGCCTGGATGACAGCATATCTATTTACAACATGATTTATTAAATATTTTAAGCCCACTGTTGAGAGCTACTGCTCAGAGAAAAAGATTCCTTTCAAAATATGCCTGCTCATTGACAACGTACCTGGTCACTCAAGCTCTCTGATTGAGATGTAAAGAAGATTCATTGTTTTAGTGCCAGCTAACACAACATCTATTTCTCTTCTCAGAGACCAAGAATTTCAAGTTTTATTGTTTAAGAAATGCATTTTTTGGTAAGGCTATAGTTGCCCTAGATAATGATTCCTTTGATGGCTGGCCAAAATAAATTGTAAATCTTCTGAAAAGGATTCACCATTCTAGATGCTGTAAGAATGTTTATGATTTATGGGAGGAGGCAAAAATGTCAACATTAACAGGAATTTGAAAGATGTTGATTCCAACCTCATGGATGATATTGAAGGGTTCATAACTTCAGCAAATGTAACTGCATATGTGGTAAAAATAGCAAGAGAATTAGAATTTGCAGTGGAACCTGAAGGTGTGACTGAATTGCTGCAATCTCATGATAAAACTCTCTTAAATGAGGTGTTGTTTCTTATGGATGATGCAAAGAGAGTGGTTTCTTGAGATGGTGAAGATGTAGTGACCATTGTTGAAAGACAATAAAGGATTTCAGATATTTCATGAACTGTTTAAGTTCTATTGTAGGTAAAATGCTACCAAACAGAACTGCAGTGCAATCTTTGTAGCACAGTCAGGAGCATACTGGGCTACATAGCTGGTAGCCACTTACCAACTCTGGTTCTAGTCTCCAATCTGGTTGGCCTGAAAATATACTGGGTGAGTGAGCTTGTGTCCAGGATTCTGGTAGGGCAAAGGGGACTCTCAGTGTGACAGAACCCTGTGAAGGGTACTTCCCTCTATTATGTGTACACATGTACTACATCATGAATAAAAAACTTTCACAACATTGCATACCAAATTTTTCAGAAAAGAGTCAATTGGTGCAGCAAACTTTTATTGTTGTCTTATTTTAACAAATTGCCCCAGCCATTCCAGCTTTCAGCAATCATACTGTGATCAGTTGGTAGCCATCAACACTGAGGCAAGATTTTCCATTGGCAAAAAGATTATGAATTGCTGAAGGCTCAGTTGATCATTAGCATTTTTTAGCAATAAAATATTTTAAAATTAAGATATGTTTAAGAAGTCTTCAAAAAATTATGGAAAATGTATATTATGAGAAAATATGCATGCATTTAAAAATATTTTATGCCGCAACAAACCTGTTCTTCAATTCCTTTTGTCTATGACCTTTTTGAGACCCATTTTGCACTTTTAAAGTAATAATGCTATTGAATATTTTCTACAGTATAACTGTAACTTTTGTATTTACTAGGAAACCAAAAAATTATGTGACTCACTTTATGGTAATACTTACTTTATTTGGTGGTCTGGATCTGAACCTGTAATATCTCTGAGTAATTCCTACAAATATGCTTCAGGTAGAGAGAACAATAAATTAACAGATCCTGTATTGGAAAGCTTAGAGTATTCTGGGAAATGATGAAAGCCCAGATTATTTTATAAAAATGAGAGAGGACAGTGGCATGAAATGTGGTTGGAGAGGTATACAAGCAAAAGTTTTTGCCGTATCCTGTTTACAATGTTAAGAAATTTGGATTTTATTCAGAATATAGTCACTGTTAAGTTTATACAGGAGCTTGGTTCAAGACCCTGAGAGGATAAAAGAAAAATACACAAATAAATAAGTGCCTTGCATGAAATGGCATAATATTTATATGTAGCTTGCACACATCTTCCTGTATATTTTAGTCTCTAGTTTACTTATAATACCTAATATAATGTAAATGCTATGTATAGTTACTGTACTGTAGTGTTCAGTGAATAATGATAAGAACAATGTCTGTGATATGTTGTAACTGATAGGTCTATGTAGTGAGATGTATCATCATTAGGGGGTAGTCTGTGGCCTAAGACCATGAGCAGGACCAGAGACTGAGCTGGGATGGGCTTAAAGGCTCAGTATTACCATAATAGGTTTAATTATGTAGTGCCTGTCAGCAACATCATAACAATTTTGATCTGCATTTGTTTGAATATGTGTATGTGGAAGCATGAGTACCGAGGACTGACTGTTCATTAGGAAGCTATTGACAGGTTTTAAGCAAGGGACAAATAAGAGGTTTTTTTTCAGTGTTTTTTTTTTTTTTTTTTTTTTTTTTTTTTATATGGCAAGTGTGGCTTGCTGGAAAGAGATAGAAAGAGAAAGAGAAAAAGAGAAATCATCCCTCCCCAAGGAGGGTGGCCATACCACACTTCTCCATTTTCCTCTTGGGATTTTGGGCATGTGTTTTCAAGCTCAGAACCTGAACCACAATCGACCATGTGGGAGTCCAATGCCTTAACCATCACATCACCTTCTTGTCACAGTGATTTATTTATTTATTTATTTATTTATTTATTTAAATTAGTTTGGCCAGAATGTGTAGAATGAATTGCAATGGGATAAGAGTAGGAGGAATAAAAGTGATTAGTTGTGAGGGTATTGAGTAGCATAGATAAGAGTTCTGAGTTTTCCTAGGGATATTGCTGTGCAGAGAAACAGACTAAGAACTCCTTACTGAAATCACCTCAATCAGTAGGAGATGTCTGATATGAGAGGGCATAGGGCATAGAGTGAAAAGAGGAAAAGGGAATGTGTATTTTAGAATTTTGAAAAATAGCCAGGCTGGATGGGGGGATAGATTTTTACTCACTATTTGTTCCACCTCAGCCTCCTAGAGTTGCCATTTTAGAACACTACTCCTTTTTAAAATTATTTTATTTAAATTTATTTATTTATTTGTTTGTTTAATTTGACCAGAGAGGGACAGAGCAAGTGAGAGAGAAAGTGAGAAAGTAAGCTGCCAGGGCCAGGACTTGAACCACGGTTGGACATGTGGGAGTCCAGCATCCTTTATCACCATGCCACTGCTGGCCCTTAGACCACTACTCTTTTTCTTTTTCTTTCCAAGCCAAACTGTGTCCAACTTTATTAAAGATACTTTTTTTTTTTTTTTTTTGAGAGTTTTTTTCGCTATAGGGCGCGTGCGCTCGCCAGACAGACAGAGAGAGACATAGAGACAGAAAGCGAGAAATCACCCCCCAGGGGGGGTGGTCACGCCGCAATCCCTTCTCCTCCATTCTCCTCTCGGGATCTTGGGCACGTACGCACACGCGCCCGGCGTGAGTTTTAAGCCACCGGGTCCGGGACACGAACCACGGTCGACTACGTGGGAGTCCAGCGACATAGCCATTACGCTAATTGCTGGTTCCCTAAAGATACTTTTCATAAACAATCATGGTATTTCAGGAAGGACATGGGCAGACAGTCGTTAACAGTATAGAACAACTTTCAAACTCTCTTCTTCAATGGACTACTAAAATCAGAAGGCCACTATAAAGCCCAATGAAGTCTTCATTTGATGCTCTGAACAGGGAAAGTTTAGAGTGAGGGTTGACATTTCACATTTAGCATGTTGTTTAACAAATTTTCATGAGCCAACCCTGACTTTTGGGAAATGAAAATGGCAGAATTACCAACCTGAAGATCCAACAATATAGAAAAGGAACTGCTGTTTTATTTGAAGGATGCCATCTCTCAGCGTCATTGGAAAGTCCAGATTGCCTGATATACTGTTATAACCAATTTTCTGTGGTTAGGTCCCAACAGGTCTTTGGTTTAAGGGAGTAAAGACTATGCTGAAGGCAGAGAGGGAGAGGACATATAAACAAATGTTAAGTGTTTCACACCACAAGGCATCTGTGCCAAGGTGGCTTTGTGTGTTGGGAATCCCTCCTCTTGGGAGCCAAGAGGAGGTCTCTAAAAACTAGAAGGGGAAGATGTTGTCCAAATCAGTGCAGCTTCAGAGACATTCTATTAGTGGCAAATGCCCCTTCCCCCAAAAACAACAATGAAATATTCTATGTGCTAACAACATAGCTTAAAAAAGAAAGGTAAAACAAAATTCTGCATTTTTATAAAACTTGATAAAAAATAATATTTCAGACTGTACTGTCACCAGAAATACAGTTATCGACTTCCATCTTTAGACCCTTGGCTTAAGGGACACTGAAGCAAGGCTCCCTGCCCCAGCTCCAGCCCTGGGACACCCAAGCCAGAGACCCCCATATCTGTCAGCCAGGTAGGTGTTTTGTTTTCCTTCTCCTCTTCTTTCATTTGTAAATTTCTCACTTCTCCTTACCACACAGGAGTACCGTCAGTGCTACATCCACCCCACTTCCATCTTCAGATCCCTGGCAAAATCGTGCACCACGCCTAAACGTATGACTTTTTCTTTATTCTCCTTATTATTTTCTTCCCACTTATTTGGTCCTATCTTCCTTTATCGCCACCTTCCTGGACAGTTTAGATAGGACTAAAATGACAGTTTTGAAATATTCTAGTATTTGTTTTTCTTTTTTCTTTTGGAGAGATTTTTTCACTATATGATGCATGTGCTTGCCAGAAAGACAGAGAGAAACAGAGAGAGAGAAAGTGAGAAATCACCCCTGGGGGGATGGCCATGCCGCAATCCCCTCTCCTCCATTCTCCTCTCGGGATCTTGGGCACGCACGCATACGCGCCCGGCGTGAGTTTAAGTCACCGGGTCTGGGACGTGAACCACAGTCGACTACATGGGAGTCCAGCGACATAGCCATTATGCTAACTGCTGGTCCCAAATATTCTAGTATTTTAAGACTCTTTGGGATTCTTGAAAAAGGAGATACTTTTCTTCATACACCGGAGCAAAATACTCCTCCTTGGATCACATTATTAAACACAACGGACTCTTCCATTACTTCGGCAGCCTTCAGTCCACAGCAAAAGGGAAACACACTTGCTCCTATTTGAGGAAACATTCTCTTAAAAGGTATTCCAAAGTGAACACATCTCTCAATGGTTAGAAGTAGAAGAAGAGCCTCAGGTTTGAATAAAGCAGGAAATATGTCTCCATCAAAAGAACACAGTGACTCTCTTCCATTTCTTGAAAAAAGAGAGGATGTTACCAAAATGTCTGAGAAAGAATTTAGAACATTCATGATGACCGAATTCTGAGTTGGAACAGAAAAGAGACAATGAACTACAGGAGATTAGAAGGTCCTTCCATGATATGAAAGAAGAAATGGACACACTAAAAAAGAATCAGATGGAACTATTAGAGGTGAAGTCTGTAATACAGGAAATCAAAAACTCTCTCAAAAGTATTAAAAGTTGATTAGACCATGCTGAAGATCAAATCTCTGATGTAGAAGATAAAACCTCTGATCTAGAGAAAACCACCAGAAAGAAAAAAATAACAAAAAACATGAGGATAACATATGAGAAATACTAGATTCCATTAGATGCCCTAAAATCCGAGTAATTGGTATCACAGAAGATGAAGAAACTAACAAAGTCATGGAGAAACTAACAAAATCTATTCCATGAAATCTTGGAAGAAAATTTCCCAAGTCTAGAGAGGCACTCAAACATCCAGACCCAAGAAATACAAAGGACCCCAAATAGAGTCAACCCAAGAAGATCTTCCCTAAGGTACATCTTAGCTGGACTGGCAAAGACCACAGATAAAGATAAGATACTAAAATTGTCAAGAGAGAAATGACAAGTGACTTACAAAGGTCACTCCATCAGGCTAACACTGGACTTCTCAACGGAAACAATACAAGCAAGAAAAGAATGGGAAGACGTATTAAAAGTATTAAGAGAGAAACAATTTCAGCCAAGATTATTATATCCTGCAAGTTTATCCTTCATATGGGAAAAAAAAGATTAAAATCTTCTCAAACAAAACCTGAAAGAATTTGCCAACACCAGGTCAGCTCTTCAAGAAACTGTCCAGAAAGTACTCTTCGAGGAAAACTAAAGAAGTAACAGCCAGAAACAAAGGAATAAAAGGCAACTAAGACAATGGCCAACATAAACGTCGGGATGGGTCCAGTAATGTCAATCATGGCATTGAATGTTAATGGATTAAATTCTCCAATCAAGAGACACAGATTGGCTGAATGGATTAAAAAACAGAAACCCTCTATCTGTTGCCTACAGGAAACCCACTTCATGAATAAAGACATACATAGACTGAAAGTGAAGGGTTGGAAAAAAGTTTTCCTTGCAAATGTGAACCAAAATGAGCTGGAGTCATGATACTAATTTCTCACAAAATAGGCGTTAAAACAAAAACTGTTCAAAGAGACAAAGAAGGGCACTATATTATTGTAAAAGGGTCAATCGATCAAGAAGATATAATGCTTATTAATATCTATGCGCCTAACACAGGAGCACCCAAATAAGTGAAGGAAAGACTGTTAGATCTAAAAGGGGAGATAGACTGCAACACACTAATTATTGAATACCTCAACACTGCACTATCCCCTCTGGACAGATCATCTAGACAAAAAATAGGTAAAGAGATAAAGGACACCATATTTACAGGAAGAAAGATAAAAACCATATGGTCATATCGATTGATGCAGAAAAATCATTTGACAAGATACAACATCCCTTCATGATCAAGACTCTCAGCAAAATCAGCATAGAAGGGTCATTTCTCAACACAATAAAAGCTATCTATGAAAAACCCATAGTGAACATCATCATCAATGGAGAAAAGCTGAAAGCTTTTCCACTAAAAACTCGTACAAGACAAGGATGCTCACTTTGTCCACTCCTTCTCAATATAGTACTGGAAATGCAATCAGAAAAGAGGAAAAAATAAAAGGCATTCAAATAGAAAAAGGAGAGGTAAAACTCTCTCTTTGCAGATGACATGATTGAAAACATAGAAGACCCAATGTTTTCCATGACAAAATTTCTGTAAGTAATACATGAATACAGCCCAGAAAATCTATAGCATTTCTATATACGAAAAACAGGCAGACTGAGATAGAACTGAAAAAAGTTATTTCATTTACCATAGCCACAAAAAGTATAAGATACTTAGGGATAAATCTAACCAAAGAAGTTAAAGATCTCCACAAGGAAAACTACGAGAAGATAAAGGAATTGAAAATGATACAAAAAAGTGGAAGGGTATTCAATGTCCCTGGATTGGAAGAATTAATATAATCAAAATGGCAATTCTACCCAAATTAATCCATATATTTAAGCAATGCCAAACAAAGTACCAGACACATTCTTCAAAGATCTAGGAAGGACAATCATAAAATTTGTCTGGAATCATAAAAGACCTCGTGTTGCCAAAGCAATCCTGCACGAGAAGAGTGGAGCGGGCAGCATCTCACTCCCTGACCCAAAAATATACTACAAAGCTGTGGTAATCAAAACAACACGGTACTGGCACAGAAACAGATATGTGTACCAATGGAACAGAATAGAGTCCCCAGAAATAAATTCCCAAACATGTAGTCAACTGATTTTTGACAAGGGTACCAGTCAATTCAATGGGAAAAGGAAAACCTCTTCAGCAAATGGTGCTGGAAAAATTGGATTTCCACTTGCAGAAAGATGAATCTGAACCCTTACCTCTCACCTCTGACAAAAATCAAGTCAAGGTGGATCAAAGATCTAAATCTAAAACCTCAAACTATAAAACTACTCCTGGAAAACACTGGGGAAACTCTTCAGAAGTAACTTAAGCAGCTGTTTTTAAAAAAAGATGATCTATCCTATTAAAAGATGGGAAAATGAGTTGAAAAAAACCACTCTCTAAAGATGACATGTGAATAGCTAAAAGGCATATGAAAATATGCTCAACATCCCTCATTGATTTGCAGATCAAAACAACAATGAGGTACCACCTAACCCCAATCCGAATGGCTAAGATTAAAAAAGCAAAAATGATAAGTGCTGGCAGTGCTGGTGGGGGG
>NW_006159609.1:3134517-3136103 GCF_000334495.1 Tupaia belangeri chinensis
CCTCTTTTAGATCTTGCAAGAATTTCCTCACCTCTTGGAACTCGTCAGCTCCTTTCTCCTTTCTCTTCTGCAGTTCATTGTCTCTCTTCTCTTCCATCTCTGTTAGCTTCGCCATTATGAATGCTCTAAATTCTTTATCAGACATTTCCATGATTTCCATTGAACTGTCTGTGGATGAAGAAGAATTATTCTTTTCCCTTGGAAGAGAGGTATTTTCTTTCTTTCTCATATTTCTTGTGGCCCTGCATTGATTTCTAGTCATCTGATGATGGTGTGTTTCTTCCCAAACTTGAAGTTCAATCTGAGCTTCTAGGAGTATGCAGAAAAAACAAAAAACAAAAAACAAAAACACAGAGGGAGAAAAAACAGCAACAAAAACAACCAAGAAACAGAGAAAAAGAAGAAAAAACTAAAAAAAAAAATTTTTTTAAAAAAGGCAAAAATTAGAAAACTGTATGGTGCGCAAGTGTGCTACGCAGAATCACTAGTTCTCAGGAGCCATGATGGTGTCTTCTGAAGGCCTGTTCCCTTGACTCTCCTGGATTGGGAGGAGGAGAGAGGATTATTAACAAGATAAAGGGAAAGGAGGGGCTGAAAGCCAAGAAAATGCTTTACCTTAAAAAATTTTAAAAAGGAAAAATTACAAAAAAAAAATGAGAAGGCAGAAACAGAGGTAGAGAGAGAGACAGAGAAAGAGACAGAGACAGGAGGCTTGAAAGTCTTCCTACCACTTGAGTTTGTGGGCTGGAGGCTGAATTATCAGTGGAAAAATCTTCATTTATTTTATTCCCCTGAAATCACTAGTTCTCAGGAGCCATGAAGATGTCTTCTCTATTCCATATAAATTTCAAAGGCTGTTGATCTATGTCAATGTTACCATGTTTAGTAATGAGCATACAAAATGTTAGGTGCACTTAAGAGGAAGCAGATTTCTATAAGCATGTTAAATCTCTAAGGCAAGAGGTTTATTATGGAGGTTTATTTAGATCCAAAGTAATTCCAATATTATTCAAATGAATTGACAATAAAAAATGTGCTTATCTGTAAGTAAGACCTGTAAATGAGCTGCTGAGTATTTTCCTGCCACATCCCAGCCCATTTATACTGTATTTATGCACTAATAATACATTTATTGTATTTTCTTAAGTGAGTCAATTTTTTATAAATGGCTTTCTGACAGCAATAAGCTGGTCCTAAGCTGGTTCTTCATATTTTCCTCAGTGACTTAGATGATCAAACAGAGACCATCAACATCACCTTTGTTGGTAGTAAACATCACATTGTCATTTTAAGCACTGAATTACTTTTTTTTTTACTTTTTAAAATTTTATTATTATTATAATTTTTATATTACATTTAATCACATATAGCTTTACAATGTGACACTTCTTTTTCCAATGTGATTACCATGCATATCAGTCAAGACAAAGATATTTCTATCCACTTCATCATCATCACATGGTTTTTCATCATTTTTTTCAGATTATTATTAATCTATTCTCTTTATTTTTTAAAACATTCGATCACTATATATCATTTGGCTTGTAAAGAGACTTTACCCAACATGTAATACTTCTCAGACCCAT
>NW_006159609.1:3137587-3157493 GCF_000334495.1 Tupaia belangeri chinensis
AGCCGGGCCCCGGGTGGGCCGGCGCAGGGCCTACTCCGCCCACCGGCGCCTCGCTCGCTCAGTGCGGGGTCCCCCAGCACTGAATTACTTTGATTATTAATGAGGTTAAGAATTCCTTTGTAGATTTATTGACCATTTGTACCTTATTTTGTAAACTGCCATTCAAGTCTTTTTATTATTATTCTATCAGACTGTTATTTATTTATTTATTTTTCTCCTCTCTCCCTTTCCTGTGCACTTACGTACTTTTTTAAATAGAAAGTATAACTGTTTATTAATTTTTAAATTTAAACTTATTTATTTACATTTACTATACATCATTATAGCATACAAAATGAGATTTTTCCATCCAGAATACACTGTACATTGACTCAGTCAAGTACATCAGCATACATGTTATCGTCAACAAATAATTTTCCGTTTCTTGTTTCCTGTATATTTTGCTTTTTCCCCATCCTTGATTCCCTCCCTATATCTCACCATCACCCCCCCTCCTCCCACACTATCTCTAGTATCCATGGTTGCTTTCTATGCATTCCCCCCCCACCCCATTTTATTGATTCACTAAAGATCTTAATTAACTTAAATATTTTCAATAGCAAGCACAGCTGATATATATAGATATATAGATATATCTATCTATCCATGGACACAAGTCTGACTTTAGGCATAAACCTCAGTGAGTAGAATGAACGTACTATAAAGTAGCACCTAGCTGGCGTTCTATAGCTTACTGCAGTCATCAAATAGGTATTTTTAATGCCTTTTTTCCCCAAGAAAAACAGTTTTTGTGTTTTTTTTTCGGGAACATTTTTTTTAAATTAATTAACTTACAATTCCCTAAGCATTGTCACAGCATAGAAAATGTGATTTCCCATCTAGAATATACTGCATAGTGGCTTAATCATACATGTTATCACCAAGAATTTTCCATTTCTAGTTATATATATATATATATATATATTTTTTTTTGTCAAAATGGCTGGCCATAAAAACCCCAGCACTACATTTATCTGAAGGGCACTCCTGACGAAGGTGGCTAATTTTGCCATTTTCATCCACCTTATAGTATTCCAGGACAGCCAGCTTAACCTTCTTTCTCTTATGCTTATTCTTGGGAGTTGTGTAAGACTTCTTTCTTTTCTTAGCACCACCACAGTCTCAACATAAGATGAAGCATGGACTCCTTTTTGATGTTGTAGTCAGACAAAGTACACCCATCTTCCAACTGTTTGCCAGCAAAAGTCAGTCTTTTCTGATCAGGAGGAATTCATTCCTTATCCTGTATTTTGAGTTTTACATTTTCTATTGTATATGATGGTTCAACTTTGAGAGTGATGGTCTTCCCTGTGAGGGTTTTTACAAAAATCTGCATCTTGGTGACGATCCCACTGCAGATGGCGGATCGGAAAACCCAACTTCTTCTAACACTATCTGTGGTGTCTACAGTTGTCTTCCATTCCTTTTCCCCTCCATATTTTCTTGATCACACAATTTCTTAAATAATCTAACTACTTTCAATAGCAAGTTCAGCTTGTAATTTCAACAAAAGCAGTTTTAACTTTAATAAATCAAAGAAATGCTAAGGAACTTTGCTTAAAATTTAAAGTTAGGAAACAGATTAGGATTCTGTTTAAATAGTTTTTTTTTTTCTCCTGTTGTTTTATGAGAATTTGTTATAAAATCCATGAATAAGTCCACTGTTGTTTGTTTAATAGGATTATAGGTATCTCATTCTTTGGCATGTTTTTCACATATTTTTATGGTATCACTTTTATTTTATGATTGACACTTATTTTGTTTTAAAAAAAGTCTTTTAGCCCTTGAGGCTATAAGTATACTCTCCCATATTTCTTTGAAGAGCTTCATAACTTTGTCTTTTATATTTAGCTTTAAATTTTTCTTAAGCCAAAACTCTTCAACGGCTTATTTTGCAAATGTGTTTCGATAGTACTTAATTTATCATTTTTATGAGGTTCATTAATCTTTGGTCTCTCTAAAGATAAAACACATTGAAGGCATTTTCTAGGAGTATTTTATAAACTTACGTAATATAGAAAAAGTATGTCAGCAGCCTAATCCAGGACACTGTCTCACTTTTAAAATTAAAATAAATAAAACTACTTTAAGTTCAAATAGTGCTTACTTTAATTTTAAAATTCTGTTTGCATATGATTTTTTTTACTTAAAGCAGTGAAGTTGATAAAGTGAAGTTAGTGTTCAGTTTTTTTCAATGACCACATCAACCTGAATTTTAGGTTATAAATATATGACATAACTAAACAGAGTAAGCTATTTTGCTCAGATTTATTTTTACTTTTTCTAAGCTTATAATTATTTTCCCTCTCTTTTGGAGCATGAATAATTTACAAAAATTTATAAATATTATATTGGAAAATAAAGCAGGATAAGATAAAAGATACTTGCTATATTTGAATAAGGTTGTTCTCTTCAAAATTTATAATAAACTTAATATCCAATGCCACAGTATTGTACCTTAGGGAAGTAGTTAAATCATAAGGGATCCACCTTTCTGACTGGGATTAGCATCCTTACAAAAGAACACAAGGTTGAAGTTTTTGTGTCAGTTCTGCCATGTGAGGATATAGCATTTTCTCCAGAGATTGAAACAACAAGATGTCATCTTGGAAGCAGATGGTAGCTCTTGTCAGAGATTAGTCCTCTTAGTCTCTTAATCTTGGATGTTTGAATGTAAGAAATGCCACCCCAGTAGATCCCAGTCCCAGTCCAATCCTCAGGGAATCAGGCTCCAAGACTGTGACATAATCTCCTGCCCAGCCCCTGTAGACCAAGGACTCAGACCCATTCCTTTAGACTCAGGCTCTAAATCTGTGCCAACACTAGGCCAGCCCTTGTGAATTCAGGTTCCAGAATCATCCCAATGGATTCAGGCATCAGGCCCCTCCTAGGTCTTAGAGCCTTGGGGGCTGAGCTAGAACCTGGGTGCCTATGTATATAGTACTTGAATCTGGGTTTCTGGGAATTTGTTCAATGCCCAGGTCTATTGGGAAATGACTGAACCCTGGGTCTATTGGAGTAGGCCTCAACCCAAGTTCTGCTGGAGAATAGGACCAGAGAGGCTACCCTGAGGGTGAGGTCATGGAGGCCTATCTGGCACTGGGCAGGACTGGAGTCTTTATCCATGAGTTCTTGCTGGTATTTGACACCAGAGGTACTGACCTGGCATTGAGGTATGCCTGAAGCCAAAGGCTACAGACACTGCTTTGGTGCTAGGTTGACCTGGATCTTGTATCTTCAGGGGCTGACTTGAAGGCTCTGTCCATGGTACCAGCCTGATGACTAGGTTGTCATCAACAAGGCTCATCTGGTGCTGGGGTGAGCTTAAAGCTTAGGGTTGTGGGAACCAGCCTGGTGCTATGGCCAGTCTGTGGCCTGAGGCTGCTTGGATCAGCCTAGCAGTGAAGAAGGACAAGAGACTAAGGCCTGGAGCTGGGATGGGTTTGAAGGCTCACTATCAGGTACTAGCCTGGATCTGGGAGTCTGGGACTGAAGAGGATGGCCTGGGCTTGGTGAGACTATTCTGTATCTACAGGGGTCGATGTGGTGCTACAGTGGGTCTTAAGCCTGTAGTTATGGGGGTCATTCTGGTGCTGATATCAGTTAAGATTTTGGGGCTGCTGAGATCAGCCAGGTAGTGGAAAAGCCCAGGTACTGAGTCTGTCATGCAGGGTTGGAATCTAGGGCTGTGGGATCTAGCCTGGTGCCAGGGTAGACCTGGATGCTTAGTTCATGGATACTGGCTTGAAATCTGTGGCTATGATGGGTCTTCCTATTGCTGGGTTTTTCTGGGGGGTATGCCTGATTTTGTATCCTGAGATGAAGTTCAGTGTTTACTTTCTTCTCTTTCCCCAAGTGGAGAGTATCTGTTTCCAAGCTGTGTGGCCTGGGATTGGAGGAAGGTTGAGGTGAATATTCTAAGACTATCCTTCCTTCTCTTTCTAATACATCATTTATTTCTATATTGCATGCAGATGCTGTAATCCATCACTTTGTTTCTTAACTCTTGTGAAAGTATTTTTGTGTGTGGATATCTGTTTGAATTGGTGAGTGCTGAGAGTCCTATCATGCTATCTTGCTGATATCCTAATAGCACTTTTTTATCTTAATTTCTGCTCTACCGATCAGGTACTATGATCAGGTACTACTCTACTGATACAGACACCATTTGTTGAGTATGTTCTATGTTTAGACACTAAACCCAAACATAAACCTCATCAGATTTAGGAGATATTTCAAACAGTTCATAGAAAAATGGAATTAAAATAGTTTATTTTGGTGCTAAAACTTTAAAATGCATGCAGTGTTTTTCATAATAACCATTTAAAAATTCTTGAAAACTCATATGATTTAGTAGGAATTTCAAAAATAAGAAAACTGAAGTTTATAAGATCTTACAGATGAAGAAAGTGAGATTGAGATAAATTAAATAAATGTCTTCCTAAAAGTCACTCAGTCAGTGCGACAGAGCTAGGATTTCAATACAGATCTGAGTAAATCTAAATTCTCTTTTGCCATACCATCCTAGTTTGTCTATTTTAAAGGAATTTGACTTAAATATACATGTGGCATTTTTCCCCACATGTCCTGTGTAAACAGTATTTAAACATGACATTTAGTTTTTATTACTATGTGCAATTAAAAAATATAGAACTTTAAAGGCTTCAGAATGGCTTCTTTTTATTTAGCTGCCACCACCATTTACTGTCTGCTTGTTTTTTAAGAATTATTTTAAATTTAATTTATTATTATTATATTATTAGATTTACTCTAGGACACATGTGCTTACCAGAAAGAAAATCCTTCTTTGTGTAGATTTGATAAGACTACTTATTCCCTTGGGCCCAAGAATATATATTGTTGCATGTTTTCATGGCAAAAAAGTTAACATTTGGGAATTTTTTGTTTATTGGTTTAAAACTAGTTAGAAATGCATTATGCTCTTATATATATATATATATAAACAAGGTGCATTTTATTTTGCATATGTTAAGATACTTTTAAATATTATTATTATTTTTGTTAAGTTGCCTTTTCTATGTTCTGTATTATATCTGTAAGATTTATCCTTTTGGGTATTTGTAGCTTCTGTTCATTGGTTTGTTTCCCCTATGGTTCATGGTATTCTGTTATGAGAGCATTCTAAAATTTACTTTTACACTGTCTTGTTGACAGACATATAGATTGTTTCCTGACTAGTAGTGAAGCTGAGCATATTTTTGAAAGTTCATGATGAGCTTGTTTTCTATTTTTAAAAATTCTTTTTATGTTGATTTATTGAAATTATATATCTTTATTTTTAAATAAATTTTTTTTCTTTTATTTGTGTTGTTTTATTTTTTCTACAAACCCTTGTGTCGAGGGCTGACTCTAAATAGATGGCAGCAAGGGAGCTGCTCTGCTACGTACGAAACCCTGACCCAGAAGCAGGTCGTGTATGAATGGTTTAGCATCAGGTTTCCCCATGTAAATAAAGATTTCATGGATGCTGGTATAAACTGAAGGTTTATTTTACCAAAATTTATATGTTGAAACCTAATGCTCAATGTGATAATATATACAGGTGGGGCTCTTTAGGAGGTGATTGGATTGTGAGGGTAGATCCCTCAAGAATGAGATTAGTGTACTAATGAGAGAGACCCTAGAGAGAACTCCCTGGCCTCATCTGCCATGTGAGGACATAGTGAGAAGGCAGCTGTCTATGAAGTAGGAAGTGGGCCCTCACTAGATACTGAATCCGAAGGCACTCTTAACTTGACTTCTCCAGAACTGTGAGAAATAAATGTTGTTTGTAAGTCACACATTCTATAGTACTTTGTTATGGTAGTCTGAACAAACTAAGACAGATGTGTAAGTTAAATAATCCTGATACTAAATCCTTTGTGGGTCACATTAAAAATAAAACAACAAATAACTTGTAGTCTGTGGTACTTGTTCTTTTAAAAATAATGGCTTTTAATGTTGAAAATTAAATCTCCTATAGTCAACTTAATCTTTTTCTTCATTGTTTATATTTTCTATGTCTTGTTTACAAAATCTCTTCATGCTCAAAGATCAAAGGATAAAGCTTTTACATTTTCTTCTAACAGCCTTAAATTTTGCTTTTAAAATTAAGGTTTAATTTAATTTGGATTTTTTTTTGTATTAAATATCCAAAACATTTGTTGTTTTATTTAATTGGTTAAACAACCAATTACCAATTATTTATTGCATACAGGGCCTATACCATGTTCAGAACAATGTACGAGATGCTACAGGAGATAATTTTTTTCCCTAAAAGAGAAAGATAGACCAACGTGAATGAGGTTTGTGCCCTACTTACAAATGTTATTAAATTCTAAAAGCAGTGTTAGGAAATAGTTCTTACTTATTTGTATTTTACAGATGAGCAAAATTAGGACCAGAGAAGTGAAATAACTTGTTCAAGGTAACATAATTGTAAGTGGTGAAATCGAAATTTAGCCTAGGTCTTTCATACAAGTCATGCATTGATGATAAGGCAAAGATTATTAAGAATGATAATTAAGGATGCATATAATTATCCATATAATAGTTCAGAAATATTTGTTGTATGAATGAATATACTGTGTGGTGGCAAAAGATAGTGCTATAAAGATTGTCATATAGGGGACCAGCAGTTAGCATAATGTTTATGTCACTGGACTCCCATATAGTCAACAGCTGTTCAAGTCCTGGACCTGGTGACTTAAAACTCACGTCAGGTGCATGTGTGTGTGTCCCCAAGATCCCAAGAGGAGAATGGAGGAGAAGGGTTTGGGGCATGGCCATCCCTTCTGGAGGGGGCGGTGATTTCTCGCTTTCTGTCTTTTGTCGCTGTCTTTCTGGCGAGCACACACGCCCTATAACAATAAAGCCTCTCCAAAAAAAAGAAAGAAAAAAAAACAACATTGTCATATGAGGGCGGTGGTTAAGCTCTTTGCATGTGGAGCCAGTACCTCACATGACTGACTGTGGTTTGTATCCCAGCTCTGGTAACTTGAAAAATACACTGGGTGCATGTGTGTACATCCCCCAAATCTTTTTTTTTTTTTTTGGAGAGGTTTTTGCTATAGGGCACATGCGCTCGCCAGACAGACAGAAAGAGACATAGAGACAGAAAGCGAGAAATCACCCCCCAGGGGGGATGGTCACGCCACAATCCCTTCTCCTCCATTCTCCTCTCGGGATCTTGGGCATGCACGCACACACGCCCGGCGTGAGATTTAAGCCACCGGGTCCGGGACGTGAACCGTGGTTGATTACGTGGGAGTCCAGCGACATAGCCATTACGCTAACTGCTGATTCCCACATCCCCAAAATCTTGACAGGATAGAGAAATACAGGAAAAAGGATTGCAAAATGAACATGCCCCACTGGGTGGTACTTCCTCTCTCTCTCTCACCCTCTGGCAATGAAAAAAACCAAGAGAAAATAGTCATATGAGAATTTGGAGCAGAGAAAGGAAAGAGGTTACATAATTTGATTAGGACAATAACATTTTATTGAAAATATCTGTTGTCTCACTCAGCCCTCTCAACACCCAATTTCTCTAGGTCAGAGAAACTATTCATTTGTTTAAATCTTTCTGCCTGTTGGGACCCGCAGTTAGCGTAATGGCTATATCGCTGGACTCCCATGTAGTCTACTGCCGTTCGAGGCCTGGACCCTGTGGCTTAAACTCACGCCGGGAGCATGTGCGTGTTTGCCCAAGATCCCAAGAGGAGAATGGAAGAGAAGGGATTGCGGTGGGGCCATTCTCCCCTGGGGGGTGATTTCTCACTTTCTGTCTCTCTGTCTTTGTCTTTCTGGCGAGTGCACGTGCCCTATAGCTAAAACCTCTCCCAAAAAAGAAAAAAAAAATCTTCCTGCTTGTTTTAAAGCATAATAGGAACCTTATGCATAGTAAAGGCATAATATAAATTTTTGAAAGAACAAAAGATACAATATAAGTTATTAAATTAGTGCTGGGGGTTCAACCGTACTTTCCATTGTTCTTATGATGTAATCCTGTCAAGGCTTATTGCGATAGTTTTAAAATATCTACCATATTATTATATTATTTTTTTGGGGTCACTCTAATAGTGTTAGATGACATAAACAGTATAATTTGAAACTTTTCTCATGGCATGGAATTCATTCTGTGAATGATGTATTTTAGGTAGAGGATATCAGTCAGTCCTGGTTATTAGAGAAGCTAAATGGACACAATTACACAATGTCCTATTTCTGTAGCTTCTTTCTCAAAAAAATAAATATACAAAACCAAAATAACAAAAGCTCAAGAAGATCAGATAATAATTTAACATATATAACATGGAAACATTAGCTAGAAAAAGAAGGTGGGGCAAAAATGAGATTTCTATAATTTTTTCTATTAGTATAGAAAAAACTACTACCACAATTGTCCTTCATTATCTGTTTCATTCTTAATCCATGATTTTTATCTGTAGCTGAATTTACTTAGCATTTTTTTTTTTGTGCCTCATTTAAGGAATTCTTCTCTACTTTCAAGACACAAACACTTTCTACTGTAATTTCTCTTAAAATGTTTAAAGTTTTGCTTTACACACCCAGATCTTAAATCTGTATAGAGGGGCTAGCAGGTGGCACAGTGGTTAAGGCACTAAACTCCCTTTTGGTCGACTGCAGTTTGATTTCAGATTTGGCAGCTAGTAGCTCATGGCAGGTGTGTATGTGTGTGTGTGTGTGTGTGTGTGTGTGTGTGTGTATGTGTGTGTGCCCAAAATCCTGAGAGGAGAATGGAGAAATAGGGATTGCAGTGTGGCCATCCCCCCCCCAGGGGGTGGGGTGGGGCTGGTGATTGTTTGCTTTCTGTCTCTCCATCTCTATAGCAAAAATCTCTCAAAAAATCCATATGGAATTCATTTTTGTTTATGTATGATTTTATGTTTTATTACAGAGATAGTCAATTTCTAGAAACATTTAGAGATTTTTTTTGTTATGTTTTTAAATAGAATGCTTTAATTTTTATGTTGTGTGTTGGTAAATACCTTTTCTCAGAATTTTTTTAGGATTTTTTTTCTATTCCTACTGCTAAGATACCCTCCCCACATCCCCATTTGCTAGGATTTGAAAGAGAATATATATTGTAGTTAAGTGCGTGGACTTTAGAATAAGGCTATCTGGATTCAAATCTTGGCCCCATATTTTGTAAACTGAGTAACATCAAACTTCCCTGTGTCATAGCTTCCTCATTTGTAAAAGGAGGATAAAAATACATCAGATGTTGTTGGGGAGAATAAATACACTTACACATATATGATTAGAAACTTTGAAATACAACCAGCAGTCTTATTTTTTCTTTCTTTTCTATTTTTTTTGTTTTAAGAGAGATTTTTGCTATATGGTGAGTGTGCTCACTGGAGAGACAGACAGACAGAAAGTGAGAAATCACCCCTGATGGGGGAATGGCCATGCCACAATTCCTTTTCCTCCATTTTCCTCTCGAGATTTTGGGCATGCACATATGTGTACAAATGTATGTGTTTCAAACCACCAGGTCTAGGACTTGAACTGTGGTCGACTGTGTGGGAGTCCAGTTATGTAACCATTACACCATCTGCTGGTCCTCAACCATCAGTCTTAATGGTTATCTGATATTGTTATCTCTTGAGATTTTTTTCTCCTTTAATCTGTTGATTGGAGAAATTAAAATAATAGAATTTCTTGGCAAAGCATCCTTGCATTCATAGATTGTTTTAAAGTTGCTTAATTCTTCCATGAGTAGAACCAACAGAGAAAGACATATGCTATAGTTTACCCCTAACCCTTTCAGTCCCAAATTATTTGTATACATAGTGTACTTGGAGAGGTCTCCAGATGTAAACACTGAACCTTTCCATGTGGGTCAACCTCATGGAGCATTATGATTTACTACCATGCCATTATCTGGTCCCTGTAGATTAAGTTTTATGTGGAATAATTAGAATTACATTGCTAGGGACAGCCATGGCCTGGCGGTTAAGACTCCTTGATCCCCCTTGACCCATCTTGCAATTAGGAACCTGGACCAGAGGCTTGATAAATGTGCCAGGTGCATGTGCTCGTTTGCCCAAAATCTCCAAAGGAAAGAATGGAGAAGGGATTGCAGGATGGCCATTCCCTGATGGGGTTGCTTTTTTACTTTCCCTCTCTCTGTCAATATCTCTCTCTTTCTCTCCAGTAAGTGCAAGTGCCTGCTGTCAATTTAAGGAAAAAAAAATACTATACTGCTAGAGTATATTCTTTTATTTTATCAAGTACTGAAACATCTATGTTCATAAAGAAGATTGGACTATAATGCTTAATTTTTTTATACTCTCTGATTTTGGTTTCAAGGTTATATTAGAATCACACATGAGTTGAATACAGTTACTTATTAATTTTTTTTCTATTTCCTAGAACAATCTATGTAACACAAGGATAATTTGTTCTTTGAGGATTTGGTAGAATTGTTATTTGCTATAAACCATCAGGGAAAGTTTTTGTTTTGTTCTATTTTATTTTGGTAGATCAATTTTTGGTCTTTAAAAGTTTTAGGTCTACTCAGTTCTGTTTTTCCTTGAACTTTAAGGAATAATATTTATTTTAGAAAATTGCCT
Organism: Tupaia belangeri chinensis; assembly: GCF_000334495.1. Lineage (NCBI taxonomy): Eukaryota > Metazoa > Chordata > Mammalia > Scandentia > Tupaiidae > Tupaia > Tupaia belangeri. The sequence goes on from NW_006159609.1 coordinate 3,148,228, forward strand.
GTTAACCTACTTCAGATTTTGGCCATGAAGTTGATAATGATTGAAGCCCCCCTTTTTTTTTAACCTCACTAACTATGTTGATTATCCTTGCCCATTCTTTCTCTCTTTTGGGGTAATGTAATGAATGCCAAAGTCACTCTACATGTAACAGGGTCTGTATTTCAGGAGAGAATATTGAAATTATGAATCTGACAATTTATAAAGGAAAGCTTAAGTAGATTCCTGAGAGAGGAAGAAAAGTCTAATATTCTAATGTAAATAAAAAGAAATGGAGAGAAAGGGAAGGTACCTGGATTCTTTCACTTTGGAATGTAAATATATGTCTCTGGGGGAAAATAAGATACTATCTCTCTGTTTACAATACTTGAAATATCTCTGTGTCTCATCCTCCTTTGAAATGTAAACACATACCCCCAGGAAGGTAAATCTCTCAGGAATGCTCTCACCATTCTGCTATCATTTAGCTTCCAAGGCTTTTCCTCTATTTCAGCTTCTAATAAAATTTGCTCAGAAAGCCTTAACAATGTATAAACATATTTATTGGCAGTAATTTCCTCTGTGGAACTCATCCTTTTTCTTACTCAACTGTGGGAAATCCATGCAGTCTGATAATACAAATTTTCATTCAATACGGTTTTGCTTTTGCTTCTTCCAAGTGGTCAGGATTACTAGGCCAAGATTATTTTTCATGTTAAATGATTAGATTAGAGATTTCTAATACAAACAGGTAGATTAATTTGATTTCCATATCTTTGTGATTTCTCATCAAAGACACTTTTCCTCCTTTTTGGGTACCTGGGGGAAAATGTTCAAGGCAGTAGGAACAAAGTGTAAAATCTTGGTAAGAATGTTAGAAGGGCAGGTTGGCTAGGGAGGAGTGAGTGATGGGGAGAATAAGAAAGTTGAAGGCAGTGGGAAGGTAGGCAGCTCTGCAGAGCTTTGTGGGCTAAAGTGAAAGCTTTGGATTTTACCCCATGAAGCAGAAACTATTTTTTTTTTTTTTGAGAGATTTTCACTATAGGGCGCGTGCACTCGCCAGACAGACAGAGAGAGACATTAGAGACAGAAAGCGAGAAATCACCCCCCAGGGGGGATGGTCACGCCGCAATCCCTTCTCCTCCATTCTCCTCTCGGGATCTTGTGCACGCACGCACACGCGCCCGGCGTGAGTTTTAAGCCACCGGGTCCGGGACACGAACCGCGGTCGACTACGTGGGAGTCCAGCGACATAGCCATTACGCTAACTGCTGGTTCCCAAGCAGACACTATTGATTGTATGCCTTGAAATGGAAGAGGAGCATGATCTGAGTTTAATTTAAATGGGTCACTTTTACTACTGTATTTCTGGATATATAGATGAATAATTGGTAACATTATCATTTTCAGTATGGATTTACCTTCAACCTGATCTCCCAGATTAGGAGTTAATGTCTTTTAGAGCTCCGTGGAAAGAGAATGTGTAAGAATCTCCATAAACAGCAGGAAACCAGATCTTCTGGATCCTCCAATGGTGCACAATTGTGAAAAATTGGACTAGAGACAAGGCAACTTGATTAAAATATTGAAAAGTGGGTGTGATTATGTAAAATAAGAAATTGGGTTATTCAACATGCAAAGGCCTTGAATTAGTTTGTAAGATAATAAAGAATTTAAAACCAGCTGTCCTAACTTTCCAATACAGAACAACATGGAAAAAAACACAATAAAAATAATCTAAAATGTGTTAGGCGCTCACTGTGTACTGGGAACTGTGCCCCTGTGTGCTGAAGACTGTGCTTAGTATTATATTAAAATGATCTAATTTAGGGTAGTAGGTGACATGGAAGGTAAGATGACTGAATCCAACAGGGCTGATTGCACAGTTTGAGTCCTGGATCTGTTGGCTTGAAAATCATGCTGGGTGTGTGCTCATATGCCTAAAATCCTAAGAAGAGAATGGAGGAAAAGGGATTGCAGTGTGGCCATCCTGTCTAGGATATAATTTCTCAGTTGCCCTCTCTCTCTATCTCTGTCTCTGGCAAGTACATTACCCTATAGCAAACTAAAAAAAACAAAACAAAAAACTCCCAAAATTATATAATTTTTCACAATATTTTTCTCTCTTTACTATCTTTATTTTGTAAGTGGGGAAATTTTAGTCTAGAAACAGTTAAACTTATGGGAAGTTACAGTAGTGAAGAAGGATTAGGATCAGAACCAAATAAAAGAAAGGAAAAATATTTCAGGTAGAAGCAGCAGTATGTTAAAGCTTTGAGGTTAGATAACATTTGAAGTATCTGTGTGTTTGAAAGAAAGTTATTGTGGGAGCCAGATGGGTGTGGTGGTGAAGGCCATGGATCCCATGTGGCTGATTGCACAGCTCGAGTTCTGGATCTGGTGGTTTGAAAAAACTGGGAGTTGGGACAAGCAGTTAGCATAATGGCTATGTCGCTGGACTCCCACGTAGTCAACCGCGGTTCGAGTCCCAGACCCAGCGGCTTAAACTCACGCTGGGTGTGTGTGCGTGCGTGCCCAAGATCCCAAGAGGAGAATGGAGAAGAAGGGATTGCGGCATGACCATCCCCCCTGGGGGGTGATTTCTTGCTTTCTGTCTCTCTGTCTGTCTCTGGCTGGCTGGCTAGTGCACGTGCTCTATAGCAAAAAAGAAACAAACAAACAAAAAAACAAAAAAAACTGGGTGCATGTGCTTGCATGCCCAAAATCCCAAGAGGAGAATGGTAGAAAATGGATTGTGGTGTGGTCATTCCACAGGGGGTGGGGGTTCTTTCTCATTTTCTCTCTCTCTCTGGTGAGTGCATGTTGCTCTGTACCCTCACACCCTCTAAAAAAATTAAAGAAAGTCATTGTAGTTGATGTTTAATAACGATCCTGATGAAGTAGACAGGGCAAGATAAGCAAGACTACTTATTCTTTTTATTTATTTATTTTTGAGATTTTTTTTGCTATAGGGCACTCACTGGAGACACAGAGAGAGACAGAAGGTGAAAAATCCCCCCCCCCTCCTCCCCAGGGGAATGCCCATCCTGCAATCCCCTTATCCTCCATTCTCTTGGGACTTTGGGCATACATGAACATGTGCCTGGCGTAAGTTTTAAGTTGTTGGGCCCAGGACTCGAACCGGAGTCAACTATGTGGGAGTCTGGCGATGTAACCATTACTCTGTCTTCTGATCTCCAGAAAGACTTCTTTTCTAAAGCCAAGCGAAGAGTTTTTTTTTTTTTCTCTTGGAGAGGTTTTTGCTATAGGGCGTGTGCGCTCACCAGAAAGAGAGAGAGAGAGAGAGACAGAAAACGAGAAATCATCCCCCAGGGGGATGACCAGGCCGTAATCCCTTTCTCCTCCTTTCTGCTCTCCGGATCTTGGGTACACACATACACGTGATCAACGTGAGTTCAGGCCACTGGGTCTGGGACTTGAACCACAGTTGACTACATGGGAGCTCAGCAACATAGCCTTTGTGCTAACTGCTGGTCCCAAGTTTTATTTTTATCTTAAGGGTTTTAAGAAGCCTTTCTATGAGAAGGTGGCATGAGATAATTTAATATTTTAAGATCACTCTAACTCTTGTGGATTGGAGATAGGAGATGGCAATTATTGAATGAGTAGTGAAAAAATCAGTTTTATCTGTTGTAGTAGTGTAAGAGATAATGGTGAGTTGGTCTGGTGGTGAAGATGGAGAGAAGTAGAAAAATTCAGGATATATGTTTTTAGGTAATATTTGTGGAATTTGATGATGGATAAGCAGTAGAGAGATTGAAGAAGTTATCAAGGCTAACCAGTAGACTTCTGGCAAGAGTGAAAGATTGATGGATGTTTCATTTGCAGATATGGGGTACAATGAATGATAAAGTCCGAGATACCTGTGAGAGATGCAGGTGGAGATATTATACATGTAGTTGAATATGTAGATTTAGAATTTAAAAGATAATTTTGGGTTAGCGATACCCATTTAGGAGTTGTTGGCATATAGATGATAGCTAAAGTCATAGATGTGGTTGAGATTTCCTAGAAGGAAAATGTTAGAATGTCAACCTAAAAAGGAAGACTGAGGCACAATGAGTGAAGAGAAAGAAGTTTATCTGATCCTAATGTTGAGGATGTTTTGTCTGGGTGACACAGATTCTGGTTGCCCAGAAAGTTTGCACTGAAATGGCTGTCAAGAGGGTTACTTTACTCAACAAAGAGAAAGGCTAGAAGAAGAAAAGTTCCAGGTTGTTAAGAATTTACATTGTCTACTTCTAAGTCAGCAAATATGAGGTTATAAGATTCTAGAAAAGGCTGTATTAGAGAAGAGTTCATGGTAGGTTTAAGTATCTTTTAAAGTGGGCACTGGGAGGCCCAGATGTGGCCCCTCAAAAGGAAAGAAGAGAATCTTGTCCCTGTTTGCAGTGGAGATATACTGTTCTTTTGGTTTGGTTTGATTCAAATATCCTATTTTCTACCAGAGGAAATATTTGTAAGCTGGTGGGTCTTTTTAGGGTTATAGACAATTTCCAGGCCTTGGCTAGTGGGGTATAGATAAGATAGCTTTACTTTGTTTTCAAATCAGAGGAAAAGAACATAAAATAAGTTGTACTATGAATGATTTTGAGACATCAGAGAAACATTTGACTTGCTGAAATAGAAACTACTGTGCCTTGCTGATATTTATAGGAAGCTATGTTTCGGCCAATACATGGAAGCTAAATCTCTGACCAGAATTGCATTCTGCCTTGTAATATAATGTATTATATATTAGAGCTACACTCAGTAATAAATGCATTTTGAAGTTTGGAAAAGTCTTGTAATAAAGTTGCCTTTGACTTAAAAAAAAAAAAAAGAATTTATATTGTCAAGACCAGCTGATGGTGTAGTAGTTGGGGTACTGGACTTCCAAATGACCGGCCATAGTTTGAGTTTTGGACCTGGTAGCTTGCTTTCTCATCTTCTCTCTCCTGAGTGCATGTGCCCTGTAGCAATATTTTACAAAATGGTAACTAAAAAAATTAATAAATAATTTCTAAAAAGTAGAATTTATATTACCTATTTAAAATAACATAGTACTGACTTGGTATATATTATTCTCTGCATTATGAATTCTGGGACCATTGCTAGAGAGAAAGGATGGAGGTCACATTATAAATGTATAACCATTTGCTGTATCATTTTGTTTACTGTGAAAGATTTGCCTTCGGACAATATGTCTGATGTGTGGGGCATAACTAAGGTTTCATGCACAATGCTTCTTTTGGACGAGATAGAATTTAATGGTCTTTGTATTTCATAGATTGTTGTGAACTGCTCTGAACTTCTTTTATTTCTCAAAAGTGAGAAGAAGATTAGAAACAAACTCTGAGCAGTTTCAGTGTTTAGAAATATGGAAGAGGATGAACAACAAAGGAGTAACAAAAAGAAGAGCCAAAAGGGTAGGAGGAATACAAAGAATTTATGGGGTTATGGAAGCCAACTAAGGAAAAGAAAGAAAGAAAATTTAATTTTACTGAAAACTTCTAAGAGACCAAGCAAAATGAGATTCATAGAAAACTGTACGTAAGTTTAATCTTTGTAATAGTAGTTTCAACTGTAGTGATGGGAATAAATACCATACTGGAGTACATGTAAGGGACTTGAGCTTCATTACTTGCAGGTAAGATATCCTGAAAAGCCCCTAATGTAAGATACCTATATATACAAGATAGAATAGCAATAATAATTTAAAATCTCTGTGTGAGCTCATAAGTAAGTAAGGAAATTCTGCTGGGGCCTAAAAAAGATGAATTTAAAACCTGTTTAAAAATTGTGGGGAACCAGCAGTTAATGTAATGGCTATGTCGCTGGACTCCCATGTAGTTGACCACGGTTCGCGTCTTGGACCTGGTGGCTTAAAACTCACGCCGGGCGCGTGTGCGTGCGTGCCCAAGATCCCGAGAGGAGAATGGAGGAGAAAGGATTGTGGCATGACCATCCCCCCTGGGGGGTGATTTCTCGCTTTCTGTCTCTATGTCTCTCTCTGTCTGTCTGGCGAGTGCACGCGCCCTATAGTGAAAAAAATCTCTAAAAAAAAAAAAATTGTGGGCAGGGCATTTGCTGATTTCCTAATTCCATTTTTCATGACCACAGCAATGTAGGAGACAAAGCCCTATATACAAGCAGGTGAGAAGTTGTCTCTGAGAACTCATGTAAAGCCATCAGTTTAACTTTATGATTGATTAATCTGAATGTAATGTTGAAAAAAAAAGTTTCCCTGTCAACTCAGGAAGATAGGGCAAATTGTGTACTGGTGAGAGCTCTGAGTAAAAAACAATAGAAATCTAGAAATATCTGCCTTAAAAATTGATAACCACAAAGGTTTTCCCTCACATCATTTTCAGGTTAAGATATATATCATGTTTGTGGTCTCAGCGATCTAGAGCTGAGAAAAAAAAAAAAAAACTTTACATAGTTCCAGTATGATAGTACTCTTTGGTTATTGGCAGAAGCAAATGCATATTATATTTCACTTAATGTGGCTTCAATCCAATCCTCACATAGCTTCCTGGAAAAAAACAAAAACTAAAAAGCAAAACAACAGAACCTCTAATCAAATGTGAATTGAGAACTCATATTACAAAAAACATTGAAAATAAGGTACCACTGAGTAAGACTCAGCAGAGAATATCCTTATGTACTTTAGATAATGCTTAAAATATTTAAAGGATTGACTTTTTTTTATAAGAAAGGAATAAGATACAGTAAAAAAAAAGATAAGGCAGAGAAGGAAATAAAAAATATAAATTGATGAAAGATATTAATTTCAGATATCAAGGAAAGACCCTGTTTCAGGAAGCATGAAATATTTCAACCAAATAAATAAATATATTAGAAAAGGAGAAAGGATGGAAATTAATGAGTCAAGTATCCAGATTAGGTCATTAGAAGAACAGAATAAACTAAATAAAATGGAAAAAAGGAGATAAAAAATGGACAAGATAGCGACAAAGAAAACAAACAGAATAAATATAATTAATAATTACTATTTTCTTTTACTGGATTAAGGTGAACATCTTCTGGCATGCTTGATATATACAGAGAGAGGAAAGAATGGAAGGAGAGAAAAGCAAAGATAAGCACAATTAGGAGTGAAAAATGGAAAGTGCTTTAAATGTGTCAATGTCTTATAGGCTCAAAGGAACACAAAGCATGGGCTGTGTGTGAATGGTTTTTTACACATAGAAGTGGACCTATTGTCCTGTTTGCTTGGATGCAGTAAAATTTAGATTTGAAATATTGTGTCTTTAACTTTTATCTGAAGCTATTTGCTGGGGTCCTAAATAGAGACTGGTTCTCTATGTCAAAGTGATTTAGATTCTCTAGGTGAGAGAAGAATATTTCATTCTTACTGGTAAAATTTCAAAAGCTAAGTCTCTTTCTATGATTTTATAGAACAAAGTTTGTTAGTAGGAAAGCAGTCGTCATTCAAAGAAAGGGGTTGTTATGACACTCTATAGCTGCAGCAAGTCCTTGGGAAAAATATTGTTTCCTATTAACTTTCCAGCTGGATTTATCTGTGTCTATTATTCCAACTTGATGAATGATAGAACAGATTTTTAGTGTCTGTGTTTATTTTACTTTCTTACCCTAAATTGGGTCTCAGGGCCTCTGCTAATCATTTGAAAATCCAAGGAGAGCTGAGGAAATTCCAAAATATTGAATATAATGTTTTCAAAAGGGATAGTTTCTAGGAATTAGTAAACTGGATGTTGTCTTTGGTAATATTTTATCCTAAATTAGAAGTTCATTGATATCCTTGTCTGGTAGGGCTTTTTAGATGGGTAGATTGGGGAAATTACTTCTCTTTTTTTGTTTGTTTTTCTTCTTTTTCTTAAGTTTTACCAGAGGGTATGTGTGCTTGCTGGAGAGAGAAGGAAAATGAGAAAGCACACCCCATTGAGGAAATGACTATACTTTATTCCCTTCTCAATATATTCCTCTTTTCAGGATCCTGGGTATACATATACATGCACTAGGTATGCTTCTCAAGTTGCCAGGTCTGGGACTCAAACCACATGGTTTGCCATGTGGAATATAGCTACCTTAACCACCATGCCACAGGCTGGCCCCACCACAGGCTGACACTATTTCTAATTTTTGTAAAGTACTTTCAAGTATAAAAATTAATTTAATTTATATAATTTTATTTGAATTTCACCATAAGCTTCTTAATTTTCATACTAGGAACTGAGTCTAAAAAAGGCTAAATGACTTTCCCAGGGTCATGTAGAAGCTGAGATTTAGTTTTTTTTTTTTAATAATTAAAAAAAAATTTAATCTATTTATTTAAATTTGACCAGAGAGAGACAGAGTAAGGGAGGGAGGGAGGGAGGTTTTTAATTTGACCAGAGAGGGACAGAGAGATACAGAGAGTGAGAGCGAGAGAGAGAAAGAGAGAGAGAAAGTGAAAAGGCAAGCCTCCAGGTCTGAACCATGATTGGCCATGTGGGAGTCCAGCACCCTTAACCACCACACTGCCTGCCATCCCCCAGATTTTGCTGTTTCTAAGGTCCATGATCTGCCCATTGTTTCATGCTTCACATTTAAAGAATTTGTGGAGTTACTAGACATTTGGGAAAACATTTGTGAGGCGCAAGGTTTGCTATCAGTACGGAAGAAAATTGCTTTTTCTGTCTCAGTTTCTCAAAAATCATTCATCTCTTTATTTTTATGTAATTATAATTTCAGTTTAGGTTCTAAGATAAAGATACTTATGGTTTCTCTAATCTTTGAGATTTAACCTTTTCATAGTTTTGTTTGGAAAGTTTTAAGGCTTCAACTTTCCATATGGATGTTTAGCATACTGAGTAGGGAAACACACATAAATAATGAAATGTACAGTACTTTTCTAGGGTTGCTGTAACAAATATTACCAATTGAGTGGCTAAAAGAAGAGAAATTTATTTTCTCAGAATTCTGGAAGCTAGCTACCCAAGGTAAAAATTGATTTCTTCTGAAAATCTCTTTCTTCTGTATCTATCAATACATCCTAATCTCTCTCTTTTAAAAATTTTATTTACTTATTTCTTCTGTGAGAGAAAAGAGACACACAGAGAGGGAAAGACAGCACCCTCCAATAGGGTCTTGACACTGTCCTATACTCCCAGCCTCAGTCAGCTCCAGATCATGGGCAGACACGTGGCCAGAGTACTCTGGGAGGTCTCTGAAATTGATCCAGCAATCTTCGCTTTTGGGATTGCCTTGCAGAGCATCGTGGTTTTTTTTTTTTTTTTTTTTTTTTTTACTCTTTTTTCCCA
>NW_006159609.1:3157503-3182924 GCF_000334495.1 Tupaia belangeri chinensis
CGCTCGCCAGATAGACAGAGAGAGACAGAGAGACAGAAAGCGAGAAATCACCCCCCAGGGGGAATGGTACTCACCGCAACACCGCAATCCCTTCTCCATTCTCCTCTCAGGATCTTGGGCACGCACGCACATGCTCCCGGCGTGAGTTTTAAGCCACCGGGTCCGGGACGCGAACCGCAGTCAACTACATGAGAGTCCAGCGACATAGTCATTACGCTAACTGCTGGTCCCCAGAGCATCGTGTTTTACTGTCTTGCAACTGTCTAGCCCATAATCTCTTCTTTTAAGGATACCAGTCATACTGGATTAGGGCTTGTCCTAAGGACCTCATTTAACTTAATTACCTTCTTAAAAGACCTTATTTATTTTTTTTTGGAGAGATTTTTGCTACAGGGCGCGTGCGCTCGCCAGACAGACAGAGAGAGACATAGAGACAGAAAGTGAGAAATCACCCCCCCGGGGGGATGGTCATGCCGCAATCCCTTCTCCTCCATTCTCCTCTCGGGATCTTGGGCACGCACGCACACGCGCCCGGCATGAGTTTTAAGCCACCGGGTCTAGGACGCGAACCACGGTCGACTACATGGGAGTCCAGCAACATAGCCATTACGCTAACTGCTGGTTCCCAAAAGACCTTATTTTAAAATATGATCAGGTTGTAAAGATCTGGGAGTTAGGACTTCAGCATATAAATTTTGGATGAAGAGACACAACTTGCCCACAACAATTCATCATTGTATTACTGTAGTCTATCAGTTTTTAGAGCTCAGTATTTGTTGAGTGAAAAAGCAGAATTTAAATGATCCATATAGGATAAATTTGGAAGGTTTAAAATGAAAATTGCAAAATTAATTAAGCAGCTAGTCAATTGAATAGCAGATTAGAATTCTATAAAGGGTTAGGTTACAGTAATATTGGGATTGAGGAAAAACATGAAGCAACAGCAGTTCCATTAAAGTGTGGCTATAAAACTTCCATTGGTATTTTTGGGACAAGGACACAATAAACTTAAGATTTCATAGCAGTCAAGATATTGCCTGCTAGTGAGACTTCTCCCTTCTAAGGGTTGGTGATTGAAAATGATCTTCAAGTTTTTGGGATAACCATATTGAACTTTAGACATTCTCTTCTATTCCCCCTAATTGTTGTTAGTGGAACTCATAGCTGTTTTATTTAGCAAAGTCAAATCACCAGAAATTAGAAAACAGAGGTTCAGAGTTCCTATGAATAGTTAATTTAGAAGCCAGTTTAATTACACATTAAGTACAACAGTTACCTGAGTAATTATACCCCAGATTGATCTTCTACACAATCAATACACATTCTGTTATTTCTTCTTTCTAGAAAATGTAGTCTCCATTATTTACTAGACTAAAAGGTATATTAAAATGGCAGAATATATTTTTTCTTTAATAGAAAATTTTTTTTAAAAAAGTTGTTCAATTAAAAATATTCTACTGAAGTGGAGGTGCCACTGAGTAATATCTCCTCTAAGGTGGCTCTGGTTAAACTGCAGTGGGGACAACATGTTCTTTGGGGTTAGATGTATTTGAGTTTACACTGTAATTATATTATTCATGCTATATTATGTCAGTTAACTTGACTGAATCTTTTTTTTTTTTTGAGAATTTTTTGCTATAGGGTGTGTGCACTCGCCAGACAGACAGAGAGAGACAGAGAGACAGAAAGTGAGAAATCACCCCCCAGGGGGGATGGCCACGCTGCAATCCCCTCTCCATTCTCCTCTCGGGATCTTGGGCATGCACACACACGCGCCCGGTGTGAGTTTTAAGCCACTGGGTCTGGGACGCAAACCGTGGTCGACTACGTGGGAGTCCAGCAACATAGCCATTATGCTAACTGCTGGTCCCAACTTGCTTGAATCTTTTGAGCCTATAAAATAGCATTTTATTTCACAGAGTTGAAGTGACGATTAAATGCTTATGAAGTGCCTAGGAAATTTACCTGATCAATAATATTTACTAAATAAGTGAAAACTATTATTATGTGATTATTGCTTAGTAAATTTACTTTTATAAGAATCTCAAGGAAGTATAATCTTTATTTATGATAAGAATTGTTTTTTAAAACTATGAGTAACATTTTGCAGTCTCAAAGGTAAAATAAAACAAATTTTTCTTTAGAAGTCTGTAATAGAACAATTTTCTTCAAAGTTAAGAAATGGCACTGTTATTTCTTGTGCTAATTAATAGGGCTTATTTTGGATTTGGTTTGTCAGCATGATTAGAGTAGATTGTGCATTTCATGGAGGCATGTTAAATCTGTCAGACTTGAAATGCCTAATGGAGTTAAAAGAACTTTAAATGTTCTCAAACATTTTGTCTTTTATGTGCCTCATTTTAAATAAACTCAAAACAGTATACCAACATTTTATTTTTCAAATTGAGAAATTCAGAATATAATGGCTTATAAGGTAAACTTTTTCCTTTACTGTAAGTGGAAGTGAAAGTTTAAAAAACAAAACTACAGGTATATTATAAGCAATGGAATGTCAGTCTAAAAAAGTAAACTGAGTTAAAATATGCGACATAAAAGGAATTTATTTGGGTGAAAATATGAGGACAGATGCTGGCATGTAGCCCAGATGAACATGTGTCATGTTGCCCTAAATACACTCACCAAGGTTTTATAATCCTCAAGCAAGTTTTAAAGGCAAAAATCACAAGTGAGTGGGGAGGACAGGAGAATATAACAGTTGTTTTGGGACACTTATCCTTGGCTACCAGGACCAGTAACAATGCTGGTTATGCAGTTACAATGCAGTTAACAATGCAGTTCAATAGTCTCTGCACAGATGTTCTTGCAGAAGTAGTCGCTGTGTTGGTTTGCAGTGATCTTTGTGCAATGCTGTGGTTCTGGCAAAGTTCTTAAGACATTTCTTATTGTGGGGAGGAAGTACCTTCTCTGACAAAATTTAGTCAGAGTTAGTACAGTGATTCCATTTTTATTCTGACAAGCTTTCAGAGGCTTTAGAGTCAGCAGACATGTCTTATGGCAAGTTGTTTAATATCTCTGTGCTTCAAATTCTTTCATCTGCAGAATAGAGTGTGCCCATTACATAGATTTATGTAAGGATATCTATGGAAAACATACATAGTTTCTTCCACCAATGTTTTTGTTAATTAAAATTTTTTTTAAGTATTATTTTTTTTAATGAGAGTTTTACTATAGGGTGCATACATTTGCTGGAGAGACAGAGAAACAGAGAGAAAGTGAGAAATCAACCTGTGGGGGGATGTCCACACCACAATTCCTTCTCCTTCTTTCTTCTCCTGGGATTTGGGCAGGCATACAAATGTACTCGGTGTGTTTCATGCTACGGGGTCCAAGACCTGAACCGTGGTTAGCCACGTGGGAGTCCAGTGCCTTAACCACTTCTCCACCTGCTGACCCCAGTCAGAAAAGATTTTATTGAAGGTACCATTCCAGGTGACTCATCAGATTCCAGATGACTCATCAGATACAGGAGTTTGTTTTCCTTAGTGACTACTGAGTTAAGTACTAAAAGAGGAATTTGTATGTTTAAAAGATAAAATATAAAAATAAAACCTCCATATCACTTTTCCAGGAACATGTATTTTTTTAAAAAATGATATTTGCCTGGCCCATTTGCAGTGATGCAGGCAGTAGTGGCACTCCTGTGCAATGCTGGAGCCACATGGGAAGACTCTAAGTTTGTGTACTAGGCCTACCTAAATAGGTAGTTGCAGCTATGAGCCTGTGATCCTAATTGGCTGCAGGGCTGCAGGACTGCAGTGTGTGGGGCAGTGTGAACACTCTGTCTCTCTCTGTCTCCCTCTAATTAAACTTAGAATAAACTTAAAAAATGTGATGTGCTTGTTCTGGTAAGAAATCTGAGTCCTGAGAACTCTAACACAATGAATTTTTATCATGGCTCTTTTCCAGATCAACACAGTCCAAATCCTCTCAGAAGGACCCATCTGGAATCTGTTTCTCCCATTATCCTAGTTACTGTTTCTCTCTAGTCTAAAACACTCCACCTTAAATCTCTTAACTACTCCCCTTTGCAGATTAGTATCTGTCCTCTATAACATATACTACTTATGCATATCTGGTACAGAGTTGTGAGAGAAATATGTAGAGGGTGTCAATCATTGTTTAGTGTACTTTTCATTCCTTAAATTTGTGTTGTTTTACCTGTTTTTTTTCCCTTTGTGTTTTTGTTGTTATTGTTCTTCATATCTAAATTTTCAAACCTTACCTCTTTTTATTCTCTTGGTTGTATTTTATTTTTTGCTTTTATGAGTCTTCGAATCTTCTTCACTGTCTAGATTTCTGTTGACTTACACTGTATTTGATTTTGTGAATTTTACTGCCTTTATTACCTTCAATATTTATTCTTTGGTAATTTCATGTTTTATAATTTTATTTCAGTGATTTCTAATCTTTCAATCTATTTTAGGTTAACTGATTTATTCTGGCTTTGTTTTGTTTTCTCATCTCCTTATTTAAAAATTTGGACTTTTAAAATTTGCTTAAAAACCTCACATCGGGAACCAGCAGTTAGCGTAATGGCTATGTCGCTGGACTCCCACTTAGTCGACTGCGGTTCGCGTCCTGGACCTGGTGGCTTAAAACTCACTCACGCTGGGGGGAGCCAGCAGCTAGCGTAATGGCTATGTCGCTGGATTCCCACGTAGTCGACCGCGGTTCGTGTCCCGGACCCGGTGGCTTAAAACTCATGCCGGGTGCGTGTGCGTGCGTGCCCAAGATCCCGAGAGGAGAATGGAGGAGAAGGGATTGCAGCGTGACCATCCCCCCTGGGGGGTGATTTCTCGCTTTCTGTCTCTATGTCTCTCTCTGTCTGTCTGGCGAGCGCACATGCCCTATAGTGAAAAAATTTCTCAAAAGAAAGAAAAACCTCACATCTAGAGCTAATTTTTCTTGCTAATATTATTTTTTGAATTTATTTTCACCTTATTCTAGTTTGTCATTTTTCCTAAATATCAATTTAAATAAATTATTTTATTATTATTTTTTATATATTTTATTTTACTCTGTGACTTGTTCATCTGTTAAATACTGTGGAGCATAGGTTTAGGGTAGTAGGAAAGAGAAGTTATACAAAGAAAAGCAGTTATGAGGCTGCATTCTCTCCAGTGGTCCAGGTTGTTGTCTCACTGACTTTCTCTAACAGATACTTTGTCACATTTGTTTTGTTTTGTTTTAAGAATTATTTATTTATCTATTACTATTGTTAGTATTATTTTTAAACATTTTTCTATTATTGCACTCACCAGAAAGAGACAGAGGGAACAGGGAAAGTGAGAAAGCCTGGTCTGGGACTCGAACCATGTGGTAGTCCAGTACCTCAATCACTACACCACCTGCTGACCCCTATTTTGTCACTTTCAAGAAAGGCTTCTGAAAAGTACCATTCCAAGTAACTCATCAGATTCCAGGTGACTCATCAGATGCAGAGGTTTATTTTCTTCATAGCAAGAATTATTTTTTCTGTAGAGAAGATATACTTGTTTTAGTGTAGCAGTGCTTTCTTGTATCCCACACATTCTAGACTTCTCACTGGGACCTGAACATTGTGAAGACACACACACACACACACACACACACACACACACACAGCATATATAACTACTAAATTTTGAGGAAAGTACATCAAAGGTATAGTCTAAGCCAGAAGAAGATAATTTTCTGGAAAAGATCTCTTGTCTGATCTTCATGACAAAGCGGTTGGAAATGAACATAGTAGATACCTGTTATAGGCTTCTGTCTTTGATTTATACAAGTATGCTTCTAACATTATATATTTGCTAGAAACATACTGTCCTCAACATTTGCTAGACACAGTGATGTGTTCTTTGTTGCCAAATCAAATATACACTTAGTGGATGTCACTTAATCTGAGCTCTCATGAAGATTGCTAAGGTTGACCACTTCTTGCTTCTTCAAAATCTTTTTTCTCTTAATTTCCACTATAACAAATATTCAAAATTTATTCTTCATAGGCTTTATCTTAGTCTTATTGGCATATTCTTATTCTACTGTTTCTAAATATTGACTGTCCTTGGGCCTTCTACTTTCCTCTCTCTACATTCTACCCATCTGATTTTCTGTTTTCATGAGTTAGGATTCCATCTATAGAATGATGACATCTCAGATTTTTATTTGTAGCCTCTCTCCTCTGAATTAATTTATTTATTCAACAGAAAATTTTTGAGCACTTATATGTATATGATAATCAGGCACTATTCTAAGCAGTGTTCTAAACACAAAGTTTGTTATAGAACTTGACTTTCAGTAGATACAGAGGGGAAAAAGAAATAGCTAAAAAGTATGGAATGTCAGATGGAGATCAGTGGTATAAAGAATCAAGTAGGGAGGGGCCAACAGATGTCCTAGAAATTACGTTGCTGGACTCCTATTTGGCTGACTGCATTCCAAGTCCCAGACCCAGTGACTTGAAACTCACCCCAGGTGTGTGTGTGCGCCAGGTGTGTGTGTGTGTACCCAAGATCCCAGGAGGAGAGTGGAGGAGAAGAGATTGCAGCATGGCCATCCTCCTTGTGGTGTGATTTCTCACTGTGTCTGTCTGTCTCTCTCCAAGGAGCACATGTGCCCTAAGGCAAAAATCTCTAAAGAAAAAAAAAAAGAAGAAAAGAATTAAGTAGGGAGGGGGGAGAGAATGCCAGGAGAGATGAGCACTACAATTTAAAATAGGAGGGTTTGGGAAGGTTTCACTGAAAATGTAACCAATCTTTTAGCAAAGACCTCATAAAGGGGAGGTAGCAAGCAAAAGGATATCTGAATGAAGACTATTTCCCTAAAAGAAATAGCAAATGTAAATCCTGAAGGTGGTGTGTTATTCTTGGTCATCTTTTTCTGCAGTGGGATTGGATATGAAAATTGGCTCAGATTTGTGGGAACCGGCAGTTAGTGTAATGGCTATGTCACTGGACTCCCATGTAGTTGACCGCGGTTTGCGTCCCGGACCCGGTGGCTTAAAACTCACACCAGGCGCGTGTGCGTGCGTGCCCAAGATCCCGAGAGGAGAATGGAGGAGAAGGGATTGTGGTGTGACTATCCCCCTGGGGGGTGATTTCTCACTTTCTGTCTCTCTGTCTCTCTCTGTCTGTCTGGTGAGCATGCGCACCCTATAGTGAAAACAAAAACAAAAACAAAAACAAAAGCAAAAAACCAACTCTCCAAAAAAAAAGAAAAGAAAAAAATTAATTTTATTAATTATTATTATTATTTAAATTTGCTATAGGGCATGTGTGCTCGCCAGAGAGAGACAGAGAGAGAGAGATAAAGTGAGAAAGCCACCAGATCAAGGACTTAAACCGTGGTCGGCCATGTGGGAGACCAGCACCTTAAACACCTGCTGGCCCCCATATTTATGACCTTTTACTGGGGCAACCACAGAGCTTCTTGTTTCCTTTTTCTTGCTTTTTGTGATTATGGATATTAGACAGTGCTTTTTTAGGCATCTCTATTAACCATTCCTCAAATTTCTAGTGTATCAAAGACCCTTGACTGTTCTCTGACATTACTAGACATTACAACACTTCTGGCCCTTTGCCTTTTGGTAACTAAATGCTGCCACCTTGTCAACTCTGTGACTATCTCTCCTTTCATTATTGTTGGCCCACAGAGAAGAGGCACTACTACATTTCTTAGTAATGCTGGTGCCCTTCTTACTACTACATTTTGTTGGTCTTGGTGAATGATGTGTTCCCTGGTCCTTATGGAATATAATCCTGGGTGCTCTGACCTTTTGAAATATAATCATTTCAGCATACCCACTTTCCTCAACCTCTTTGTTCCTTTCTCTACCACCTACTAGAGAAGCACAGGCACTTTTACTTTACTGAGAGTTGACTATTGTTTTCTTTTCAGGCTTTTAATAGTCAACACAATAGAAAGTTTGGTCCATACCTGGAAGTCCTTGTTAAGGTATTAAACCCCATGTCTGAAGTGTCCCTAAGTCAATGAAGTCTCGCTTATTTACTGTAACATTCTAGCCCCTTTATCAAGCACTGTCAAAATCTAACCCCAGGTGTACTTGGCTCTGGCAAGTACATACCAGCCAATTATAATTGTCTAGTCTATTTCCTCTCTTACTTGGCTCAGCAAGTCTTCAACTAGGTTATGCTAAGATTTAACCTGAGGTGTTAGTCTGACAGCTAGGACAAGTAGGGATGGCTCTTGAGCTCTTAGCACCTCTTGCCTTGTGGGAGAGAAGCTTCGTAATATTCTACTGGCCACAGTTCAATCACCTGGCTGCACATAACTCCAAAAGAAGTTTAATAATGGGATATAACTCTGTCTGAGGAAACACAGGTTTGGTGAGCATGTAGCCAATTTTTTGCCAAAATGTTTTTAGGTTTTAAAAGAGCATATTATCCTAAAAAGAAATGTATATTTTCCTGTTTATTTCAGTTGCCTTTTAGGCATGGAGCAGTTCTTCAGAGATGAACTTTTTTCTTGCTTAGCTATAGCTGCAAGTGTTTGGTCAAGGATACCTTCCATCAGTGCTTGTACTCTCAATTTTATTTATCCCATTTCAGTGTATTTTTTCCAGTTTATAGTTTTATATTGTTTTTATTTTTTAATAAATTTAGTTTCTTAATTTCTTTCATGTTTAGGGCATAGAAGATTTTCTATATTGGTAACTTTTTTTTTAAAGATAGATTTTTTGCTATAGAGCATGTGCACTTGCTAGAGAGACAGAGAGACAAAAAGTGAGAAATCACCCCACAGGGGAGATGGTCACACCACAATATCTTCTCCATTCTCCTCTCAGGATTTTGGGCACATAATTGGATGTGAGTTTTAAGCCTCCAGGTCTAGGACTTGAACTGCTGTTGACTACATGGTAGTTCAGCAATATAACCATTATACCATCTGCTGGTCCCTATATTGGTAACTTTAAAGTCAAGACAAAAGTTTTCCCCATAGTCACAACTATGGTGGTACACTGCTAAGATACTGTGCTTGTAGGTTGGGACCATGTGGGAGACCTGGGTTCAGTTTCTGGTCCAGCCTAAAGGCTTCACTTGGTGGTGTGTGTCCATGATCATAGTGACTCTGGGAGACTGAGAATTGTGAGTTTGAATCTTACCTGAGAAACAGTTACAGTATATATAAACAAAGAGATGAGTATTATAGTATACAGTTGTAGTCCCAACTGGGAGATGGAGGCAGGCAGATTGCAAGATGGAAAGACTGTCTAGGAAAACAAAGAATCTGTTTTGTAAAAAAAAAAGTTGAGGTAATAGATGAATAAAGTAGAGTTATTGAACATAGATGAATATTATATAATAGGATGTGTGTTCTTGAAAGTTGGTTCCAAATCAAATCACATTTTTGCTCTTGGCAGATATTTTTAAAATGGAGATTTCATGTGATTGTAAAAAAGTAGAGGAGGTTCCTGAGAAAAATATAAAGAGCTAGAAGAGATTTGATTTGTATCTTATAAGTATATTCTTGAAAAATTAGGGCATACTTTGTTGTCTTTGTTATGATTCACACACAAAAGAACAGCTTGATAAAAAATGAAACAAAGAGAAATCATTAGTTATGAACACATCCTTTCAAAATGCAGTAAGGCATAATTTAACAGGTAACGAGCCTCATCTCTTATCACAAATCACTTTAGAAAAAATTCCCTCATTTACAGAATCCTGCCTACTAGTCTAATCATTTGACATTTAAATATGGTTTGCATTATCAATGAGCTTTTCTACAAAGAGGAGCAATATTTTAATTTTCATTTCACACATAAAGAAATGGAGGCATTGAGAAACTGTAGCCCATCTAAGGGTCACACAAGTCTGGAATGGAATTCCAATTGATTGCTGCTGACTTCCAGGCTTAATGTTTCCAAATTTCACAAAGAAATTTAAGTCATAGAATATTAAAGTTGGAGGTGATCTTATGAAGGATCTTTTTAAAAAATTTATCTCTTTGTTTTGTTTTTTAATTTGTTACAGGGCATGTGCAAGAGAGATAAAGAGAGGGAGAGAGAGAAAAGGATAAAGAGAGGGAAAGTAAAAAGCACCCACCTGCCTCCCACCCTCCATGCAGAAGGGTCATGATGCACTTCCTTCTCTTTCATTGTTCTCTAGGTATTTTGGGCATGCATGCACATGTACCTGACATGTTATTCAAGCCTCCAGGTCTAGAGCTTGAACTACATAGTTGGCCATGTGGGATCCATGCCACTGACTGGATCAAAGAGGATCTGCCTTTTATGTCTGAGGACATGAGGTTCAGGGACAGTGTTGTAATTCAGAGTAAAAATTACCATTTTAATTGTGCTAAATTCTGAATGAACAAAAATGCATCCTATTCCCAAGGAACTCAAAGTCTGATGATGTTTTCGGAGAAGCCAAAATATAATTGATGAAACTACAAGATCAAATTTGTATTTTATGAAGATTATACTATAGTTTTATGAAGATTATATTATATTATATTATAATGGTCTAATCTCCCATCTTCTTTTCTTAATTCAGAACATTTCAGATCTTACTTTCCTTATAGAAAGTCTTTCCTGGCACCACCAGTTTGTATTATTTGCAACTGTTGTATATTTTATATTATTGTACTTTTTGCAACAACTTAATGAGTCCAAAATAAAAGTCTCAATTTCCCTTTTGCTGGCTTTCACAAACCTTTTCTTTTGTCTAACTTCCTCATCCTAATTAGTGACACCACCATTCAGCCAGGTTTCTCATGCTGAACTGTAAGTCATCTTTTCTTTCTTTTTCCTGTCGTTTTTTACATCCAATCTATCATTAAGTTTCTCTGGCTACCTCTAATACACCATGATTTACACTTCCTATGTATTCTGCTGCTACTACTCTACGTGAAGCCACCATGCAGAATGGTGGCCCTAAATTATAATAGGTTATACTGTGTCACCTAGGTGTGTAGTAGGCTATACCATTTAAGTTTGTGAAAATATACTCCATGATGTTCGCACAATGACACAATTGCCTAATGATGCATTTCTCAGAATGTATCCCTGTCATTAAGTGACATATAGCTGCATTTTTGTTAAAATTTAGTTTTTTTGAGTGAGAGACAGTCAGACAGAGACGGACAGACAAGTACCTCAACATAGTCTCTTGCCGCAACGCTCACTCCTCCCCCTGGACTTCCAGTCAGCTGGGATCACAGGCACTCACGTGCATGTCAGCATATACAGGTTGACTAGGAGCTAAACTCTGATCTTTCATCTGACTTCTGTATCATAGAACATTGCACTATTGCTTTGCTATCACTGTGCCACTACAGCTGGGCCATATGATAGCCATTTGAAATGATCCTATTTTAAAATATTTATTCCTGAGGTAGGATCCTTCTCTGTCATTCACTGCTATATCCTCAAAGACCTGAACAATGCCTTCAAGTACTAGTAGATACTCAACAGTAATTTCACATTCTAGTAGATTTTTCTCAACAGTTGTTTTTAGATGGATAAATCATAACATATACCATACTTTGTACTATCAATAATTTAATTCTCTTTTTATGGAAACTATATACTCCATAAGAGTAGGAACCATATGTGCCTTGCTCACCATTGTATACCAGAGCTTACCACATAATAAGAATTCAATAAATCTTTTCAACTGAATAAATAAGTAACCAATTCATTGATTAAAACTGAAGTCAGAGAGCTGGCCCCCTAGTGCGGCAGTTAAGAGAGATGCTGGAGGCTGATTCCCACATGGAATTCTGGTCATGCTGGCCGCACAGAGGGTGCATGTATGTGCATGTGTGTATGTCTAGGAGGGTTCTGACAGAATGCAGAAATGAAGAAATAGGATATTGGTGTGACCAGGTCTCATTGGGGGTGTGTGCTCACTTGTGCTCTCTCTCACTGTCTTTCTTGCTCATGGAAGAAATAATAGACTTTAAAATACATACATACATACATACAAAAGACTGAAGTCAGAGACTACTTCTGTGATCAGATGAAAGAGTATCAGGACCTTAACAAAATCAATGGCAGAAGGTATGAAAAGGAAATGAGAGATAGAAAAAACATACAGGCAGTATCCAACAGCAGACTCAGTTACTACCCTAAAAGGTAGCTGATGAAGAGGGATGGGTCAGAGTTTTGGATAAAAGCATGGCTAATGGTGTCATTTACAAAGATAAGAAATAGTCATAGGATGGATGTGTTTGCCAGAGAGAGACAGAGGTAAATAGAAAGAAAAAAAAGCACTTCCAGTGGGATATGGTCATACCACAATCCCTTATTCCTCATTTTTCCATCCTGACCCTTTTTGGACATGTAAACATACATTCCTGGTTTGTTTATCTGGTCACTTGGTCCAGGATTCAAACTGTGAAGTTGGCTATGTGGAATCCAGCTCTCTCTCTCTCTTTTTGTTTTAGAGATATTTTTGCCATAGGGTATGTACACTCACCAGAGAAACAAGAAAGATAGAGAAAGTGAGAAATCACCCTTCCCTGGGCAGTGGGGAGGAGGGGTAGTGACCACA
Organism: Tupaia belangeri chinensis; assembly: GCF_000334495.1. NCBI lineage: Eukaryota > Metazoa > Chordata > Mammalia > Scandentia > Tupaiidae > Tupaia > Tupaia belangeri. Next base: position 3,170,025 of record NW_006159609.1, read on the forward strand.
GTGCAGTTCTTTCTCCTCCATTTTCTTCTAGGGATTTTGGTCATCCATGCACACACATTTACTATGGAGTGAATTTCAAGCCACTGTGTCTGGGAACTCAAACTGCAGTTGGCCATGTGAGAGTCCAGCACCTTTAACCACTATATTACTTGCTGGTTCTGGGATCCAGTTCTTTTAACTACCAGGTCAATAGGCGCTCAAACATATATTTTAGTGAAACATATGTTAGCACTCACTAGAGATGTTTAAGCTGGATGTATACAAGGGGTCTTCAAAGTTTATGGAAAACATGTATTATGAAAAGCCTGTGCATGAGTTTCAATTTTTTTTTTTTTTTGCATCAACATGAATTCATCCTTCAGTTCCATTGTTGATATTTCCTTATTGGTGGCATTGAGCAAGCATTTCAAGTGTGATAAGTTATTGTCAGATCATATACTTTTTTTCCTTACTGGCAACTGTTTACTAGCTTAGAAGAGGATAATCTACTCTACTGATTTCAGGTTTGGCCGTTTGATTTCTTGGCTAATGAACCACGAAGTCATGTGCCATTTGTAAGAATAAGTTTTGTTTGTTTGCTATAAGGCATGTGTGCTTGCTAGGGGAAATAGAAAAAGGGAAAGTGAGAAATCACACCCTGGGAGGATGGCCAAGAATAAGTTCTGTTTGTTTGCTATAAGGTATGTGTGCTTGTTAGGGGAGACAGAGAAAGGGAATGTGAGAAATCACCCCCTGGGAGGATGGCCACACTGCAGTCTCTTCTTCCAGGAATTTTGGGCATGCGTGCACACACATCTATCATATTTTTTCAAGCTGCCAGGTCTGGGAGTCAGATTGCACAGCTGGCTGTGGGGTCCAGCTGCCTTAACCTCCCCACCACCTGCTGGCCCTTTAAGAATATTTTAAGAAATATCTTGTGGCTCACCATCTTTACTCTCTGTCATGAGTTCAGATAGACACTGCTCAAAATAGAAGCAAAATTCAGAGAATGCATAGCCTTTTTTGCTTAAAATGACAAGTAGTCCTTTCTGAGATGTCCAAGGAGAGTGAACAGGATTTCCTTTCATTCAGGGCTTGTTTACCATGGTACCCTACCTTTACCTCATCTTCTGTTTGTCTCCTCTCTCTCTCTTTCTTATTTTGTGTGTGTGTGTGTGCATGTGTGTGTGAGAGAGAGGGAGAGTGTGTGCTTTCATAGGAAAGAGAGAAGAGAGAGGGATAGGGCTTTTTTAAAAAAATTGCTGGAGGGAGATTGCTAATCAGAGACAGAGAGGAAGAGGGTGAAAGCGGTGGGTTGTCATGCCACAATTCTTTCTCCTCCATTTCGTTATACTACTAGGATTTTGTGCATACATGCACATGTGTCCAGTGTTTGTGTGTGTGTGTGTTTCCCAGCCACTGCTGGTGGGAATGTAAATTGGTCCAGCCACTATGGAGAATGATATGGAGATTCCTCAAAGATCTATAAATAGAACTACCATTTGATCCAGTAATCCCACTCCTTGGTATCTACCCAAAGGACAGAAGAATCTTTAGTCAGAAAAGTGCTTGCACATCGATATTTATTGAGGCATTATTCACAATTACTAAGACATGGAACCAACTCAAATGCCCATGAACAGATGAGTGAATTAAAGAAGTGTGGCACACATACTCTGTGGAATACTACTCAGCCATAAAAAACAACAAGACCCTGGCTTTTGACAGAAAGTGGATGCATATAGGAGATTTCACTGCTGAATGAAGGAAGCCAGGCTATGAAAGAGAGACATTGTATGTCTCCACTTAATATATAACAAATGTCCACACTCTAGAGCCAAAACTGAATGACTAGAGGATATAGAAACATAGAAAATAGTTATAAATACTAGATTCAGTGTGGGAAGAGGGCGGGTAAAGGAGTAGAGTCTGAGGAAGGACATTAAGGAGAAATACAGAGAAGCAAAGCATTTATGGGAAAAAGAAATAGGTTATTATCTGTTGAAGAGAATATGTATAGTATTCTCAACTGGACTGGTGAGAAATGTATACATGTTGGAATATTCACTTTGCAAGTTAAGTAACATATGTGATCTGGCATCTGCTCAATGCTGTATCTATGGTTAAAATGTACATGTTAGGAACTCCTGGGATGGTCTGTATTCTTTGTTTAAGATCTCAGTCAACTGTGGCCACGGTGTAATACTTGTGCTGAGATACTCTCTGTACTAAGCAGTCATCTGCATAAGTTCTTTTGTGTGTGCATGGCAACCATTCAAATCTTGGATCCTTGGCAATCCTTATAGCCACTCAATACTTTTGCCCCAATTTCTCAATTTTGGCCATTACATAGTCAGTTATATAAGGAATACACTTGGCATACAGATAGTCCATCATTGACTGGTTTAATTTGGCTTTAATGGATAAGTTGATAAAATTGGTATCAACCAGGATGTGGTAAGGTGGACACAGCTGTGTATTATTTTGAAAGAATAAGCAGGATATTGGGGGATGTCGCGTTCCTTCAGCGTGTTAGGATCTTTCCTTTCTTTCTTTTTAATCTGTCCTTTTCTTTAAGCCTCTGATCTCTGAGACTAAGCATTCACTTCATGGTTGCATACTTCCTTGTTTTCTTTTGTTTCCCTGTGATCACACCACACTCTTGTTTCTTCTTACCTGTTATGTTTTTCTAGTCATTTGTGAGGAGCCTCAGTCATTCTCCTTCAATACACTGTTAGACAAGATGAGAATATGGTTGTGTTTACTTAATTTATTTCATTCTTGGAAAAAATAATTAATCATTATTATAATGACTTTGTCTTAATTCAGAGATACACAGTTATAGCACTCAATTTTCAAAAATAGCCTATAGCCAGAATTTGAACATAAAGACACTGTGAGCTATTAAAGTTTGCTTTAGACATATTCCTTGAAAGTGATGGGACAGACTGACTCATGGGAGAAAAAAGAAAAAAGTCTGTATTACAATATAGTAAAATAATTGCTGATTAGGAAAGGAAAGGAGCTAGTGTTTTTCTCACTGTTTGCTATGTGTCACTCATCTTAAATATGTTGTTGCATTTAATCCTTATCACATAAAGTTTTATTTTTTTGGTAAAGATGAGGAAACTGAGGGTATAGAAATTGTTGTATGATTTGCTCATGATCAATTGTTGTATGATTTGCTTGATATCATTTACTTAAGATCATCATATCACAGACGGGAAAAAAAGCAGACATTTAAAAATAATAATAGCTAATAGCTATTTTGTAGCAGGCATGACTCTAAATCCATTATGTATACCAATACCTTTTATCTTCATGATAGCTTGTTGAAGTAAATATTAGTGGTATCTTAATTTTATAAATGTGAATATTAAAATGAAAAGAGAATAAATAACTTAACCAGGTCATATAATAAGAGACAGAGGTAGAATTCACTCCCAACAGTCAGATTTCATAGTTTCTGCCTTTCACCCACTAAAATAAAATACCTCTTCCTAGGGTTTATAATCTTATTAAGAAAAGAGGGCACTAATCTGTAATTCCTATTCTTCTTTCTAATAGTCAACCCTCTTGGGCTTGTCTCCAGGCAGTTTCTTCCTTATTTGAAGCATTTAATTAATGTAATGGGGCTTTGTAGTGTACCATCTATCTGCTTAACCATTATTCTATACTCTAAGTTACTGCTTGTTGACTTTTTATTTCATATGTACTATCTCAATTTAATCTCAGTAACTGCTCTGAAAAGTTATAATGACCTTTGGGTTGAAAGCTGAGAAATCAAAGGCTTATAATGATAAAATAACTCTTCTAAATTCATATGGTCAACATGTAGCAGATCCAGAACTCAAAACTATATTTGAATTACTTATATGTGGTGGCTAAGGTGCTGGACTCTCACATGGCCAACTGCAGGTTGAGTCCTGGACCTGACCGCTTGGTAATCATGCTGGGCGTGTGCGCTTGTGCATTCAAAATTTCAGGAAGAGAATGGAGGAGACGGGATTGTGGTGTGGTGATGGCCGCACCCCCTCGGGGTTGATTTCTCACTTTCATTCTTGCTATGTCTCTGTCTCTTTCTGGTAAGCACACATACCCTAAGGCAAACACCTAAAAAAAAAAAAGTCAATATAAAAGGTTGTATACTGTATAAGTCCGTTTATACAACATTTTGAAACAAAATTTTTGAAACAGAACATAAATTAGTGGTTGCCCAGGAGTACAGATGGAGTTGAGGATGGGTATGAAGTGAGTGTAGTGATAAAAGGTTAACAAGATGGGTTCTTGTGATGATTTATCTAGTATCTTGACTGTGGTGGTAGATATAGGAATCTACACATGTGATAACACTGTATAGAACTCAGTTCTCTCTCTCACAAGTATGAATAAAACTGGGAAAATATGAAGAAGATCAGTGGATAGTATCAGGTATAGTATCGATGTCAATATTCTGATTATGATGTTGTACTATAATTTTGTAAAATGTTACCATAGGGGAAACTGTCTAAAACATACAAAGCATTTTCCTAAATTATTTCTTATAACTGCATATGAATTATAATTATCTTAATAAAAATTTTAATTAAAATTTTATCAGGGCATGAACAGTCCTATAGAAAAGAAAAGAAAGATGAACAAGAACAGCCACTGTTAAATGAAAAAAAAATAAATACAAGTATTAGCTCTGCATATGTTTATATATTTTTAGAACTAATCTGTATAAGTATATCCAAAATTTTCAGGATAGAGGATTCACTTAGTTTTTTATACTATTCTTTTTTTTTTTCTTTCGATTTTTGCTGTAGGGAGTGTACATTCCCCAGAGAGAGAGAGAGAGAGAGAGAGAGCAAGCGAGAGAGCGCAAGGGAGTATGGGGGGGGAGTGAGAAATCCTCCCCCCTACCACCGTAGGGAGATGGCCATGCTGTAGGCCTTTTTCTTCCATTCTCCTCTTGGGATTTTGGGCACCCATGTATGTGTACCTGTTGTGATTTTTCAAGCCTCTGGGTCTGGGATGTGAACTGCAAAGTCAGTCACTTGGGATCCAGCTACCTTAACCTCCACACCATCTGCTGGCCCTTACACACTATTTTTATTTCACTTTATTCCTTTTTTCTTTCTTTGCTTTAAATTTTGTTTATCTTCTATTTCTCTAAATTAACTTATACTAGTTCTATTATGAAGAAAAATTTTAAAAATATTGACACTAGTTAAAAATAACAAGGTAGATTAATTTCACTCACTCTCAACTACATGCTCTTAAATATTACATAAAAAAATTAGTAACTAAAGGACTCAATAGACCATGTGATATATAGGCTAATTTTTTTGAGTAAATGTGCATTTGTGTCTTTTGCTAGTGGGGTCACACAAACTGTCTTGCTTGTCTCTTATCTTTAATGCTTAACAAAGACTCTAGGCACAGAGTAGGTACTCAAAGAATAATTGGTTTTAGGGGGACCATCAGATGGTGTAATGGTTATGTTGCTAGATTCCCACATAGTTGACTGCAGTTTGAGTCCTGGACCCAGTGGCCTGAAACTCATGCTGTGTGTGTGTGTGTGTGTGTGTGTGTGTGCTCAAGATCCCAAGAGAAGAATGGAGGAGAAGGGATTGAGGCATGGTATCCCCCCAGGGGTCATTTCTCCCTTTCTGACTCTCTGTCTCTCTCGTCCTCTGTGGTGAGTACATGTACCCTATATCTCTCAAAAAAGAAAAAAAAAATACAATTGGTTTTAAGGAGTGATGTTGCCATATTAGCTCAAATAAATTCATGTTTTCATTTCATATGACCTTTTTTTGACAGCCAGTCCTCGAAACACTTCATGTGTTTTTCTTAGAAAATATAAAATGTATCATTATTTTGCATTTCTAGCAAGCGTTAGAGAACAGTAATGCATAACTAATAGCCCTGTACTTGGGGGGCCAATTCTGGAAATGTTGGAAATCAGTAATAGTTTGCTAAAGAAGAGAGGGAGGTGGAAAAATTCTGTTTAGGGAAAAAACATCTAATTTTTGAGGTTCAATTCAGTTATTACATTTCTCCTTACCAAATGAAACTTCCTGATGATCCTAGGTAGAATTAATCCTTCCTACAAGTACAGTCTCATAGGTGCATTACACGCAACTTTTAATATAGTATTTGTCCTAATGGATAATACTATTTATACATTTTTCATCCCCCCAAAGACTGTATTAAAAGAGCAAGAACCATGTCTTGTTTTTTGTACCTATAGTGTAACTCACTTTGCCTATGATGATTCTCAGAAATGTTAATGAGTAAATGAAGGAATAATTATATATGTCTATACTATGTAGATTGAAGTGTGCCACTCTTTGACTATGAAAACCTTTATTATTTCAGTGCAGACTAAGTTGTTATTTCATTCAGTAAGGAAAGAAAACTGTAAATATAAGAAACTAACAGAATAAATTATATGATTAATTGACTTTGGATATTTAAGCTAATAGGATTGGACACTTATACACGTTTGACTTCTAAGGATTAAAAACAAATTAAGGCCAATTATTCTGAATCAGATAAAACACACACACACACACACACACACACACACACACACACACACACACATATATTTTTTACTCTGGTTTCTTTCCTGACTTAATAGTTTTTCTATTAATAAAATGCAAGAATTGATGGTTAGCAGGTCATGTGGTGGTTAAGGCGCTGGATTCCCACATGGCCCACTGTGGTTTGAGTCCCATGCCGGATAGCTTGAAAATCACAATGAACAAACATATAAATAAACATACAAATGTTTTTAAAAAATGCAGTAATTGGGCTGGCCTGTAGTCTAGTGGTTAATGGAGTAGAATATCACATGACTGATGTTTGAATCCTGGCCCTGGCAACATGAAAAACATGCTGTATATGCCTATGTGTGTGCTCAACATCCTGATAGGATGGAGAAATGGAGGAGGAGGGAGAGCAGCGTGGCCATATCCCAAGGGGTGTTTTCTCTCTCGCTATCTCTCTCTAGTGAATGCATATGCTCTCTGGCAACTAAAAATATGCAAAAACCCATTTTCAGAATGTTTCCTGATTGAGTGTTGTGCTTTTCAGCTCAACCCCTTTAAAAACTGGCTGGAGTTACAGGTGTGAAAGTTGCCCAGAAACAACATTTAATGACGAATATTATATTCTGAACTCCCATGTAGTTGACTGGTTTGAGTCCTGGACCTGGTGGCTTAAACTCACGCTGGGCGCGTGTGTGTGCATTCCCAAGATCCTGAGAGGAGAGTGGAGGAGAAGGGATTGCAGTCTGGCCATCTGCCCCGGGGGAGTGTGATTTCTCGCTTTCTGTCTCTCTGTCTCTCTGTCTCTGTCTTTCTGGCGTGTGCAAATGCCCTATAGCAAAAAAAACTTTTCCAAACAAAAAAAAAAAAAAAGAAGGAAGTTAAAGTAGGTCAGGGTTTGAATCTCAGGTTTGCTTCTTCTTACTCTGTCAACTTAGAGCAAATTACTTAATTTCTCTGAGGTTAACAGTACCTAGTGCTTCAGTCTCTGTAATATACAGGGGAATAATAATGGCCATCTCTGTGATTTATTTCAATAGATACTTTCAGCTTCAGGTAACAGAAAACCCAACATGAACTGGTTTAAACAGCGAGGAAATGTGTTAACTTGCCTAACTGGTATTGGCAGGGCAGTTTTCACATTGTTTTATTTAGTGAATCAAGGATGACATTTGAAAATCTAGGTCTTCCTATCTCACCTTCCTGCCACTATAGAGTTGTCTTATCCTAGGACTGTTCCTTCTCATGGTCTGGTTAGCTAGTTGCCAGACAAGTGGGGGCTACACATTTCCTCATTTCATACCATAGGAGAGAAAGGCTGACTCTCACCAGTTATTGAGCAACAATAATTTCCTTCTGTCTTATTGAGCCAGCTTAGGTCATGTGTTCATCACTAACTCTAAGTTGTCATGAAGAGGATGACATGTAGATTTTCTCAGGCCTGGAAAAGGGAAAAGAACATGATTTAAACAGATTGCTTTAGAAACACCAGAACTCAGGCTGGACCTGAACTTAATTACTTCAAGCACATTGTTGCAATACTCTGGGGACAGGATGGAGTGGATTTGGGGGAAAAGCTTTTTATTTTAGCCTTAATATATTTAAATTTAATTAAATTTATAGAATGGAAAGGGCACTGTAGTCAGAGGTATAGAAGTGGAGATCTTTTTCTTATGTATGAATAAACAAATGGGTTGCTATTTCTTGTTTTTATTTTAGGCTAGAATTAGAGCTATCTTTTGTGTTGTTATTCTCATATTCCTATCTGGATATTTCTTCCATGAGATTGAAATCACTATTTTCTTTAGTACTACTTATCACCCCTACCAATACCAAAGAGAAAAGAGCTATCTTTCGTATTGGAATTCTCATATTCCTGCCTGGATATTTCTTCCATGAGGTTGAAATCACTGTTTTCTTCAACACCAATTATCATTCCCATCAATTATTGCCTATTATTTATAGATATGCCTATAATTACCAACTTCTCATGCTCAGAATGTAGATGTATGCATATTATTGAGAGCTACTGACTTGCAGTCCCTATATGTTACAGATTATGAAATAATAGGAGTTAGTTGTATCAAATAATTAAATTGCTGTACTTCTTTTGTAAAGCCACAAGTCTAATGCTTCAATAAATGTGTCACATGTAAATTCAACATGATAAAGTTGAGAACAGTTGCAATGAGCGATTTTAGGAAGTGTTCCCATTAGTACTCTCTCATCATGCCCATATTGTTCATGTTCTTTCATGTTGCAAGAACCTCAGAAACTACTTTCTCCGTCCCTCCCTTCCTTCCTTCCTTCCTTTTTTTTTTTTTTAGAGGTTTTTGCTATAGAGTATGTGCGCTCGCCAGAAAGACAGAGAGAGACAGAAAGACAGAAAGTGAGAAATCACCCCCCAGAGGGGGATGGCCACACCGCAGTCCCTTCTCCTTCATTCTCTTCTCGTGATGCTGGGCATGCATACACATATGCCCAGCATGAGTTTTTTTTTTTTTTTTGAGAGATTTTCACTGTAGGGCGCGTGCGCTCGCCAGACAGATAGAGAGAGACATAGAGACAGAAAGCGAGAAATCACCCCCCAGGGGGGATGGTCACGCCGCAATCCCTTCTCCTCCATTCTCCTCTCGGGATCTTGGGCACGCACGCACACGTGCCCGGCGTGAGTTTTAAGCCACCGGGTCCGGGACACGAACCGTGGTCGACTATGTGGGAGTCCAGCGACATAGCCATTACGCTAACTGCTGGTTCCCCCAGCATGAGTTTTAAGCCACCAGGTCCAGGATGCGAACCATGGTCGACTACATGGGAGTCCAGCGACATAGCCATTATGCTAACTGCTGTTCCAGTCATTCTTTCTTTTTTAAATTTGCATGCACCTGCATATTTGAAAGAGAGAAAGAGAGAGAGGACAGTGAGGAAGTACCCCTCATGGGGCATGGTCACACTGCATTCCCTTCTCCATTTCTCTCTTTTCAGGTTTTGGGCACTCATGCATATGCTCCCAGAATGTGGTTGAAGTGTCTGGGTCCTGGACTTGTTCAGTGCAGTCAGCCATGTGGAATCCAGCTGCTTTATCCACCAGGCTGTGGGCTGGTCCATAGTCTGCTCTTAGATGTGTCTTGGGGTCCAGCCAAATGTCACCGTTACTTGCTTTATTTTTAAGCTTTCTCTCCCTTTCTCATTTTATGCTTTCTCTTTTTATTTTGCTTTCTTTCCCTTTTACTTTTAATTTGCTGTAGATGCATACTCCATTATACTACATTATGTTTATGATGTCACTTCTTTCCTGCTTCATCCCTTTTTGTACTTATTCTCTTGATACTTCTGTTTTTCTGTTTTCTGCTCTAATGAATGTTTTCTCAGCTCACTCACTTTCATTTATCCTGCACTTTTCTTCTTTCCCTTCTCTCTGTAGTTGGATAAATTATCTCTGCCTTCCTAGCAGGTTCACTAACATGAGAGTTTGCCTCTGGAAGCAAACCTGCTATGGCTTTGTTTTCTTTAGCTTAAAGCATCTTTCAGCTGAAGCAGAGTGGTAATAATGAACATAAACCTACTCCAAATGACTGAGGCTTGCTGTTTTAGTTTTTACAGTCATTGCCATTAAAGTATGGGCCAATCTGTTAACACAGACTCATTCCAGCCAGGTTAGGAATCTTTCTCCTATAACTCAGCACTTATTACATCATAATGTTAACTGTTTGCTTATTTGCTTGTGAGTTTCTTGAAGGCTGAGACCACATTTTGTCAAACATCTTTATTTTTAGCCTTACTCAACAGTAAATTTTTATGACAAAGACTTCATTCTTAAGCTTATATTAAGCAGAGTTTCTGGTGTATAATTGTACATATTTGTACTACACAACCCTAGGGGACATCACTAGTATCACAACATTTAAAATTTGTACATTCATTACTTTTCTTTTTAGTAGATACAGTAAATTATTTGGATATAAGAAAGTCATTGTATTATAATTTCTCAACAGATGACAGATTCCTTTTGAGGAAGGGCACCTTTTCCTAGTTTATTAAAAATCTTCATATGGGACCAGCAGGTGATGTGGAGGTTAAGGTAACTAGATCTCACATGGCCAACTTTGGGTGTGAGTCCTGGACTGGTGGCTTGAAAATCATGCCAGGCATGTGGGCGTGGTGTGCCCAAAGTCCTGAGAGGAGAACAGAAGAAAAGGAATGAGTGCAGTGTAGCCATTCCCCCTGGGAGATGTTTTCTCATTTTCTCTGTTTCCGTCTATCTCTTGTTCTGTCTCTGGTGAACACACATGCCCTTTAGGGAAAACTTTAAAAAGAAAAAAAAAAGATCCAACTACCTTAATCACCACACCACTTGCTGGTCTGGTGCTGCTTCTTATATTGGTAGAAAGATTCTTTTACTTTATTCTTTTTTTGTGTGTAGTTTCCTCTTCTTTATTTTCATTAACTTGCCAACTTTTTTCTCTCTAATGAGTCAGTCAATAGTTAAGCAGTAATTTTTTTGAGCATGGATTTATCAATGCTGAGAATACGTTTCTAATATGCTATACCATCCCATGCCCAAACCCACATAAACTTCCCTACCTAGGAGCAAATTGTATCTTTTGGCTTCAAAATGGTATCCTATTATAGTCTGTTGTAGTTGTTCTCTTCCAATTTAATGTATATTTAACTTATCAATTACATATATATCTCCAGTAATAAGAATGGGCAACATTTATTTGTTACTTCCTACACAGTAGGTGCTACTCTGAGTTATTAGATGCTTTTGTTCTTCCCATTTTGTAGATGAAAAAACTTCGACACAGAGAGTTTAAAACTGTAACAGAATCAGAGTTCATATTTCCAAAAATATATATTGCCTCCCATTGGCATTATTCTTTTTTAAAAATTTTTTTACATTTAATCACATCTTTACATAGTACATTTCTTTTTGCAGCACAAATACTATGCATGTTAGTCAGGCCAAAGTTATTACTCTATAACTTATCAGCAAATAACTTCTCATTTTTTTTGTTGATTAAGCATACTTTTACCTTTTTTTTTTTTTGCATTATTCTTAATATCTTTAATCAAAACTGTGGAAAAGTAGTTTCAAGATTCTTTAGCATATGTTTAGGACTACACTACAAATGCTAAAATTGTTTCCTTCCAAAATCTATCTATCCCTTGTTCCTAGGCAGTTTCTTTTCTTTTATTAAAGTTTATTTATTTTCTAAAAGGGAGGGAAATAACAGGTATCCCCCTACTCCTGACTGTGTATCACTACATTACAATCATGGTCCCCAGTCTTCTAGCCAGCCAGAATCACATGTGTGTCCATGTATTTTCAGCTTTACCCAGGGTCTGGATGCAGGATCTGGACTTGGAACTTTCCCACATGTAATATCTCCCGTATTATGCAGTGGCACTCTACTGTATGCACCACCATGGCTGGACTATATAGTTTTTTTGTCCTGTATTCTATTTTTAAAATCTCTTTAGTGCAACATATGAATTATTAAAAGTAATAGACATTTATATGGCACTCCTAACCAGAGTTTTCAGGTATTAATGATTTAAATAGTCACAACTACTCCAATATAGACCTTTTCATATTATCTATTTTAGGCAGGAGAAACTATCTAAGGTAACATAGCTAAAGTGGCTCTGGAAGCCTTTAAGCTCAGGTAATGTGAATAATAGGCTCTATGTGTTTATTAACCTTTGTATTTTGTGTATATCAAATTCCACATAAACTAGGACCAAGAATCTGGAGTCTTCTCTTTTCTCAGACTGTGTGATCTGGGGCTAATTACTCTATATTCTACTTTTCTGTGCAAGATAAAGGGTTTGATCTAGGTAACAGGTATATTCAAAGTGGTCATTCTGTGAATACTAAAAAGTCACGGAAACGTATATACAAGCCCTCTCAAACTCTAACAAGGTAACTTTGAATAATCTATTTAATTTAATTTTTTTTTTAGGTTTTTGCCATAGGACATGTGTGCTTACCAAAGAGAGACTGTGAGAGGGAAAGTGAGAAATCACCCCCAAGGGGGGATGGCCACACTGCAATTCCTTCTCTACTCTTGCTGTTGGGATTTTGGGCACACAACACACAGACCTGGCATGATTTTCAAACTGCTGGGTCCAGTACTCAAACCTCAGTCAGCCATGTGGGAGCCTAGTGCCTTAACTACGATGCCACCTGCTGACCCCTTCATTTGGCTTCTCTTTCTTTTTTTCTTTTTTTTTTTTAGATTTTTGCCTTAGGATGTGTGGACTTGCGCGCGTGTGCACGAGAGCGAAAGAGAGAGAGAGAGAGAGACAAAGAAGAAAGAGAGAGAGAGAGAGACAAAGAAGAAAGAGAGAGAGAGAGAAGAGAGAGAGAGAGAGAGAG
>NW_006159609.1:3182934-3184729 GCF_000334495.1 Tupaia belangeri chinensis
AGACAGAGAGAGTGAGAGAGAAAGAAACACAGAGTGAAGAAAGGTAAGAAATTACTCCTTCCTGGTGGGGATGGCCACACTGCAGTCCCTTCTCTTCCATTCTCCTCTTAGAATTTTGGGCATGCATGCACATGCGCTAGGATGATTTTCAAGCTGCTGGGTCTGGGACTTGAATTGCAATTAGCCTTGTAGGAATCCAGCACCTTAACCACTGTGCCACCTGCTGGTCCCACTATTTGATTTTTTTTAAAGCCTCAATTTTCTTTGTAAAATGGAAATGATGATAATCCCTGTTTTTACTAAGTTTATAAAAACTCAATAAGAAACATGCAATGCTATTAGACTATTTTATTATACAAGTAATAACATTTTTTTCAGAAATTTAAACATGAAAGGTACACAAAAAAGAAAATATATACTGCAAATAATTTTTATCACTCAAAAATAGTTGTTATTAACATTTTATGGTATGTACTGTTGGTCTTTTTTCCTCTTAGGCATATGTAGCAATTGCTCTTAGTGCTCCAGCCACATAGCTCATGTCAGGCTATTTCAGGTGCTCCAGAAGACTTCCAACAGTCAGTGCGTATGCCTGAAGGATTTTTTTTTTTTTTTTGGAGAGGTTTTTGCTATAGGGTGCGTGCGCTCGCCAGAAGGACAGAGAGAGACAGAGAGACAGAAAGCGAGAAATCACCCTCCAGGGGGGATGGCCACGCTGCAATTCCTTCTCCTCCATTCTCCTCTCGTGATCTTGGGCACACATGCACATGCGCCTGATGTGAGTTTAAGCTGCTGGGTCCGGGACTCGAACCGCGGTTGACTATGTGGCAGTCCATCGACATAGCCATTATGCTAACTGCTGGTCCCTGTCTGAGGGCTTTTAAAAGAATCACAGAACATCTTTCTGCTCCTGAAAGTCAGAGACAGGCTGGAGATACATGAATACTAACACCTCTCAGGATCAGCCTATAACCCATTGTTGACCCGACTTGGAGGATTAATATTATTCTATCTCCTTGTTCTTTGGGTGGGATAAATCTAAGTTAGAACATAGTCTGTTTCCTAGACTTTCTCTGTGTGATTAAGTTCCAGTTGCTGCTACAGTAGTTGATTTGGTAATATTCCCTTTATGGACTGCCTTTCTTTTATTTCCTGAATAGTCTTATTTCTGCCACTTCCTGACTGCCCTGATGTTGTTCCTGCTTCTCCTTAATAAACTATACTCAGATTCTTGTATCCTGGTCTACTTCTAGAGAAGCCCAAAGACATGATAGAACAGGGTCTGAGACATAGTAAACCATTTGTTGATCATTTAACCATTATTTTTGAAGACTGGTATACAATTCTACTGTGTTCTGGAATATACTGATTAAGAATAGCCTCCTGGGGGAACAACAGATGGTGTAATGGTTATATTGCTGGACTCGAAATAGTTGACTGTGGTTTGAGTCCCAGATCTGGCAGCTTAAAACTCATGCTGAGTGCATTTGTGTGCACACCCAAAATCCCAAGAGGAGAATGGAAGAGAAGGGATTGCAGCATGGCCATCCCCTCTGGGGGTGATTTTTCACTTTCTGCCTCTCTGTCTCTTTCTGTATCTCTGGCAAGCACACACGCCCTATAGTAAAAATGTCTCTCTAAGGGAACCAGCAGTTAGCGTAATGGCTATGTCGCTGGACTCCCACGTAGTCGACCGCGGTTCGTGTCCCGGACCCGGTGGCTTAAAACTCACGCTGGGCGCGTGTGCGTGCGTGCCCAAGATCCCGAGAGGAGAATGGAGGAGAAGGGATTGCGG
>NW_006159609.1:3184806-3197306 GCF_000334495.1 Tupaia belangeri chinensis
GCCAACGACCTGCGGTGAAAAGCCCTCCAAAAAAAAAAAAAAATCTCTCTCTAAAAAAAAAAAGAAAAAAAGGAGGCTAGTTTCTTGGGGGACAGCAGATGGTGTGGTGGTTAAGGTGCTGGTCTTCCACACGGCCAAAAATGATTTGAGTCCTGGACCCACCGGCTTAAGATTGCATGTGCTGGACCCACCGACTTAAGATTGCATGTGCATTTGTACCCCCAATCCTGAGAGGAGAATGGAGAAGAAGGGATGATGGTATGACCATCCCCCCTAGGGGGTAATTTCTCATTTTCTCTCCCTCTGACTTTCTCAAGAGAGTGCATGCACCCTATGGCAAATACATGAAATACATGAAACCTAAAAAAAAAAAAAAAAAGCCTCCTGTTTTTCTTCCACTCTTTTTTTTCTTTTTAAGAGAGATTTTTGCTATGGGGCACATGTGCTTGCCAGAGAGACAGAGACAGAGACAGAAAGTGAGAATTCACCCCCAGAGGTGATGGACACACCACAATCCATTATCCATTCTCCTCTTGAGACTTTAGGCATGCATGCACAAGCACCCAGTGTGTTTCAAGTTGTTGGGTCAGGAATTGAACTTTAGTTGAATATGTGGGAGTTCAGCAATGTAACCATTACACCATCTGCTGGTCTCTTTCTTTTACTCTTTCTTCTACCACTTTTAAATAAGTAGATTAGATTACATTACTTCTTTGTTAAATTTTTGTGAATGTTTTCCATTTAATTAACAGCAAAATCAAAATCTTTATAGTGGTCTATATGATCATATGTGATTTAGCCTCTTCACCTCCATCTTTTTATTTAATTTGTCATGATGTTTCTCTCTTATTCTGCTCCAGGCATACTGACTTCTTGGCTTTTTTCATGAACTGATAAAAATACTCTTATCTCTGTACCATTGGCATGGCTTTTCTATGTTCATTTCTTCTATATCTATAGGGCTTATTCCTCTGTTTCAGGCTTCGGTTTAAAAAGTCTGCTCTCAGCTGTCATCAAAATGCTATAATTGATGCCTTTCTTCTCAGTTCTGTTTAAAACTGTATCTCCTTTGTACTTGTCTTCCATGTTTCTCATTTTCACTTTTTTCTATTGTTTTCCTCCATAGCACTCAGCACCATTTTTTATACTAAGAGATAAAACGTATACTATATTAAAAATTATTCTTTGGAACAGAATATAAGCTCTACAAGAACTAGAAACTTTCCTGCGTTTCCAGTATCCCAAACAGTGCCCTCAATAAATACTTCTTGAAGCTTGAATTAAATAAGTCATGCTGATTAGTGTTATTATTGAATGCCAGAGGAAGAGAAATTTTCCTATCAAGTAATTTTGCTGAATCTAAGCATTTTTTTTTTCCTTCTGGCCCTCACCAGTCATAGTATCTTTATGGTTTAGTCACTAAAGTTGTAATTGGGTCTTCTGTCTCAGCAACATGATGATATATCGTAGCAGCTGCTTGGACTTAAGAGAATGCAGTTTTGATAGGTTGCCCAATGCTGTTCGTTGAGTATGCTTTCAGTATTCTAATTTGTTTTGAATTTTAAGAATTTCTTTGAGAGTTTTTTCACTTCCCTAGAATGCTGACTCCTAGATTCTCTCCTACAGCTTGACTCCCTTTTCTCAGCAATGTTTGTCTCTACTTATACAGACATCAAAATTTTTCTTTCTTCTCTCTCTCTCTTTTTTTGCTCTCTCACTGTCTCTGTCAAAGAAGATTTACTCCACTTTTGTCTGGTTTCTCATCACAGATATTTGGATATAGTGTCTAATGGTCTCATGAATAAAATTTTCATTTAGGATCTAGGTCTCATGAATAAATTTTCCACTTAGGATCTAGGGTTTTCATTTAGGATCTAGGGTTTACCATTTAGGATCATATCAATCCACTTTCTCTCTATATATTTTGCAACTTTTTAAGTGAAGAATAATTTGTGTTGAAACTCAGTACTGCCTAAAATCTATGAAGTAAAATATACTGTTGTGATTAGATAACTGTTGACTGAAAATGAGTATATTTGATTTAGTGTATTTTTTTCTCCAAAAGAGTTAAACACATTTGGATCATTTAGATCAGTACTGTGATTTTACCTCTTTTTTTTTTTTTTTTTTTTTGAATTGCCAGAGAATGCATGCACTCCCCAGAGAGACAGAGAGAGAAGGTGAGAGGGTAAAAATAACCCCAACGGGTCATGGTACTACAGTCCCTTCTGCATTTCTCCATCCCATCAGGATTTGGGGAATGCATGTACACATACTCAGTGTGTTTTTCAAGCCACTGGGTTCAGGATTCAAAGTGTAGTCAGCCATGTGGGATTTGGCTCCTTTAATCACTAGGCTATGAGACTGGCCCTGTGGTATTACATCTTGATAATCTAACATTAAATCATACCTTTAGATTTATCTCCTTTATAATACTTTCTCTGATTCACTTCAAAAAATTTTCAGTTTGTTGGTACAATCCTGGACTTAGTCTTTCAATTTCTCTGTCATTATCATAACTTATAACTGAGTATTATAGAATGGTGAAGTCATTATGGATTCAGATAAGTTTTATGGATTCATATAAATTTTGTTTGAATATATTACTATCAGTGATTAGCTCTGTAACCCAGAATGAAATATTTAAACCTCTCTAAGTCTTAGTTTCCTTATCTGTAAAATGGGAATGATAACAATTTTTACTCCATTGAGGTGTTATGGAGATTAGTAATAGTGCATATGAAATATTTAGCATAGTGTTTGGCAAATGGTAAGTATTCAATGTATAGTGACTTATAAAATATGCAAATGGAATACATGTATATGCTGAGTATAAGTGATCTGCAATATTCTCCTCTATTCTCCACATAGAATTTAATTTTCTGCTATGTTCTTAGTTGGTTTTAGGTCTTGAAGTATTTTTTGTTTGTTTTGGTATATGTGTGTATGTATGGTATTTTAGACAAGATCTTTCTGTATTGTGATCTCTGCACGCCAATCTCTTTTGTAGCTGGGACTACAGGTGTAGCATACCTGCCAAGGTTTTAGGGAAGACTGGGATTTGAACCTAGTCTTCTCATGTGGCTTCAGCCTGGCAGCAGTGTCCAGTGCATTACTATAGGGTGGGCTGATCTCTAATTGTTACTAGGTAGAATTGTTATTAAACAAGTAATTCACAGAGGACAAAAACTTATGCACAAGGAGTTCTTGACCATGCTGTACATTTTTATTAGTTGGTTATTCCTTAGAGACTATGCCTCTTTTTTGTACAAGCTGGACTCATTCAGCCATAGAATGTTAGAGTATTCTATTCAAATCACTCATTTTACAAAGGAAAACATTAAAATCTAACATGAAAGTGGCAGAGGTAGACTGAAGACAAGTCTCATGATACTTTCCAGTGTCAAACCACATTAACTTTTTGCTGGGTACTCAGGAAATGCTCAGTACCTAGCCATATAGAATGTCATTTAGCAGGTTTGCTGGATCAAACATGCATCATTTAGCAAGTTCTTTTATTTTTAAAATCATTAAATTAATAATTGTTTTCCTTCTTTTACCACTCTTGTCCATCTAAAGGAAAAAAAGATCTAATCTCTTTGGAATTTTGAAGAATTTTCCAGAACCTGTGGACCGTTGGAGGTTCTCTTTATAGTCTAAATAGGTTTAATTTGAATGTAGAATTTACACAGTAAGAATTGTTTTCCTTTTCACATTCTCTCAGGCCTACCCCAATTGCTGTGTAATACTTTCTGATAGAACATATAAAGTGACCACTGAAAATATTTTGATGACTTAAGAGTGAGCATTTTTTTCCATCCAGAGTACACTGTATATTGTCTCAATCAAGCACATCAACATACATGTTATTGTCAACAAATAATTTACCATTTTTTATTTCCTGTATGTGTTGCTTTTTTTCTCCCATCCTTGATTCCCTTTCTCTTACCCTGTGCCATCTCCCACTCTCTTCCCACACTGTCTCTGGTATCTATGTTTACTTTCTATACTCTTTTCCTCCCCACATTTTATTGAATTACTAGATATCTTAATTAATCTAAATATTTTCATAGCAAACACAGCTGATATATACATTTCCATGAACACAAGTCTAACTTTAGGCATCCTATAAAGTAGCACCTAGCTGGGGCTATATATCTTACTGCGGTCATCGAATAGATTTTTTTTCTAAAACTTTTTTTTTTTTGTAACTTAATTTCCTAAGCATCATCACAGCATACAAAATGTGATTTCCCATCCAGAATACACTGCATAGTGACTTCATCGTGCATACTATTATAAAAAATTTTCTATTTCTAGTTCCTAGAATTTTTTTACCCCTCTTTCTGACCCTCTGTCCTTTCCCACCCTCTTCTCACACTATCTCTGGTGTCTACAATTGTCTTCCATTCCTTTCCCATCCACATTGTATTGATCACACAGTTTTTTAAATAATCTAACTACTTTCAATGATAAGTTCACATGGTACTATTAAGAAAAAACATTTTAACTTAAATTGTAGAAATGCTAAGGAACTTTTCTTAAAGCCTGGAAACAGGTTAGGATTCTGTTCAAATGGTAGGTGCATGAACCTATCATTCTCATGTACTTTATCTTCTGTTCTGGTTCAATTTTCCCAATTAAATTCTGGGATATAATATTTAACTCCAGACTTTTCCCTATGATTAAGTTGGCCACTTTCTTAGTTTCTGAACTCTTATTTCTGTGTGTCTGTATTTAATTTTCCTGATATAGCACAGCCTTGAGAACTTGGAGCTCTGATCTGGTGCTGATAAATTCTTCCAGGTTTTTTTTATCTGATAATGTTCTTGTCTTTTCTTCCCACATGAAAGATAATCTTGCCGGGTACAGTATTCTTGACTTTCTCTTAACACTTCGAATATATTTTCCCATTCTTTCCTTGCTCGCATTGTTTCTGATGAGAGATCTGCTGTTAGCCTGATCGGATGTCCTTTGTAGGAACTTGATGTTTCTCTTTTGCCAATCTTTATATCTTGTCTTTGTCTGTGGTTTTGGTCAACCTGGCTATAATGTGTCTTGGAGAAGATCTTCTTGGGTTGATTCTATTTGGGGTCCTTTGTATTTCTTGGGACTGGATCTTTGAATGCCTCTCTAGGTGTGGAAAGTTTTCTTACAGGATTTCATGGAATAGATTATCAACGCCCTTATGGGTGTCTACACCTTCTGGAATGCCAATTATCCGGATGTTTGGATGTCTGATGGTATCTAGTACTTCTCGTATATAATTCTCAAATTTTTGTGCCATTTTCTCAGTCTTCATGGTGGATTTTTCTAGGCCAGCAATTTTCTCTTCTATGTCTGAGATTCTGCATGATCTAGTCTGCTTTTAATACTTTTCTGTATGATCTAGTCTGCTTTTAATACTTTCCAGGGAGATTTTGACTTCCTGTATTATAGACTTCATCTCTAACAGGTCCGTTTGAGTCTTTTGTAAAGCGTGTAATTTCTCTTTTAGATCTTGCAAGAATTTCCTCATCTCCTGGAACTGGACAACTTCTTTCTCCTTTCTCTTTAGCAGTTCATTATCTCTCTTCTCTTCCATCTCCGTTAGCTTCGACATTATGAACGCTCTAAATTCCTTATCAGACATTTCCATGATTTTCACCGAACTGCTTGTGGATGAAGATTTCCCTTGGAGGAGAGGTATTTTCTTGCTTTCCTATATTTCTTGTGGTCCTGCGATGATTTCTTGTCATCTGATGGATGGTGTGTTTTTTCTAATTCTTGAAGTTCAATCTGAGTGTTCAGGAGCGAGCTGAAAGAGGTGATGTGAAAACTCTTTGCCATTCTGTTGGTATCGTTGGTGTAGCAGATTCAGTAGATATTGAAGAATATGTTAACCCTAATAGTATTTGTATATTTAGCTACCGTGCCCTTAGATCCATCTAGAAACACATTAAATGGATATTGAAGAGTGGAGAGATAAGAAAAAAAAATGAAAAAGAGAGAGAGAAACAACAACAAAGAAAGAGAAAAAAAGACAAAAAAAAGAAATAAAGAAATTATAATTATTGTTTATTTATTTATTTTTTAAATAAACAGAAAACCACGAGGCGCGCTTGCGTGCTGCATGAAATAACTAGTTCACAGGAGCCATGAGGAATCTTCTTCTGAAGGAAGGCCTCACCTCTCCTGCCTAGGCAGGAGGACCAGAGGGGATTATTAACAAAAGAAAAGGTGGAGCTGAGAGCAAGAGAAAAACTTTACCTTTAAAAACATCGTAAAAAGGAAAAATTACCAAAAAATTAGAAGACAGAAGCAGAGAGAGACAGAGACACAGAGACAGAGATAGAAGGTCAGAGGTGGGGCTCCCTACCACACTAGCTTGTTTGCTGGATACTGAATTATCAGTAGAAAATCATTTCTCTTGTCCCCTGAAATAACTAGTTTGCAGGAGTCATGAGGAATCTTCTCCTCAAGAGTGAGCATGTTTTATTGGAAAGAACAACTTGATACAGACTATGAATACCAACATTCAAAATATTTTTGAAGAATTATTTATTTAATTTATTATTATTATTATATTTTTTAGAGAAATTTTTACTGTAGGTGCGTATGCTCACCTGAGAGACAGAGAGAGAGGCACAGAGACAGAAAGCAAGAAATCAGCCCCCAGAGGGGATGGCTATGTTATAGTCCCTTCTTCGCTCTCTTCTTGGGATTTTGGTCATGAATGCACATGCACCAGCATGAGTTTGAAGCTGCTGGATACAGGACCCAGAACTGTAGTTGACTATGTAGGGATCCAGTAATGAAACCATTATACCATGTGCTGGTTACATGATTATTTTTTAATTTTCTGTAGAGCATGTGCATTCACCAAAGAGAGAGAAAAAATGAGAAAGCAAGCCATCAGGTCTGGGACTTGTGGTCAACCATGAGGCAAGCCAGTGCCTCAACCACCATGCCACCTACCGGCCCTGTCAATATTCAAATTTCGATAATGTCTGTGCTGAGATTATGTCTGATGTTATTGATGCTCTTTGTTTTTTTGACTCTCTTTTCTCTTGGTTTTATAACTTCATGGTTTTTATTTAAATAGATAGCCATCAAGTATTCTCCTACTGTCCTATGAATTGCTCCATTTTTGCACCTATGTAACAGTTTTGCAATTATCTCTCTGCTTACCTGTGAACCCCATTAGACAGGAATCCTTGTGGAGAAATTTTATCATATTAATCATTATATCTCTACTCCCTGGCACCTACAATGATTGCTCCAAAGTAAGTGATCAATTAATGGAATATGGGAGTAGATGGTGGTACAGTGATAAAGTACAAAATTCTGCAAGGCAATCCCATGTGGAAGTTCCCTGGTTTAAGTTCAGAGATCTCCCTGAGTATATTGGGCACTTGCTCACCCATGATCCTAGGCTGGCTGAAGGTTGGAGGTGGTTCATGGCATAAAGAACCTCTTGGATTTTTTTCCCCTCCATCTCTCTTGCTCACCGAAGAAATAAATAACTTTAAAAAATGGAATAAGTAGGATAAGTGGAAAATTTTGAGAGAATTCTTGTGCCTTTTTAGTCTCTTTTTTTTAAAAAAAATATTTATTATTATTTTTTAATTCGACTGGAGAGAGACATGGAGAGAGAGAGAAAGAGAGAGAACATAAATCGCCAGGTCCAGGACTTGAACTGTGGCTGGCCATGTGAGAGTCTAGTGCCTCAACCACCATGCCACCTGCTGGCTCTTTTACTTTCTTTCGATGGCTACTCTTATTTCAGTTCATTGCTGATAGGACCTGCATCTCTGATTTTCTTCTGCATTCGCCTCTGTGCATTCACCTTGAGTCATCTTATTTTCTAATAATTTATACTGAAACATGCCAGTGGCCGCAAATATTTCTCTCTTATACTAATCTCTCTTCTGAGCTCAAACTTCCGTTTCTACCTATGTTCCAGATAGCTTCACCTGGATATTACCCTTGTGTTCTAATCAGGCTAGGTTAGGGTCCCTAGAGTGTTCTTTATCTTTAGATAATTCATGCTTATTCAATTTCTTTCTACTCTGAAAGTCTGTGAGCATCAATGAACACTTCAGTCTTAAAATGTGAAGGTTAGGGCCTTGGAGTTTTATATGGTTCTTCTTCTCCCTTAACCAACACATTCCATAATTTATCAGATCCTTTACTTCACCTTAGAATCAACTTAAAACAATTTATTAAATTAAATTATTATTATTTTAAAATTTGGCATATGGCAGGTGTGCTCACCGGACAGAGACAGAAAGAGACAGACAGAAAGCAAGCTACCAGATCCAGGACCCAAACTACAGTTGGCCACATGGGAGTCTAGTGGCTTTAACCACCACACCACCTGGTGGCCCCTAGGGACATCTTTTGAATTTACCCTTGACTCTTTTCACTGCTAGCATCTTGTTTCAGGCCTCTGTCTTCTTTTGACTGGTACATTGCAACAATTTAATGCATTTGTTGTTTTTTTCCTACCACTTTTTTTCCACTGTAGCCCACCAAATATCTACTAAAGGCATTTTCCTCCCAAAACGTGCCATCATCTTGCTTAAAGACTTCTCTTATCATGCTCTCCTTTCACAACCGGATGCTAACTTACTTCTCTAGTTGCATTTCTTTTTTCCATCTCACTCAAATGCCAGGAGATTGTAGTCATATTCAACTTCTCTTTTCTCCCAAAGCTAGTCTTTTCATGGTCTGTGTTTTTATCCTTACCCTCTATTTTCCTGTGATGCCCTTCTCAGCCTTCTCTACCCAGATTAAATATTATGCTTTTGTAAAGCCATTTCTACATATCCTAGCACTCTGTTTTTATTAATGCTTTTAAAAATTTATATGTTTATGTATCTGTCTCACAGCAGATTGTGAGAACCAGGAACTTATTTTATTGAATGGTTGCATCTTATCAGTAAAGCATTGCTCAGTAAATGTCTTAAATGAATAAAATAATGACTGAATATTAGGTTACTTTATTTAGTTTTTCAAAAACTTAATTATTTTAACTGTTAGTGCTAAACCAGAGATATTCACATATTTCAGTGTGTTTTGGCAGAGTCAGGGCCTGACATCTGCTTGCAGGTGGTGTGGCATCAGTGCTGTCTTTCACCTGCTATGTTTTGCTTTTACTCCCAAAGCTTCACTTGTCTGAAATTGGTTATTACCATGTTTACTGGTTTCTAAAAATTTTTTTTTAGATAGGTTAATTTTTTTTGAGAGATTTTTACTATAGGGTGCATGCACTCACCAGAAAGACAGAGAGAGACAGAGACAAAAAGTGAGAAATCACCCCCTGGAGGGATGGTCACGCCATAATCCTCTCTCCTCCATTCTCCTCTCAGGATTTTAGGCATGCATGCACATGTGCCTGACGTGAGTTTTAAGCTACTGGGTTTGGGACTTGAACTGTGATTGACTCTGTGGAAGTCAGGTGATGTAACCATTACAGCATCTAGTCATCCCAGATTAATGCTTTTTTTTTTTATCGGACTTCTTTCATTTTTTTAAATTGGTGAATAAAAATTGTATGTATTTATAGTGTACAATGTGAAGTTTTGATGTATTTTTACGTTGTGGAATGATTCAATTGAACTCATTAACATACATGTTGCTTCCTTTTTTTTTAAAAACTACAGTATCTGCATGCACTCACCAGAAAGACAGAGAGAGACAGAGACAAAAAGTGAGAAATCACCCCCTGGAGGGATGGTCACGCCATAATCCTCTCTCCTCCATTCTCCTCTCAGGATTTTAGGCATGCATGCACATGTGCCTGACGTGAGTTTTAAGCTACTGGGTTTGGGACTTGAACTGTGATTGACTCTGTGGAAGTCAGGTGATGTAACCATTACAGCATCTAGTCATCCCAGATTAATGCTTTTTTTTTTTATCGGACTTCTTTCATTTTTTTAAATTGGTGAATAAAAATTGTATGTATTTATAGTGTACAATGTGAAGTTTTGATGTATTTTTACGTTGTGGAATGATTCAATTGAACTCATTAACATACATGTTGCTTCCTTTTTTTTTAAAAACTACAGTATCTTCAAGTATTCAAATCTCAGTTTTCTGAACTTTTAAAGAAAAGATAAAAAGAAATAGAAAGGAAGGCAAACATACTGTCTTGTGCTGATATATAATATTTTCCTAGAATTTCTATTTTTCAAAGATTTTATACTTATAATTCTTGATTTATTGAAGTTGGAGTACTGTATCCTTTTTCAAACATTACTGGCTTGACAGAAAGTAAAAGAATGCCCTTTTATACATGGTGGTTAGAAATCAGCTTATATTCATTGATTTACTATTGAGGTCATAAACAAAATATTTGGCTTCCTGACAGCTACATTAGTTGCATTGTTCACCGTCCACAGCTGCCAGATAGAATGGTCACATGGCAGCTGACAAGAATTGAATTTATATAGCAGCCCTTTCTTCAATCTTACTTTGAAAATGTTATATGCTGCGTATAATCAAATTGGGAGCTTGCTGTTAAAGCTTGTGTTTAAATGGTAAAACAAAGTCTAACATTGATTTTTCAGAAAAATTGAGAATTCCTTCTAGTCCAGAAGTACTGCCTTCTTTTCAGACTAGTTATAATTCTGAGGTAAAATAAACAAATATCCTCTTACTTTCTTCACTGAAATAACAGCTTGAAACTGAGACAATAAAAAGCTATAAAAAAGTTGTGGAGTATGATTTGTTAATGTACACTTTAATATTCTTCTCAAAGATAAAATACATTTTATTAAGATAGAATACTCTTTGGCTCAGCTAGGTGATGTGGTGGTTAAGGTGGCTGGATCCCACATGGCCAACTGCATGATTTGCATCCCGGACTTGGCAGCTTGAAAGTCATGCTAGGTGTGTGTGCATGCATGCCCAAAATCCTGAGAGGAGAATGAAGGAGAAAGGACTGTGGCATGGCCATCCCTTGTGGGGGTGATTTCTTGTTTTCCCTCTTTCTCACTTTCTCCGATAAGCACATGTGCCCTTTAGTAAGTAAACGAAGGGGCGCGGGGTGGAGAGAAAGGCACAATACTTTTCATCTGAAACTTTTTTGGGTTAGTTTTTGGTTGCTTTCCCATTTTCTTGCCCTCTTTGTCTTTCTCTCTTTTCCTCCTGGTTTAGCTTCTCTGTCCCTTTTCTCTTCCTTTCTCTTCATAAGTACTTATTAAGTATCTATACCAGGCACAGTGGTGTAGACCATAACAATAGTAAGCATAAATAAAAAGTTAAGCTCCCTCCTTTCACTAATCTTTGATTTTCTTTTCCTTAAAGTAGAATAATAACAATACCTACATATATAGTTACTATGAGGGTTAAACAAGTTAACATATTAAAGTGGTTAGAGTAACAGTTGATATGTAGGTATTATTATTCTAAGCTGAGATCACACAAATAGAGAAAGAGCAGATTTTTCAGATTCCAAAGTCTGATTCTTCTACAATTTTATATTGCTTCCAAGACATATCTAGGTTTTTTTATTTTATTTTATTTTATTTTATTTTATTTTTTTATTATCATCAGGGACATATCTAGGTTTTGGATCACATAATTTCAAAAGTGAAATTGTCACTAATCAGTTGAACATCTATTTATTTCTTAAAATAGATATACAAAGAATTCTCAAAACATTATTTTTTGTTGTTGAGGGTGAACTCTGGCATCACAGAGCTAGTAACAGATGGCGGTGTACATGTCACCTTTCAGGGACTGTGGCATGGAATAAAGTGGAACTGTTATCATGGAAGTGGGTTATTGGTTGTGTCTCTTCTCGAACAGAGATTTAAACATTTGCTCATTCTTAGGATTATGTTGAGAAGGACTTCAGTTCTCTCTCCTCAGCTGTTCAGAGCACCTGTTGTTTCTATGACTCTTTTTCAAAAATTCATTCTGGCCGCAGGGGAGGAACTATAACTTAAATTCATCAGTTCCACAGCCTTAGCACAGCTTGCCTAAGTGGGATTTTAGGAATGAAGACAGAGAGTTTACTGAGGCAAACAAACTAAAATACTTCTTTGTTTTGAAAATCTTAGTTGGATCTTACATGAGAGATCTAGATTTTTTGGATTTATGCTATTTATCATAACTATCCCACTTACAGGTTTGTTCTACAAAAAAATTTATGATTTTCATTTCAATTTCCCTCTATATTTATTTATCCTTATACTGAGTTTTATAAAACTGGGAGTAAATAACTCCCTCATCCTTTAGTCTGAAAGCCTTTCAGTTTCTCCTTCTACCCTTTTACTGACTAGTAACAAGCTGACCATAGAGAACAGTGGTGTGTGTCAGCCTGAGCTACAGCTGTCATCCTTTTACCCCTATTTGAACACATTTTTGGGCTTCCATAAAATAACCACTATTAGCCTCTGCTGCTAAAATATCATTTAAGAGCCACCGTCCCAAATAAACTAATTTATTTCTAACAATATTTGTATAAAGCAGATAGTTTTATTTTCTCTATTTTTACAGATGTTAAAATT
>NW_006159609.1:3202306-3214759 GCF_000334495.1 Tupaia belangeri chinensis
AAAACTTGTTATTTTGTGCCATATAAAAAAATAGAAAAAGTGGGCCAGCAGATGGTGTGGAAGTTAAGATGGCTGGATTCCACCTGACCAAGTATGTGGTTTGAGTCCTGGACCTGGTAGCTTGAAAATCATGCTGGATGTGTGTGTATGTGTGCCGCAAATCCTGAGGGGAGAATGGAAAAGTAGGGATTGTGGTATGGCCATTCCCCCAGAGAGTACTATTTTATTTTCTCTTTTTCTGTCTCTATCTCTCTCTGCTGAGTACATGCACACTACAGCAAAACTGATAAAAGAGAAAGAAAGAAAGAAAAGAAAAAGCAAATTAATTTTTAGAATTGGAGTGATTTTTGAGTAAGAATTACTGACATGGACTTTTAGTGTTTAGGTGAAGATAACTGTTTTTTATATCCTACATGACATTGTAGAGGAAAACAGTAGCCAGAGGTATCTTTGGAATCTCTGTAGTATTATTGTCAATCCTGGCTCTAGGCTTTCACATTGTGGAGAGCCTGGATTAGATAGTGTTTATTTACTTTCTGGAAGTAATGTTCCCTGATTGCCTTTATGACATTAATATTTCATCGTCAGTGGCACCCAAATGACTTTGACATTTGTGTTATATCCCAGAGTACACATCCCACAGCTCAAAGAAAAGAATTGTGCTGGGTGGTTTTAATATATTCAGTGAAACAATGGATATAAAAGCAAATTACATAGTTCATCATTTCTCAAGTTTAGCCAGTCTTCTCTTTTTGAGGAACATGTAGGGATATAGTGTTCCTATACTAAGGGATGATTACTTAAAATAATATTCTTCTTGGTAATTTCAGTGTTGCATGCTACATATTTTTGAAAGGATTTTGTTTTAACCTAATGACAGGATTAAAAGTCAGCTGTTAGGAAGGAATGTCTGTGGTTGTGTTTAGTGAGGTGATGTTAGCAAGACATAGAGTTGGGGAATCTACCAACTAGTAACAGAAGACATTTGTGTTTAGAAATTATCTCCACTCTTCTAAGCATTTTCATGGAGTCCAAGGAAGTTCTTGTTCACTGTAAGTTAATTTGCTTTTCGGTTGACCTACTTGTGGTCAATGAGACATGACTGGTGACTTGAAATATTTTCTTAGTGATTTGCTTGCAAATATTGAATTCTCAGGCTATCATATATTGTTTGTTTTGTATATTGAATTCTCAGGCTATAATATATTGTTTGTTTTGTTTGTTTTCCAGACTACTAATGTCATTCTTACTTTATGGTTATAAAATCAGGGACTCAGGCTCTGTTAAAAAACTACAAAATTGGAGCTAGTAACTTGGATCTTTACTTAGAAATTATATGTGTATTTCTCCTGTCGGAATAACTATAGTGTAGTTTGACAAGTAAGTACATGGAAAGATGCATTCAAACTTTTGTTACCTGTGTATACTTGGAAGTATTGAGAATAATCTTGTAATTTGGTTTGCCATTTTGATGTGATTTAAGTATTTGATTGCAAAATGTCTTAATGATATGTATTAAATGTGATATGTATTAAATGTAGAAGAAAAACAGTGTCTGTTTTTGTTCCTAAGTAGTGTTACCTATGTGATTTGAAGTAAAATGGCTTCAAATACTAGTTTTCCTTGTATTAAAATGAGCTTGTATCTTTGAAAAACCAGTTCTTTGTATATATATTATATATGTGTGTATCTGTGTGTGTATATGTGTATGTGTGTGTATGTATATATGTGCGTGTGTGTATATGTATATACACACACGCACATATGTATGTATGTAATGATGATAAACTCAATGGCTATACCTAAATCTAGTATTTTAAGTCAAGCATTTTATATGTCTTATTTCATGTGGTTGCTTTAGGAGATAGTTATGACCGTTTTCATTTTACATATGAGGAAACTGAATATCAGAGGAGTTAAAGTCTCCCAGCATATGATAGAATTAGGACTTATTTTATACATATTTGTATCTATTTATATGTTTGTCAACCTACCTCAAAGCCAATGCTCTTAACCATTATTAGTATGTATTCCATGAATAATTATATAACACACAATAGTATTTCTCATCCATGGCAACCAGAGGAAAGAAAACATGTCAAAGATGTGGAAATCATTTCCTTGATTTCAGTGTGAATTGTTTGTAATTGCCACTGAATTCATCTCAAAGGAAGAGGAAAAGAAGATAATATTTTTCATCAAGTTTCTGTAAATGGTATTGATTCTGTTATCTTTTACAGTGGCTCAGTAGAGTGTCATCTATTAACTGACATTTCAGAAAAATGTGTTCCATGGAGAGAACGTGTGGGAACAGCTGGTTGTAGCAGCTGTAGAGTGAGCACAAAAAGAAAAGCCTGGAAGTTCTGTCTCTTTCTGCATGCATTCCCTCCATAACTATAAAAAGGAAGAGTTGAAATATATATACATACAAATTGTACTTAGCAAAAAGACAGAAGCCACTGTAGTGTTATTATTCAAGTTCTATCTCAGAATCAGAATGTTAATGCTAGAAAGTACTTCCTTTTGGTTCGTAGTCTTATCATTAAGGAAATTGATGAGGGAACTTAATGTCAGAAGGAATGCATTTTTTTCTTTACTGTTGTATTCCCAGAGTACATATATCAGGGCTTTATGTATGAGAAGTCGTCAAAAAGCACATAGAAAATGCATGTTGTGAAAAAGTTCTGCATGGATTTCAGAATTTTTTGGTACCATATAAACATATACTTTAATTCCATTTCCCACAAGCTTTTTGAAGTCACCTCATATAAAGTTCAAAACCATTTGTGATTGATGGATTGATTGCCCTATTTCATATGACCAATTAATAGCTGAGGCAATAATCTGAGTTTTTTGACATTTAAGTCTAGTGCTTTTCTTTCCTACTGTGTTGGATGTTCCTATTCCCATCTCAAAATAATATTTGAAACCTCTTTTTGACAGAAGGAAGCCACAACTCTGACAAGTTAAATAACTTGGGCAAGATCACACAAGTAGGTAATGGTTGAAAAAGGTCTTAAGGGCTGGACTGTTTGATGCCAAAGACTAAGTTATTAGATGACATGTTAAACTGCTGCTTTCTAGAACATAAACTTACCTTATAAGCACATATAATTTGTACTTGTATCTTAAATCCCCCTTCAAAAAGAGAGCAAGCTATCTCATTTTAATTTTTTTTCAGATGATAGAGTTACATGGTTAAAAACAATGATTACTGAGCCAGACAGCGTTTAAATGCCACTTCTGTCACTTTATATGACCTTAGCCTAAATTTCTTTGTGGCTTAGGCTGATCATTCACAAATGAGAATAATAATGATACTCATGGAATCGAGAAGTAAGAAAATATGAGGTGCTTAGAAAAGTGTCTGACATTCAATAAGCCTCACATGTGTTAATATTATTTCTTTGGCTCTTCATTCACATTGGGAAAAATTTGTTTTATATGCACTGGTACCTACCTGATCCTGTTGTCCTCTCCTGGTCTATCCACCAGGAACAAAAAAATTAGTAAGGTTTCACCCTCATTGTCATACTACAGTTTTTGTTTAATTATCATGATGAAGTTGATCTTTATCCTTTACTACAAATTTCTTAACTCTTCTTTCTAAGTTTATTTATTTTTTCTATGATAGAGACAGAGAGCAAGAGCTAGAGAGAGAGAAAAAGAGAGACACAAAACATATTCAGTAGGCTTTCATGCAATGATCCACCCCAGCTTCAGCTAGTCAGGGTCATTGGTGCATGTACATGCACCTGGTGTGTACAGGGAGGCCCTGGAATGCAAACGTGTGACCTTCCCATATGGCTTTATCCCTGCTGCGTATTGCATTACTACTGTGCCACTGTGCCTGGCCAGATTTCTTAATCTTTAGGCTAATATCTTATTTCCTCATTAATGTAAAACACTATAAGGAAATTTCTGGACTTACAGTAGGAAATGAAGTTAATACTCAGAAGGTAAGAACATTTATTTTCATATGGTTTACAAAGAGCAAGCTTGCTATTATAGCAGGCATGAGTAGTCTTTTTTTCATTATTCTGAAAAATAATCTACTTTCTTGCTTATAAATTAAAACACTTCTTAAAGGGTGATATATGAATGAGCACAGAATGTGGGAATCAGAATGGGGTCAGGTCTCACTTGACAGTTACCAGTTCTGTGACCTTGGGTGTAAGAGTCCTCTTAGCTTTATTCAGATTCAGTTTTCTTACCTATGAAATGGACATCAGAGCAACTGCTATAATTATTTTATAATTTTTAAAAAAATTTATTTCTTTCATGAGAGAGGGAGAGAGACAGAGAAAGAGAGATATCCATGACACAGTCTCATCACCATGGTCTCCTCTCTCAGTCTTCCAGACAGACAGGATCAGGGACATGGATATGTGCATCCTGTATGCTTTCAGGTCACCTTGGGATCTGAACCCCATTGAGCAATGTGGCCCTAGCATTACAGAGCTGCATGCTACTGCCTGTGCCACTATAAATGAACCAATTTTATAATTTTTGAAAAAGAATTATTTAATTATATTTATTATTATTATTATTATTATTATTATTTAAAATTGACCAGAGAGAAACAGAAAGTGAGAAAACAAGCGGCCAGTTCTGGGACTTGAACCATGGTCTACATGTGGGACTCCAGCACCTTACATACAATGCCATCTGCTGGTCCCATAGTGTTTGGTTTTAATAAAATATTTTATTTTTTCAAGGCCTAGTTTTAAGTAATCCAAATGAAGCTTTTCCTGACCCCTCCAGTTAGATTACATCTTTCTCCCTCTATGTTTCTATAGCAATTAGCAACTCTATAATTTTCCATTTCTTTGAGCCAAGCAGACCATGTCTTCCATTGGATTGTAAGCTCTCTGTGAGATATATTCATTTTGTTTTCTTTAATCTGGTATAATGCTTTGAGTAAGTGCTCCATAAATACTTATTGTGTTGAAATAAATTGTATTTGTACAATGGTGCTTTGTAAACTGTTAAGCATATATATATATGTAAAATATTCTTAGAATCTACTTGGGTCATCAGAAAAATTGTGACACATTTTTTCATAGAAAAACATAGAAGAATACATCATGACTTTTTCTGATGACTCAACAGTTGGTATTTTTCTTTCTCATAGACTTTATTTTCTAAGTTATATGATCCTATATTTAATCAGACTCCTCACTGAATCTCCAAGTGAGGAATTTAACTGGGGAGAATCACCCAAGTACATAATTAAAATCTTTATTAAGTTCCTGAATGCAAGTTGTTTTGTCCTAACTGCTGTGCAAATCAAATCATCATGGTCTTTGCTTTATAAGAGCACAGTCAAAAAATCATTATCAAATGTCTCCATGCAAGTTATGCTGACCTTATTACTGTTTGAATTGAATTAAATAATCAGATTAGTAGCTTCTAGATTTGTAGCATAAGAAGGAGACACTTGTGTGGATATTTTTTTTTAAGGACTGCTAAAAACTATTTGAAAAAATAGAACCAGACCTATTGAATATATAATAACTTTTGTTGGATGTGATGATCAAAAGGGAAGTTTTAGATTTGGGTGTTTGGTCTAAGTTAATTTGCTAATAAAACTTCACATCATTTCTTATTTACTGGGGAGATCTATGTTTGTTGAACTTTTCATAAGTTTTTGACATAGTCATTAGTGTTTATTTAATGTGTTTCCTGTTCTTTAATATTTTAGAAAGTCATAAAGTTACTCTTCTGTGATATTTCATTAGCTTGGTTAGACATGACGATATTTTTATCCAATATCATTACAATTAGAGAAGGAAGACATTACTTATAAATGAAGAAAAATGTTTTAGGGTACAAAGAATAAAAATGAAAAAGAAAGAAAGAAAACAAACAAACACAAGAACAAAACAGAGCATAGTGGGACAAGAAAAGAAGTATAAAGACATGGACATTTATATTTGTTAACTGATATCAAGCTTTAATATATGATGTGTGAAGTTTAAATATGATTGAATGAGTTCTTCTCTGTTCAATATACTTAATCAATGAAAGACCTTAAAACAGAAGATGTTCTTTGGATTGATAATTGCTTATCATAGATGTGTGTGTATGTAAGATATAACATAACCAGATAGGATTAACTATGTTTAATAATGAACAATTATTAGGGTTTACTATTATATAGGCAATGCAACATTCTAAACACTTCACAATGAATCCTTACAACAACCCTGAAATGTCGATGTTATTATTATTTACATTTTATAGACAAAGAAACAGAGAAGTTGGGCAACTTGCTAAAGTTCTTACAATTAGTGAATTATGAAGCTATGGTAAGAACTATGAGATTTAGAGATTCTGTTTAGACAAATTTCTATTTATCTGATCTTCCTGCTCTTGGCAGCAACTTTTGGTTACTATTTTCAATTAGAACC
The DNA here is from genome assembly GCF_000334495.1 of Tupaia belangeri chinensis. NCBI lineage: Eukaryota > Metazoa > Chordata > Mammalia > Scandentia > Tupaiidae > Tupaia > Tupaia belangeri. The sequence continues at coordinate 3,208,720 of NW_006159609.1, forward strand.
TGCTAAAATTAGAGTCTATCTGAAATCTATTTCAAAAAATCTTTGGAGACATTTTATAACCTAAAATTTATAAAGTCAACAACAACCAAAACACTCCCTTCTTTTTAGTGAGGTATGAAGCATAAATAATTTATTACAGAGATTAAGGAAATTATATACACTAAATTATAAACAATATTTACTAAGGTTCTGTTTAATATTCTTTGTTAATCAAATCTGGTCATATCTGATATAGAAAAATGTCTCTATATCTCTCTGGTCTGGGTTTCACCTTGTGTGTCATCTTGTTCATCATCTGAGTCTGTAGTGCTCTGGTCCCTTATTGTTTTACAGCTACTTGAAGCCTTCTTACACCAGAGATATCTATAAAAATCAAAAATGTTTAGTGTCTATACCCCAAGTTCAGATTATTTCTTTTGTTTTGAAAAAACTCTATTTTGGAAAAATTAAAACCTACACAGAATTTAAATAGCACAGCAGACACATATTCTTAGATTATCCAGCTATTAACATCTGCCAAATTTGCTCTCCCCTCTCTCTGTGTGTTTGCTGAGTTTTGAAATTACATTGCAGATATTGTTTTTGTTTTTTGAGAGGTTTTTGCTATAGGGTGCATGCGTTCTCCAGAAAGACAGAGAGAGACAGAGAGACAGAAAATGAGAAATCACCCCCCTGGGGGGATAGCCATGCCACAGTCCCTTCTCCTCCATTCTCCTCTTGGGATCTTGGGCATGCATGCACACGTGCCCAACGAGAGTTTAGGCCACCAGGTCTGGGACTCGAACCATGGTCGACTGCATGAGAGTCCAGAAATATAGCCATTACGCTAACTGCCTGTCCCACAGATATCATGTTTTAACCCTAAGTGCTTCATGATATATCTCCCAAGATATATATAATAATATAATTATTAATTGTAATTTTCTTTCATTTTGAAATGTTTTACATTTTCTTGCATCAGCAATAATAGGAATTCTTTTTAGTCAGCCAATAGTCTTGACTGTTAGCGATTTGAGTGTCTTGGTTCTGACTGGGAGATATGAATGTTGCACTCTAGCTTACACTACAAGAGGCAAGAGAGAAAGTATAAAGACTTATCAAAAGGCTAAATGAAAAGCTTCAGGTGAGAGAGAATGGTAGTGTGGAGTTTGTGGGAACAGTGAAGGCCAGGTGAGAGATAATGGTAGCTTGGAATTTGAGGGAACAGTGACAGCAGTGAAGTGAGATTTTTAAATATATTTAAAAGGATTTGCTGTTGAATTAGATGTCAGGGAAGAGAGGAATCAAGCACATTTTCTAAGATTTTGCCCCTAACAACTGGAAGAATACAAAATTACCTAATCAATTTATAGAGAAGTGATACCTAGCACAGGGGTTTGTCTTCTTAAGGCAGTTGTTCCAACTAGATAATTTATAATGAAATTGATTGTTTATTATTTGTAGCCAAATTAAAGGGTATGGGCTTATACTTCCCTGTTTTTACAATATAAATTGCTTAAGTTCATCCAGTTAGAAATTAAAAATTAAAAAAAAATTAAAAATTTAAATAGACTCATAACCTTGGGATAAGTTGTTATTTTGTCAAAGAATGATTTTTTTTCTCTAAAGTATATTTGTAATTTTTTCTGAGAGAGAAATAAAGAGAGAGAGAGAGTACTCCCAACAGCATCGTGATGCCATAATCTACCTCCAGCCTTAGTTAATGTTGGATCATGAGCACACATGGGCACGAAGTATTCAGGGAAGTATAGATGAAAATCTGGAAACTTCCCATGTGGGATTGCCTTGCAAAATGTAATTTCATTTTATTTCTGCACCATCATTTGGCCCCCAGAATATTTTTTTTCCCTTTACTCATGATAAGAGTGTGTGCAGGTGCATTTGAGAATGAGAGAGAAGGAAAGATAGAAAAAGATGAATATTCTCTATGGGATCTGATCATGATCTAGTCCTCCAGTCTGTTGAATCCTGAGTATTAGTGTGTACACCTTGTGTGTTTCAGGATGACTGGACTGGGTATTTGATCACAGTCACAATGCAGGATCTGGCTCTTTTCGAGCTGTGCATTACCACTGTGCTATAGACTGGCTACCCTCCCCCTGACCACACCCATAATGTTTAATGAAACAAACCAAGTAGGATTAAAGTCAAATACTTTTTAACTTTAAAAATAGGTAATTCTTGGGAACCAGCAATTAGCATGATGGCTATGTCGCTGGACTCTCACGTAGTCGACCGTGGTTTGCGTCCTGGACCTGGTGGCTTAAAACTCACGCTGGGTGCGTGTGTGTGCGTGTGCGTGCATGCCCAAGATCCCAAGAGGAGAATGGAGGAGAAGGGATTGCAGCATGCCTATCCCCTCTGTGGGGGTGACTTCTCGCTTTCTGTCTCTATGTCTCTCTCTGTCTGGCGAGCACACGCGCCCTATAGCTAAAACCTCTCCAAAAAAAAAAATAAGGTAATTCTCATGATAAGTTTGCATTTTCAAAGTAGTGACATAACAAGAAACCTGCCATTTTTTACAGCTTATTTATTTTTTCCATGAGAGAGGGAGAGAAAGGAAGAAAGAGAGAGACAGAGAGAAAGGCACCATCAACAGTGTCTTCATGCCATATTCCCCTAACCTCATTCAGTAAGATTATGGGCACACATGCATGCACAGAAAGACCTTGGCTTGTGAACCTGAGGCATTCCCATATGGTCTTAGCACTGTAAAACATTGTGTTATTGCTGTACCACCACAACTGACCTTTAATCCTTTTAATAGTATGCGTAAATGTCAAACACAGATGACACTAAAAGATAATATATTATAGATGGCAGGTAGCTTCATACTCTAGTGTTTAAAGGAAGCTGGATCCCACAAGGAAGACCATAATTCAAGTCTCAGTCCTGGCAGCTTGAAAATCATGCCAGATGCATGCGTGTACCCAGAATTTTGAAGGCAGAGATGGAGGATGAGTGATTGCAGCATGATTGTGTCTCATCGAAGGTGTGGTTTCTCACTCTCTCTGTCTCTCTCTGGTGAGCACACATTTCCTCTGGTAATTTAAAAAAATATCTAAGAAGAGAAAGTACTGATTAATTTACTAATACAGATTAAAGATCCTAATCTAAGCACTAATAAATTTAATTCAAGGGTACATTAAAAATACCAGTATATATTACTTATGTAAACTGGTGGATATAATTATTATGAAGTCTATTTTTATTATAATTTTAATTGACATAATAGTTGTACATATTTATGAACTAATGTATGATTTTTCAATACATGAATAGAATGTGTAATGATAAAATTAGAGCAATAAACATAAGCATTATGTCAAACATTTATCATTACTTTATGTTGTGGCATTTGAAATCCTTTCTTAGTTGTATTGTAATATATATTGAATTATCACCAAATACATTTTTTTAGGGGACAATAGCTATTCTAACTGGGGTAAAGAGATACCTCATTGTGGTTTTCAATTTCATTTCTCTGATGTTTAGTGATGTTGATACTTTTCTCATGTACTCATTGGCTATTTGTATGTCTTTTGAGAGCTGTCCAGATTAATTGCTTACTTTTAAATCAAGCTGGTGAGTTGTTTTAGTTACTTGTATTTTTTGGTAATTAATCCCTTGTTGAATATATGGCTTGCAAATATTTTTTCCCTTTCTGTAGGTTGTCCTTTAATTCTTAGTTGTCTCCTTTCCTGTGGAGAGTCTTTTAATGTGTTGTAATTTTTGTCTATTTTTACTTTTGTTACCCATGCTGTCAGGGGTTTATTTAAGAAAAATAAATGGGGCCAGCAGATAGCATGATGGCTAAGACACTGGACTCCCATATGGCTGACCATGTTTTGAATCCTGGACCTGGTGGCTTGCTTTCGCACTTTCTTTCTCTCTCCCTCTCTGTCTCTAGTGAGCACACGTGCCCTGTAACAAAAATTAAATAATAATAATAAATAAAATTAAATAAATAATTCTTAAATCTCTCTCTCTCTCTCTTTTCCCTGACTAATATCCTGAAACAATTCCTCTGTTTTTTCTTCTAGTAATTTAATAGATTCAGGTCTTACATTTACGTCTCTAATCCATTTTGAATTATTTTTTGTACATGGTGAGAGATAGTAGCCTACTTTTTTTCTTCTGCATATGGATACCCAACTTTCTCAGCATATTTATTGAAAAGGCTGTCCTTTCTCTGATGAATGTTTTTGGAGCTTTTGTCAAAGATCAGTTTGCTGCATGTATGTGGATTTACTTCTAAGTTCTCTAATCTGTTCCTTTGTTCTCTGTGTCTGCTTTTGTACCAATACTATATTGTTTTGTTACTGCAGCTTTATAGGATATTTGGAAGACAGTGTCATGCCTCTCAGTACCCTCCTTCCCTCCAGGATTGGTTTGGCTATTTGAGGTATTTTGTGATTCTATATAAATATATATTTTATGATATTTTTTATTTCTGTGAAGTATGCTATTGGTGTTTTGGTAGGAATTTCATTGAGTTTGTATATTTCCTTGGGTAGAATAAACATTTTAACACTTTTAGTTCTTCCAATGCTTGAACATGGGTTGCCTTTCCATTTCTTGGTGAGTCTTCAATTTTATTCATCAATGTTTTATGATCTTCAATGTAGAGATCTTGCACTTCCTTTGTTAAATTTATTCCTGGGTATTATATTTGTAGTTATAAATAGAACTGCTTTCTTGAATTCTTCCCTAGCTAGTTCATTATTGGTATACAAAAATGGTATTTTTTTGTTTTTGTATATTTATTTTGTATCCTGCAACTTTAGTGAATACATTTATTGGTTTATTGTTTCAGAGGTTTTTTTTTTTTTTTTCTTTTTTAGAGAGGTATTTTTGTTTTAGGGTGTATGTGCTGGCCAGAGAAACTGAGAGAGACAGAGAGACAGAAAACGAGAAATCACCCCCCAGGGGGAGATGACCATGCCACAACCCCTTTTCCTCCGTTCTCCTCTTGGGATCTTGGGCATGGACACTCATGTGCCCAGTGTAAGGTTTAAGCCACTGGGTCTGGGATGTGAACCATGGTCAACTACTTGAGAGTTCAGCAATGTAACCATTATGCCATCTGCTGGTCCCCTCATTTCAGAGATTTTAGTAGAGTCTTTGATTATATTATCTGCGAATAGGGACAATTAAATATCCTTTCCAATTTGGATGCCCTTAATTCCCTTAATTTCTTCCTCTTGCTTAATTTCTCTACCTAAGAGTTCCAGTACGACCATGAATAATAGTGGAAAAGTGGACATCTTTGTCTTGTTTCATTTCTTCTTTTTATTTTTTTTTTCATTTTCAGTTACTTTAATATATAAGAATATAAAATCAGTACATTTTTGGTTCAAAACCCTAAAATTGTGATATAGTTTTATGACGTAAACCTTAAATTTTATTTATATATTTTTTTGTGTTAGTTTGTTCTTAAGTGTACTTTCTTTTTTTACTTTTTATTTCATTTTCTTTTACATATTCAATCACATTATTTAGCTTGCAAAATGAATATTTCAACAGGTGAACATTTCTCACTAGTACAGTTGATAAAACTATAAAATATCTTCAACAGATAATTCCACATTTCTTTGTCCCATTAATGCTTTGCCTCCCTATTTTTCTTCTAAATGTCCTTCCTCAGACCGTCCTCTTTCACACACACTATATCTGGTATTTTCATCTATATACTCTGTTTCTATACCCGTTAGTCAATCAGTTTCAGTCATAGAGTGTGGAAACTCGGTATATATTAAGTGGGAACATACAGTGCCTCTCCTTCATAGCCTGGCTTGCTTCACTCAGCAGTAAATCTTCCATGTTCATCCATTTCCTGTCATAAGCCAGGGTTTTGCTGATTTTTTTTTTTATGGCTGAATAGTATTCCATAGAGTATATATGCCACAGTTTTTCTATCCATTCATCTGTGGGCATCTGGATTGTTTCCATGACTTAGCAATTGTGAATAGTGCAGCAATAAGCATCGATGTGCAAGCACTTCCCGCCTCCCCCCCCCCAAGAGCGTTTCGCTATCGGC
>NW_006159609.1:3215034-3232505 GCF_000334495.1 Tupaia belangeri chinensis
CGCCTTTTGGGTAGATCCCAAGGACGGGGTTTGTTGGTTCATATGGTAGTTCTATTTGTAGATTTTTTGAGTAATCTCCAAATTGTTCTCCTCAGTGGTTGGACCAATTTACATTCCCACCAGCAGTGTAAGAGAGTTCCCCTTTCACCACACCCCCGCCAGCACTGCCAGCACTTACCATGTTTGCTTTTTTAATCTTAGTCATTCTGACTGGGGTTAGGTGGCATCTCATTGTGGTTTTGATCTCCATTTCCCTTACAATGAGGGATGTTGAGCATTTTTTCATATACCTTTTAGCTATTCGCATGCCATCTTTAGAGAGTGGTTTTTTCAACTCATTTTCCCATCTTTTAATAGGATTGATCATCTTTTTTTGGAACAGCTGCTTGAGTTCCTTGTGAATTCTGGTTATCAGTCTATTGTAGTCAGAAAATATATTTTATATGATTTATATTTTTTTAAAAGTTGGAGGCTTTTTTGAGTTCTAACATGTGATCTGTCTTGGTGTGTGTTCCATATGCTGATAAGAGTGTGTATTTTGCAGCTGATGGATGAAGTCTTCTATAAATGTCAGTCAGGTCCATTTGGGGTATGCTGCAGTTTAACTCTATGTTTCTTCATTGATTTTATGTCTAGATGATCTGTTCAATACTGAGAGTGGGCCATGTTCAAATATTTTTGCACTGGATTATCACTCTCTTTAAGTGTAGTAATATTTGTTTTATATATTTGTGTGCTCTAGTATTGTGTGCAATTGTTATATTCTTTTGCTGAATTGATCCTTTTATCACTATTTTTTTTTCTTTAACAGTTTTTACTTGAAGTTTGTTTTATCTTATGTTGGTATAGCTATTTCTGCTTACTTTTGGCTCTACTTGAAAGCTCTCATTGTTTTTTATTCCATTTATTAAATTCTTCATTACCAAGATTGCTTTTTGGTTCCTTTTTATGGTATTTATCTCTTTGTTGAAGTTCTCATATCACAAATTGTTTTAATGACTTTTTTGAATTGCTCATTTTAATCTCTGGTATCTTGTTGGTTTCCTTAAGATCACTATTTTGATTGTTTTTTGATATTTCCTGCATTTCCTGTTCTTTTTAGTCTTTAATTGGAAAATTATTGTGTTTCCTTGTTGGTTTGTTTGTTTATTTCATGTCTCTTGTTTCTTTGCATTTATATTTGTCATCCTGTGGAACAGTCACCTCTTTTATCTTTATGGGGTAGCTCGGTATGGAAGAAATTTTTCCTGTAGATGTGTCTTACAGTTATTTGGGTAGTGTGCTTTGAGTTTGTTTTGGGTTTAGTCCAGTAGTATAGCCTCATATGTTTTCCTTAGCTGGAATCTATGCCAGGGTTGTGTGAGCCTTTTTGGCTGAGATTGTGTTTTTAAATACAGTGGCTTGGCTTTGTTGGGCATAGAGTTTTTTGATTCTAGATGAAACTACACAATGCATGGTTAAAAGGTGGTATATCTGGGACCATCAATTAGCGTAATGGCTATGTTGCTGAACTCCCATGTAGTCGACCGTGGTTCAAGTCCTGGACTCCTGGACCCCATGGCTTAAACTCATGCCGGGCACATGTGCGTGCATGCCCAATATCCCGAGAGGAGAAAGGAGGAGAAGGGATTGTGGTGTGGCCATCCACCCTGGGGGGTGATTTCTTGCTTCCTGTCTCCTCCACTCTCTCTTTATAGTGAGTGTATGCTCCCTATAGCAAAAACCTCTCCAAAAATAAAAAAATAAAATAAAGGTGGTTTATCTGAGGGTTGTGGCTATAGCAGGTAAGCAGGTATAAGATATTGAGGGCTGGTGATCTCAGGCTCTAGGTGGGATGTGTGTGGGGTGCAGAAACCCTGTTGGTTGAATAGATGAGGTTGTGAGCCAGCTGGACCTTTAGTATTCCTACCAGTGTCCTCAATCCCTGTAATGAGGCACATGTGACATGTAGGGTCCCTTCAGAATTAGGATGTTAATTCACTGGCAGTGTCACCAGGAATCCCTGAGTCAGCGTCTTTAGACATTGGATGGGACATATGCTACATACATATACTCTGCCTGTGAGAATGTATGTAGTGTTACCCATGGGAAATGATAGTAATAGACATGTAAAGAGGAGACCAGTGTTCTGAGGGCGTAGTGGTGAGTGTGGAGGCTCCTTTGGTTGAGAAACCTGGTTTAGTAATCGTAACTGCATCTGAGCATTGTCCCTGTGTCTAAGGTGGGCTGTGTGAAGGGTAAAAGACTATGCTAGGTTAAAGTATGGGGGCCTCAGGACCCCACAGAAGTATCAGTGCCAAGGCTGGCAACTGATGCATAGGAGCATGCACAGTATAGGGCGACTGCACTGGTTGAGGGCCAGGGCTGCTGGTAACAGCTTCAGATAATGGATGGGGTAAGGAGGGCATTCTAACTCTTTAGTTTCTGGTGGGTTGGGAGAGGTTCCAGATTATTCAGTGTCTGAAGGGGTTATCCAAATTCCTGTCTCAGGGAGGAAAATGTCTGGATTCCTTTGTCTTTGTGGGTGGATATTTAGAGGCATCAGTGTTTTATGGGGGATATCCAGAGTCCTCAGTCTCTCTTGAGAAATCTAGAAGCCTCTGTCTCTAAGGAACAAATGTATTAATTCTCCAAGTTTCTGATGTACTCTCAGGTACATTGTGGTGCAGAGCTTGTTCCCTGGTGTGTAGGATGCTGCATGGGCTCAGGTTCTGGGGTAACTGCTCCATCACTGGGCTTTTCTTTTGAGTAGGGTCTGGTTCCTTTCGAGTAAACAAGTGGAGCAAGTGGGGCCTTAGGATTGTGAAGGTGCAGGATTTAGTGACCTCCAGGGTTGGACGCACTTTGGCTGTGACTCTGCTCACAAGATGGTGATGTGCTATCAGAACTTGTATCTCAAGGAAGGAGTTGAGATTCAGTATATGCTTCTGTTATAGGGTGGTGCCCTTGCATGAACTTTGGGCTGTTGCCTACACTGAGTTTGAGATCTGTGATGACTATGTGGGTCACCTCTAAACAGGATTTAAGGTATTCAGATTAGCATTGGGAACTGTTGAAATATTTTGTCTACATTTTCCTTGCTCTGGGGAGCTCCTCTTGGTTCTGAGTTGATCCCAGTCTGGAGATTTGTGTCACTCTCCCTATCTCCATCCCAAATCTCCTTGCCTCAGTAGTTTTTCACTACTTCTTTCCTTTACTCTTTTATTTCCTCCTTACTCATCTGTTCAAAGGAAAACTATTTATTAGTTGCTTTGTTCCTTCTCCATAGAGAGGAGGTGTACTTGGTGTCTCTCAAGTTTTCTGCATTCTAGTAAATCTCTTAATATAATATGTCACTAATAACTCAGAGATAATAGAAGATATAACTAAAATAGACAATAATGATATCTCAGGTTGGTTGAATGGTACAGTGACCTTTGTTCTAGGTTTTAAGTGCTTTCTATATATATATATTTATATAAAAATAAAAATATAAATATATATAAATATATATATGTTTAATATATATACACATACATATATATATTTAATTAATTTATATAAAAATCCCATAAAGAAGATAATATTTTTACCTTCATATTTGGATGGAAAAAACTAAAATATACAAATATTTAGCTACTTACTCAAATTTACACAGTTAGTATATTGGAGAACTAAGATATGAACTGGGAAGTATCTATAATATAAACACTCTGTTAGAGTATCTCCTAGTAGACAACTATAGTGCTAATTGGCTAATATTTATCAAGTTCTTTATCAGATACTGCTGTAAGTACTTTAAATGAATTAACTCATTCTCACTATGACTACATACTGTAGATATTATTACAATTATTCCCATTTTAAAGATGATAAAAGTGAGGTGGAAAAAGATTAAGTAAACTATTCAAGACTCTCCAGTTTCTTGGTGGTGAGTTAAGAGTTGGATTCAGGAAATGTACCTTCAGACCAGATGCTGTATAGCCTCCAAAATATTTGAGCAATCATTCCTAATATTAAATAAGGAAAATATTGCCAAAAATAATGTTTCTTAAAGTTATTTTAAAATTTTACCTAAAATTGGAGTTCCAGCAGCTCCGGCGGCGGGAGGAGCGGTAGGGTTTATCCACTCAACTCTGCAAAGGCTCTAGGCATGCCATTGCCTCATCAGGCACCCAGCACACACCCTGTCCACAGCCAAGATGCCCAAGAGAAAGGTCAGCTCAGCCGAGGGGGCGGCCAAGGAAGAGCCCCAAAGGAGATCGACGAGGTCGTTGGCTAAACCTCCTGCAAAAGTGGAGAAGAAACCAAAAAAAGTGGCAGGGAGGGATAAATCTTCAGACAAAAGAGTGCAAACAAAAGGGAAAAGGGGAACAAAAGGCCAATAGAGACACTAAAGAAGATGTACCTGCAGAAAATGGGGAAACTGAAAATGAGGAGAGTCTACCACAAGATGAAGCAGGTGAGAAAGAAGTCAAGTCTGAGTAATATCATATACCATGTCTTATCAATGGTCCCTGTCTCCCTTCTTGTACAGTCCAGTGGAATATTTTTATCAATTATTTTGTAAATGCAAGTTTTTTAGTAGCTCTACAAACATTTTAAGGAGGAAATCCCACCTCATCCCATTTTTTAAGTGTAAATGCTTTTTTTTTTTTTTTAAGAAGTGAAATAATTTACTGGTTGTTTATTTTTCAGTACAACCAGAAAATAGTGGGATATTGACTTATAGGGGCTTTGACTTTCTTGCCTGTCAGCTTAGCATTCCATAGGTGGGGGTGGGTGGGTAGTTTTTATATCCTAAATACAAAGCATACTAAATGGCAGTTTGGAGTCACAGTCATGCATTTAATGTGTCTTGAATATTTTAAATTACTTCTGTTATGTTTTCTAGTAGTATTGTTTCCTAAAGTAAACCACTCTTTGATTATTGCTCTCCCTGTCAGAATTGTGTGCACTCTGTAACATATTTGGTCATGGTAGTCCAGTTTTCCTAATAATTTTGTTAATGTGCTGTGAAAGATTGGAAATTTGAAGTATGTAGTGTGTATGATATTAGATTGTGACTTGATGGGACTTATATAACAGCTTTCAACATCTGAAGACAGTGGTTCTTGATATCCTCTTAAGGAAAATTTGCCTAAAAATTTGAAGCTGGAATGTCACTGGAATAACTTAAAAAGAATCAGTATACTTGGCTTTTTAAATTTTTGGTACGTGTTAAGAATTTCGTACAAATTGAAATGTCTGTGCTGATCCTTGACACAACCAATAAATCTCAATTACAAAGAACAAAACAAAACAAAACAAAATTTTACCTAAAATTTTATCCCCTATTGCATTGCTTGGAATCCTTAACACTAAACTTATTGAGATTAAAGTCAATAACAATATATGAATGCACTGAAACAATACTATCTTCAATAAAACTTTTCTAGATGTATACTACAGAGGTATGAAAACAGTTCAGTAAGAAAAACAAAACTATGCTGATATACAATTGAGATGAAATTATGCACAGGAAATTTGCATGAAATAGTTACTAATAGATGACTAAGAAAATGGAACAAGTTTAAGAAATATATATTTAACAATTATTGTTTTCTGGGAAGTTTATAAGAGCAAAATCACTGAAGTTTAATGAAAATGTATTAACACAAGAACATTTGTTTCCTACTAGTGGGAATAAAAATAAGATCAACTACTCTAGCTATATATAAATTATCAACTTAAAAATATTTGACCTCTGGGGCCAGCAGGTGGTGTGGTGGTTAAGGGTGCTGGACTCCCACATGAGCGAATGTGGTTTGAGTCCTGGACCTGATGGCTTGCTTTCTTGCTCTCTCTCTCTCTTGCTCTGTCCTTCTCTAGTCAAACTAAAATAAATAAAGAAATGAAGTTAAATAAAATAATTCTTTTAAACAAATATTTGACCTCTTATCCAGACAATTCCTTAGGAATTTACCCCTTTGTATCAACCCCTCCCCCAGTCACATATAAGGACAAATATTTCTGTATAAGTATGGAAATTTTTGCATTGTTTATAACAGTAAAATAGTTAATATGAATAGAATATTCTTAACATGGTATATATATATTTAATTAATTTATATAAAAATCCCATAAAGAAGATAATATTTTTACCTTCATATTTGGATGGAAAAAACTAAAATATACAAATATTTAGCTACTTACTCAAATTTACACAGTTAGTATATTGGAGAACTAAGATATGAACTGGGAAGTATCTATAATATAAACACTCTGTTAGAGTATCTCCTAGTAGACAACTATAGTGCTAATTGGCTAATATTTATCAAGTTCTTTATCAGATACTGCTGTAAGTACTTTAAATGAATTAACTCATTCTCACTATGACTACATACTGTAGATATTATTACAATTATTCCCATTTTAAAGATGATAAAAGTGAGGTGGAAAAAGATTAAGTAAACTATTCAAGACTCTCCAGTTTCTTGGTGGTGAGTTAAGAGTTGGATTCAGGAAATGTACCTTCAGACCAGATGCTGTATAGCCTCCAAAATATTTGAGCAATCATTCCTAATATTAAATAAGGAAAATATTGCCAAAAATAATGTTTCTTAAAGTTATTTTAAAATTTTACCTAAAATTGGAGTTCCAGCAGCTCCGGCGGCGGGAGGAGCGGTAGGGTTTATCCACTCAACTCTGCAAAGGCTCTAGGCATGCCATTGCCTCATCAGGCACCCAGCACACACCCTGTCCACAGCCAAGATGCCCAAGAGAAAGGTCAGCTCAGCCGAGGGGGCGGCCAAGGAAGAGCCCCAAAGGAGATCGACGAGGTCGTTGGCTAAACCTCCTGCAAAAGTGGAGAAGAAACCAAAAAAAGTGGCAGGGAGGGATAAATCTTCAGACAAAAGAGTGCAAACAAAAGGGAAAAGGGGAACAAAAGGCCAATAGAGACACTAAAGAAGATGTACCTGCAGAAAATGGGGAAACTGAAAATGAGGAGAGTCTACCACAAGATGAAGCAGGTGAGAAAGAAGTCAAGTCTGAGTAATATCATATACCATGTCTTATCAATGGTCCCTGTCTCCCTTCTTGTACAGTCCAGTGGAATATTTTTATCAATTATTTTGTAAATGCAAGTTTTTTAGTAGCTCTACAAACATTTTAAGGAGGAAATCCCACCTCATCCCATTTTTTAAGTGTAAATGCTTTTTTTTTTTTTTTAAGAAGTGAAATAATTTACTGGTTGTTTATTTTTCAGTACAACCAGAAAATAGTGGGATATTGACTTATAGGGGCTTTGACTTTCTTGCCTGTCAGCTTAGCATTCCATAGGTGGGGGTGGGTGGGTAGTTTTTATATCCTAAATACAAAGCATACTAAATGGCAGTTTGGAGTCACAGTCATGCATTTAATGTGTCTTGAATATTTTAAATTACTTCTGTTATGTTTTCTAGTAGTATTGTTTCCTAAAGTAAACCACTCTTTGATTATTGCTCTCCCTGTCAGAATTGTGTGCACTCTGTAACATATTTGGTCATGGTAGTCCAGTTTTCCTAATAATTTTGTTAATGTGCTGTGAAAGATTGGAAATTTGAAGTATGTAGTGTGTATGATATTAGATTGTGACTTGATGGGACTTATATAACAGCTTTCAACATCTGAAGACAGTGGTTCTTGATATCCTCTTAAGGAAAATTTGCCTAAAAATTTGAAGCTGGAATGTCACTGGAATAACTTAAAAAGAATCAGTATACTTGGCTTTTTAAATTTTTGGTACGTGTTAAGAATTTCGTACAAATTGAAATGTCTGTGCTGATCCTTGACACAACCAATAAATCTCAATTACAAAGAACAAAACAAAACAAAACAAAATTTTACCTAAAATTTTATCCCCTATTGCATTGCTTGGAATCCTTAACACTAAACTTATTGAGATTAAAGTCAATAACAATATATGAATGCACTGAAACAATACTATCTTCAATAAAACTTTTCTAGATGTATACTACAGAGGTATGAAAACAGTTCAGTAAGAAAAACAAAACTATGCTGATATACAATTGAGATGAAATTATGCACAGGAAATTTGCATGAAATAGTTACTAATAGATGACTAAGAAAATGGAACAAGTTTAAGAAATATATATTTAACAATTATTGTTTTCTGGGAAGTTTATAAGAGCAAAATCACTGAAGTTTAATGAAAATGTATTAACACAAGAACATTTGTTTCCTACTAGTGGGAATAAAAATAAGATCAACTACTCTAGCTATATATAAATTATCAACTTAAAAATATTTGACCTCTGGGGCCAGCAGGTGGTGTGGTGGTTAAGGGTGCTGGACTCCCACATGAGCGAATGTGGTTTGAGTCCTGGACCTGATGGCTTGCTTTCTTGCTCTCTCTCTCTCTTGCTCTGTCCTTCTCTAGTCAAACTAAAATAAATAAAGAAATGAAGTTAAATAAAATAATTCTTTTAAACAAATATTTGACCTCTTATCCAGACAATTCCTTAGGAATTTACCCCTTTGTATCAACCCCTCCCCCAGTCACATATAAGGACAAATATTTCTGTATAAGTATGGAAATTTTTGCATTGTTTATAACAGTAAAATAGTTAATATGAATAGAATATTCTTAACATGGTATTGGTTTTTTAAAATTATTCTATATTCATTTAATAAGATATATTCATTTATTAGAAAACCATGAAGGCATTAACTAACTGAAATTGGGCTACTGTTCTAAGTTTCTCCTATTTCTGATGTCCCATGCAAGTTAATAACTTTTCCTTTTTATTTGAATCTGGCTTGATAATGCTTGAGTAATAACTTTGTTAACAATGTTGTTTTTTATATATTTTTAGAAAAGGATAAACACAAGTCATATTACAATATAGTTATGGGGAGAGTAGTGAGATGAAATAGAAAAAAATTAGGCAGTGATGGAAATGGTGTTTGTAAAGGTAAGGTGAAATAACAGATATTGTAAAGGCCTGATAACTGTCTAGTTTGTATTACCCCAGAAAAGCTTTGAAGCAAGGATGCACATTTAAGTTTAAGGTTTTTGTTTGGAAGATGATCTTAGAAAGAACGGGAAGGGCAGTGAAGAAAAAAGATAGGGAAGGTAAGGTACCTAATAAAAGGGTGCATAAGTAAGCCAATAACTTAACCCCTCTGGGAATTCTGTGAGCAAATGTTGAATCAGCAAGCTTCAGTTAATCTCTGTCACATCCAGTGATAATGGAGCTAGGTCTTTATGTACCAATCCCTGTCACTCATTAGTTAAGTGCCACTTCTCAGTAAGAAGGAATATCCGTTGATTTTCTGGCACTCCAATCTGTCTGCACACTGCCAGAGTTGAATGTCACTTCAGAGAAAGGCCTAAGTTAGTTGGACAACTGGATTACACCATAATGGTGAGGCTTGAGAGGGGTTATGGTTGGGGTACTGACAGTGTCTACTGAACTCTTATCCAGACTATTTTCAAGGAATTATCAATCCCCCAAAAAATCAGACATAAGGATAAATAACAGCAGCTTATTAAATACTGGTACTGATGGCCTTGGTTTTAGGCATTAGTAATTTTTCTCCTGTAAGTCAAACAACACCAAAAAGAAAAAAAAATGAATTTGGAGAAAATAGCTTTGCTGGACCTCTACGAAGGTGTTTATTTACTGAAGAAATGAAAGAAATTTGTTATAATTCATCTCTAAAGCATTAGTCCTCAGTAATAAGTGCTAATACAATTATATGTGATTATTGGCAAATCTTCTAATACTAATAGGGAACATTACATTTTTTAAGATCAGATGAAATAGACTTATTTTAAGCCTACAAACCAGTCATCTGGAACCCATATGAGAAATGATGCTGTCAATTTCTAATGTATGAACTATAATTTCCCTGAATTACATGGGAAGAAGAGCTCTGAATTTCCTTCAATTACTATTGTTACATTCTGACAGCCATATGAAAATATGAATGAACATTTCCAAGTCTTATGATTAAAATACCAAAGCACTTAAAAGTTATTCTAAATGGCTAGATCTTAGTATGGTGCTTTACATAGTAGGTACTTAAAACATATTTTTTGGAACTCAGTTACCATTAGTAATGAAATTTCAGTATTAGATTAATCCTTTCTTCTATTTATTCCTCATACGTTGAGTACCTACAATATGTCAGGCACTGCTAATTTAGAATTTTAGCTAGATAAACATCTGTGTATTATCTGGCAAAGACAAATAACGTAAGTCATAAAAGTCATGTTACATAACATATTTAACCCTAGAAATATTTCCACATGAAGAGGAAATCTTCATCTATTTTGCACATTTTAGAGACTTGTTTAGTTTTCTAAAGCTCTTTCTGTATCTGTTCAAATCTCTCTTTCCATTCTCCTTCATTATTCTAGCTGTTTGACAGCTTCCTTAATAGGAGGATAGCTTACTAAAAACTCCTGGGAAATTCACAGATGATTACATGAAGAGGCAGTCTTCACACTTCCTGTCTTTCTTTGCAATGGAACACTGCATTTAATTGATAAATCAGTTTGAGCCTAGTGAGTTCTGTCATGGTTTCACTCATTCCTTAGGTGTTCTGAAATGTGTAAATTGTGTGGGTTAACTTCCTACTTCTAGGCTAACCCCACCTCTCTGAAAAATTTCAAAATTGTTTTGTTCACCAACCATTTGTTTTCAATTTACATATCACTGAAATTTTTTTTGAGAGGTTTTTGCTATAGGGTGCATACACTCGCCAGAAAGACAGACAGAGAGAGAGAGAGAGAGAGAGAGAGAGAGAGAGAGAGAGAGAGAGAGAAAACCCCGAGAGAGAGAGAGAGAGAGAGAAATCACCCTCTGGGGGGGATGGCCATGCCACAATCCCTTCTCCTCCATTCTCCTCTCGGGATGCTGGGCACACGTGCACCCGCACCCAGTGTGAGTTTAAGACACTGGGTCCGGGACTCGAACCTCGGTCCACTACATGGGAGTACAGCGACATAGCCATTACATCAACTTCTGGTCCCATATCACTGAAATTTTGCCTTCTGTGGCAGCATATGTAAGCTTTGTTAATATGCCTATTATTAAGTCAGTTCTAATTCAGATTCTCCAATGAGCAATGCCTTAAAGGAGAATCCAAGTGATTTTTACAAGGCCACACAGTTTGTCTAGTTAAAGCCACAATCATACCAGATCCCACAATCATACCACAGGTGCTGTCATTCTTAGTCCATGAACTTTCCTTTACAGAACATTGTATTTACTAAATAATGAAATGACTGAGTGAAAAAACAAAAATGACTCTGGATTTCTTTTGTTGATAGTAAGTATCTCATGCTAAAACTTTGAGCATGTCAAGAACAAGAATAAAGTTGACTAGAAAGTGGACAGTGGAAGCTAATGCAATCAGAGAATGAAATAAAAGGCATTCAGACTGGAAGGGAGCAAATAAAATTGTCCCTATTTGCAGATGATGTTATTATGTACATAGAAAAACCTAAAGAATCCATAATAAAGCTCATCCATGTGAAAATGAATTCTGTAAAGTTGCAGGATACAAAATCAACATACAAAAAAGTGTGTAGCACTTTTATACACTGATAATGAATAGAAAGACAGAAATGAACAAAGCAATCCACTTGTAATAGCAACAAAAATCTGAACTACTTAGGAATAAATTTAACTAAGAAAGTAAAATATATCTACTATGAAAATTTAAAAAAAAAAAAGAACCCTGAAGCTATAGAGAAAGATGCAGGAGAAATAGGAAAGATACCTCTTGTTCATGGATTGGAAGAATCAATATAGTTAAAATGTTGATACTTCCCAAAGTGACTTACAAATTCATTGTAATTTGTAGCAAAATAAAGGTGACATTCTTTTTAGAAATAGAAGAACAATCATAAAACTTGTTTAGATTTAGGGACCAGCAGTTAGCATAATGGCTATGTCACTGGACTCTCATGTAGTTGACCACGGTTCGTGTCCCGGACCCAGTGGCTTAAACTCACGCTGGGTGCGTGCGCGTGCATGCCCAAGGTCCCGAGAGGAGAATGGAGGAGAAGGGATTGTGGTGTGGCCATCCCCCCCTGGGAGGTGATTTCTCTCTTTCTGTCTCTCTGTCTCTCTCTGTCTGTCTGGCGAGTGCACGCGCCCTATAGCAAAAACCTCTTAAAAAAAAAAAACTTGTTTAGATTTACAAAAGATCCCATATTGCCAAAGCAATACTGTGGATAAAGAAAAAAGTTGGAGATGTCTTATTACCTGGTTTCAAAATATATTACAAAGCCATAATAGCCAAAACAGCATGGTAGTGGTAACAGAACAAAACAAAACAAAACAACAAAAACAAATAGAACAATGGAACAGAATAGAGAATTCAGAAATAAACTCAAAGACCTACAGTCAACCAATTTTGGACAAAGGTCACAAGACAATTCAATGGAGAAAGAACTCATTTCGATAAATGGTGCTGGGAAAACTGGATATATATATGCAGAAGAATGAAACAAGACTACCTTCTCTCATCATACAAAAATTAACTCAAAATGGATTAAAAACTTAAAGGCCAAAACTAAGGCTTGAGGCCCTTTTCCTTGTTATGAACATTCTACTTGCCTGGGACACTTTTCTTCCAGATATTATTTTGATTTGCTCCCTCTTTTTACTTGGGGTCCTACAGCACCCCCCAGCATCATTCTCAAACCTTTTATTTAATAGTTTTTAAAATTTCTTGATATTGCCTTATATAGTAATACATTTATATGTGTATTACATGTCTCAAAAATGGAATGTAAGATTCAAAAGGATAGGAACATTACCTGTTTTGTTCATGACTAAATTATGTTTTCCTGGAAGACTGTGTGACATTTGGTAGGTGCTTGAATTTGCTGAATGAATAAATGGCGAATGAATGAATAGGATTCTTTTGGTGACATAATTTCCTATCACCTCAACTTTCTGGGGCTATCTAAAATATGATCTGTGTTTTTTTTTTTTTTTGGGTGTTTCTTTTTTTAAAAATATTTATTTTAAGGTTTCTAACATAGACTGTATGTGCTCACCAGAGAAACAGAGAAAATGAGAGGGAATGTGAGAAATCATCTCCCAGGGGAATAGCCATGCTGCAATTTGTTTTACCCCATTCTTCTCCTGGGATTTTGGACATGCACGCAAACATGCCCAATATGATTTTCAAGCCACCAGGTCCAGGACTCGAACTGGGGTCAATCATGTGGGAATTCAGTGCCCTAACTATTATACCGCCTGCTGGCCCCCTGTATTTTTGTTTTAAAGTCTCTTACTAGTGCTCTTATTAAATCATTAGTTTTGAAAACAGAAAATATATATGAACTCTGGTAATAGTATATTTAAGTAAAATGTTGAGTGAAGAAACTGTGACTCCTTATTCTACATGAATCCTTTTCTGTTGGATGTCCTTCTCATTACTCATAGTAGTTAGAAGACAGCAGATGCTCTTAGTGTTATTTCTCTCCCAACAGTCATTACCTGCAGCTTTGTGGGAGAACTGTAGGCTGCTAGGAATGTACCCTTGGTTTCCCCCTTCCACTAGTGGTAGCTGCTCACTGGAGACTCAGGGACATGGTAATATAATACTCCAGCCCTCTACCACCTTTATAGGGACAATTCTGATATATGATCCACACTGTTTTCAGAGCCCCTTTGTGAGTATGAGCCCCAGATAACTTCCATTAAACTATCCTAACTACCGAACCCTTACTTGGCCTATTAAAAGTCTGACTTCGATGGTTGTCTTTCTCATCTACTGTTTTAAAAATTATTTTTAGGATCACATGTCCTACTAAATAATTTCCACATGAATTCAATTTAAGGCTATGAGAGAAGGTGTTATTATTATTATTATTATTTTTCTCTTGTGTTGCTTTTCCACTGGCCGGTGCTGTGGATCAGCTAGCTTAGAGCCTTGGCTTTCTCATGTTCCTTAGTGTTCAGATGGGGGTAAAATCTGTGGTGCTCTTAGGACATAGAGGTAACTGGGTGTATATTATTTATCTACTTTCCTCCCTGGGAAAGTTTGATATCTTCTGCTTTACCTATAAATGTAATAGGGAAAAAGGGGGAAAAGAAGTGTGTGTGTTTGTGTTGGCACCTTTTCCTTTTTTGTTCTGTCTTCTATTCTACTTCTCTGTATTTTTCACCCCACACTCCAGTTCAAAAGTTGTTAAAGTTTCTTATTGTTCTGTTGACTTTGTTGCTAAATCCCTCATATTTCCTGTCATACCATGTCCCTTATTAATGAAGAGCCTTGCCTAAGCTGTCAGCTCTCTAATTATAGTACAGCATAATTACAGCCATGTTAAGCAATTATTTGTTGTACATGTCACCTCTAGTTGACTGTGAGGTACTTAAGGGCAGGAACCGTATCTTATTGATCTTTGTTTCATCTACCATGTTCAGTACAGCACTGTGCACATAGTAGACATGTAGGAACATGCAGGACTTGTGGTTAAATATTTCTTGAACAAATTATAATAACTGGATTGCTATTGAAAGGGTGCAGATCTTATTCAAGTATGTTTTTCTTCCTCATCTTGCCCTCATCTCTGAAAAGAACAATTATTTTCCTCTTTGAATTTGAGATCTTATGATTTGTTTTTGTTAATTGCTTGCTGAAAAATAGGCTTAAATTAATCTGCTTATACTTGGGCACTTGGTGGAATTTTATAAGGTGAAGACTCATCCGTTGAGTGAAGAGGATTCCTTCTGTTCATCAAATGCTAATTATCCATCATTGAACCATCTAAAGCTTGAAGATTTATTCATTAAAGAGATTCTAAAGTGAATTTCTCCCTTTGGGACATCAGGTTAAAAGCCAACTTAATGAGACTTTGTAAATTATTAGTGTGATAACAACGCCTTTACATAGTCAGAGGGAGATTAAGGCTTCATCTTCTCATTAAATAACTTGCTGAAATTTCATTCCTGGAAGTTGTTTAAATTTTTTATTTTTATATGAATAAATTGAAAATCTAGTATAATTTTCAGATAAAGTACAGGGTAGTGAGTTCTGGGGAAAAAACAACAAACAAACAAGAAAATCAAAACCTTAGGTAAGAAAAAGGAAAAAAGAGTATTAGCCATGAGGAAATAGATGCCATGAGAAAAAAAAAAAAAACAAAAAAAAGCCTCAGATAGCTAACAAGAAGTTGATAATATTTTACTATTATCTCATTTAAAAAAAGTAATCCCTCTTTAAATTGCATCTGGGTACACCTAATCAACAAATATTTTTCAGATATCTACTTAGTGTCACATTATGCTGAGTATTTGAAAGAACTGAAGATCCAGTATCCAGTGATAGCTAGAGTTTACAATCTGTTTGCCAAGATGTTACTTGATGTAATAGTGAATGTTGCATGACAATATATAGAATGTACTAATCATGCTGGCTCGGATCTTATAAGATTTGCCTTAATCAGTTAAAACTTTACCTCTTTCATTGCCCTAGTTTAGTGCTTCATTGTATCTGGCTTTGAATATCACAGTAATATTTGGTTCTTAGAGCACAGTTAATGCTCAAATACTTGTTATTTAAGTGAATAAATAAATGAATATCCCAGAATCAAAACGCTATAGAAAATTAGAGCAGAAAACTGGAATCTAGAGTAGTCAGTGAAGACTGACTGTAGAAGGTATTATTTAAGTTGAAAGCTACATGGGAAACCTGGTAGAATGAAAGTGACCATAAATAGTAAGGCCATATTTATTTTAATTTCAGAGCTTTGTCTGAAATGTGAAGTTCAGAAAGAGTCAGATTACAGTTATCATCAGAAAACAGATGTTTAGCTAACACTTAGAAAGCCATTTTATTCAACTTATTTGGAATAGAATAATTGTAAGCCATGTACTAATTTTAAATAATTGTGAGTTCTTTATTTAAAATGTCCATTTGTTATTACTCTTTTCAATTACACATACTTGAAAATAATTCAAAAACTCATTTAAAAATATTCACCAAGATGTGATATTCAAATTACTGGGTCTGGGACTTGAATTGTAGGTGGTGATGTGGGAATCCAGTGCCCTAGCCACCACATCACCTGCTGGACCCCTAGCTATACTCTTACTGAAATGATGTTTGTAAAATAAAATCCTGATCAAGTTAATCCTTTGCTTAAAAACCCTTACTGGTTCTGATTGATATTTGGTTAAAGTTTTCAGTCCTTAGAAGCAAAAATGAGTAAAATGCTAAAGGTTATTTGAATGATTGCTGTGTACGGCACTATCCTAACGGCTCACTGTATGTAATTTAATTTTCACAACACCCCTATATGCTATATATCATTACTAATCTCACATATGTATAGAGGAAAGTTAAGTTTAGATAGATGTCAGCCGTCATATGGATAATAGGAAGTAAAGAGAGTATTTAAATCTAGGCAACTGAACTCCAAAGTCCAAAGTCTTAAGCACTATATAATACAGCCCCTTGAAAGAAGATAAATGTTTAATGAAATGAGGCTAAAATAACTTGATTTGTATGACTAAATTATGTTAATAGGAATAGAAACAACAATTTAAAAAAATAACTTGATATATCTACCATATATGAAGAACATCTATCTGATCAAAATGAAAATTGGTGTCTACCAGTAGTTACTTCTGTAATCCCCTTTGATTTTTGTTTATTTATTAATTTATTGCTATGGGGCATGTGTGCTCATGGGGGTGGGAAGGGGACAGAAAGTGAAAATGAGGAAGCACCTACTAAAGGGAATGGTCATGTCAAATCCCTTCTCTGCTCTCTTGGGATTTTAGGCTCACATGCAAGCATGCTTGGTGTGTTTTTCAGGCTCCTGGGTCCAGGACTTGAACTATGCATTTGCCCATGTGGGATCCAGCAGCCTTACCCACTGGACTGACTGCTGGTCTGTGTGATTCCCTTTTTAAATGCTTCCTTAGCTAATGACTTTATTGTGATTTATAAAAAAAATCATTTACAATCAAGTGGTATAATCTAGAAATAATTTTCTTTTATTCTTTTTTTCCTTATTTAAAAAAAAATTCTTCCTTTGCTTTTTTCTTTTTCAGGTGATTTTCTATATTTCACATTTGATCCCTTAGTCTCTATCTTAGAGTTTAATTCTCAGAGGCTGATCTTTTTCCTTTATCTCTAAGTTTTTGAAGGTAACATATAGTATAGTTACTGAAAGTATAGATGGAATTTGCAGCCACACTACCTGGTATGAATCCTAATACCTCTACTTACTAATTTTATTAGTATGGATTACTTTCTCCGTGCCTTATTATTTTCATCTGACAATTGAGGCGGAGAGGAGGATAGTACTAATACCCACCTCCCAAGGTGGTTGTGAGGATCAGAGGAAGTAGTCATGTAGAATAGTGTCTGGAATATGGTAAGGACTACATGTGTAGTGGCTATATAGCCTCCAAATCCTTATAAGAAAGAGAAACTTTGGCTGAATAGTAAATTAGCCACTACTGATTAGG